>NC_137065.1:21183087-21503087 GCF_032717465.1 Coenobita brevimanus | reverse complement strand
CTTGGGTTATACCTTCTTATGGGGGACTGTGAACTGCCAACCATAAGACACTTTTGGCAGTCCACAGAGGTTCACGATTACCCCATATTTCGGTGGGCTATAAGTGGAAAGCACTTCAGGGCCATCCTGAAGCACTTTCATGCTTTCAATATCTCGCCATACCCCAGGGCAATCAAGACCGGCTAATAAGGATTCGCGCACTGATGCAGTATCTCCTTCAGAGGTTCAAGGACGTTTACATCCCGGCCGAACATCTGAGCCTGGATGAGGGATCTCTGGCTTGGAAGGGGCGGCTCTCCTTCCGTGTATATAACCCTATGAAGCCCCAAAAGTATGCCATAAAACTTTATGTCTTGGCTGAGGCATGGAGTGGTTACATTTGGAATTTTGAAGTATACATGTGGGAGAGTAAGTCTCTAGAAAACAGTGTGGAGCCTCATTGAACCTTTGAAGGGCAACGGATACAAGTTGTATATGGGCAATTATTACAACTCTGTATCACTGTGTGAATGCCTCTTCACAGAGAGAGTGTATGTGTGTGGCACAGTATGACTGGCAAGGGGAGCACCGAGGGAGCAGTGCTAGACGCCTTCCTGATGATGAACTGGAAGCTAGAAACAAGGGCAATGTAATGGTGTTGCTGTGGAAGGACAAACGTATTGTAAGTATGGTGTCCGCCTTCCACAGTGACACCACTGTCCCTAAACAGGCACATGGGAAGGTCAAGGGTCCAGACGGGAGATTCCACTACATTCTCAAAACAGTGAACAAGCCCGTCATGGTGGAGGACTATAATAGGCACATGGGCAGGGTGGATCATTTTGATCAGATGATCCAATACTACCCTGCCTAAAGGAGGATGGTCAAGTGGACCAAGAAACTGACCCTTTATTTCATCCACATGGCCCTATTCAGTGCCTACACCCTCTACAAGAAGAACACCAACAGGGCTCTCCTGGAATTCCAGGAGCACATATGCCACAAACTCCTGGCATTCTGGGGGGAGGAGTGGCCGGCATTGGGTCATGCCCTCCACCATGCCCCTGACCTTCTCTCGCGATGACAACCACCTGTACCTGCAGCAACCAGTCCATCAATTGCAGCCTTCACTCTACCTGCAACAATCGCTCCACCTCCCGCAACAATCACTCCACCTCCTGCAGTAGCTGGTCCGTCAGGAGTAACTCGGCCAGTTACTGCCATGACTGCTCCACCTCCCGCAGTAGCTGGCCCGTCATGAATTACTCAGCCAGTTAGTGCCACGACCGCTCCACCTCCTGCACTAGCTGGCCCCAGCAGTTACTCGGCCAGCTCCTGCCACTGCACCGCCAGCAGGAGTACGGAGGCGAGGAGATGGAGGAGCACTGCCATCCAAGTGCCGTCAATCTGTGGACGACAGAACATGCTTGGACGCAACACTGCACCACACCCTCGAGAGAATCCCTGACAAGAAAAGGCTGCAGTGTGTACTGTGCTATTTGAACAAGAGGAGTAGGGACACCAGCTATATATGTCCTGTTTGCAATTTGCCGCTCTGAACAGGACTGTGCTTTCGTCAGTACCATACTGATGAAAGTACAGCAGTAAATCACATCACAAACACACACACACACACATCATAAATACTCACACACACACACACACACACACACACACACACACACTCACACATCATAAATACTCACACACACACACACACACACACAGACAATTAGGCAAGTTAGCAGTCTTATTGACCAGAGCAGTGATATTGAGAAGATAACACAAGTAAATGAAGCTGTGCAAAGCTACAAAAATGATGTAGAAACCACGTATGCAGAAATGGTGAAAGTAAAGAAAGACTTAGAAACAAGGGTGGAGGAAAAAAGCATTAAAAAGGAGGTGAAAAGAATAATCCAAAACAATCCAAAGTTAGTCAGAGATTCAGTAGAGATAAACAAATCAATAGTAATCACTGGTATAGAAGAGGATGAAGTTAAAAACAAGATCACAAGAGACAAAAAGGAGATGGCAAATGTAATGAGCTTACTGAAAGAAATATCAGAGGAAATCTGTAGTAAAAACATAGAGGAACACAAAAGGTTAGGGAAATACGAGAAAAGCAAGACAAGACCTCTAAAGGTGACTTTCCAGAGTGTAAACACTGTGGAAGAGATACTAAAAAATGCAAAGAATCTTAAGGAAAAAGAGGAGTTCAAAAATGTATGGATAAAATGATGTCTAACACAAGAGGAAATGGAATTACTGAAAGAGAAAAGGGAGGAAGCAAAAACAAAAAATGAGGGAAGATCAGAAGAGGAGAAGAAGAAATTTTTTTACAAAGTAATAGGATTACAGGTACGAAAGTGGTACACAAACAGGATGGAAGAAAGAGGAGGAAGGTAGTAGAACCATGTCAGGACAAGTATATAAACAAGATGATAAAGTTGATGTACTCAAATGTGGATGGAATGGTATCTAAATTACTAGAGATAAATGATTATGTCAGAGAAAATGAACCACAAATAATATGCCTAACTGAAACAAAATTAATACCAAAGATATCAAATGACATACTAAACTTAGAGGAATACAATATATGGAGAAGAGACAGAAATTCAAAAAAAGGAGGAGGATTATGATATTAACTAAAAAAAATCTAAAAGTCAAGGAAATAAAACTAGATATACCATCACAAGTAGAACTGATTGCAGTAGAGATCGACACATCTGAAGGTAAAGTAATTGTAGCAAATTTGTACATGCCACCCAGATCAAACACATGGGAAAGAGACGAATATGAGGACCTGGCAGAGAGTACAATTCAGAGTGTAAGATCATTGCTACATAAAATGGAAGAGAAATCGGAAAGAATTATACTAACTGGGGACTTCAATACAAATATAAATTGGAATACTCTAGATATAAATAGCCAAGAAAGCTGTTGGGACCAAAAGCTCCTGGATCTCGTACAAGAGTTTTTCTTAACGCAACATGTGAAAGAAACCACCAGAAAAAGAGGACTTGATGTACCTTCAGTGCTAGATCTAATATTTACAAGGCAAGAAAATGATATTGACAGTTTAATATATCACCCTCCACTCGGCAAAAGCAATCATGCAGTACTAAACTATAACTTCAGGATAGCATATGACATAGTAAACAGCAATGATAGTTACAAAAAGAACCTAAACTATAAAAAGGGAAATTATCAAGACCTAAAGAAGTATTTCTTAGAAGATGATTGGGAAAATGAGCTTAGAGGACAAGATTTAAATGCTGTATAAAAAAAACTTTGTGAATTTTATGAAATAGGAGTCCAGAAGTACATCCCACAGCACAAAGAAGCAGATAAGAAAATACAGAAATGGTTCAATACAGAATGTAAAAAATCAAAAGAAAGAAGAGATTTGTTGTGGAATAGATACAGAAGACACAATAGTGAAAGGGCGTACAATAATTACAAACAGGCAAGAAACGACTATACAAGAATAAGGAGGGAAGCCCAAAAACAGTTTGAGGAGGATATAATAAATAAAAGTAGTGATCAACCAAAGCTGTTTTACAGCTATATCAGAAGCAAAACTAAAGTAAAAGATATAATACAATCCATTAAGGACGACGGAATTACTTATACACAAGAGAAAGATATTTGTGAAGCACTAAATAAGAATTTCGAATTAGTTTTTACAGAAGAAAAAAATTTTGAGAGGGACTATGTGGAACACGCATGTCCACACATACTACCAGATATACAAATAGCAGAAAAAGTAATACAGGAGGAGTTATGTAGATTAGACAGAGGAAAAGCAAGTGGTCCTGATGAAATTTCATGTTGGGTGTTACCAGAATGTGCAAAGGAGTTATGTAAACCATTATTTTTAATTTTCAAAAAATCCTTGAGTCAGGGTAAACTACCAGATATTTGGAAAAAAGCAAATATTGTCCCCTTATTCAAGAAAGGAAATAGACAAAATCCACTCAACTACCGACCAGTATCACTGACGAGTGTTGTAAGCAAGGTATTAGAAAAACTTATAAGAAAAGCTTGGGTAAATCATCTAGAAGAACACAGTATGATAACAGAAAGACAGTTTGGTTTCAGAAAAGGAAAATCATGTGTTACTAATCTGTTAAGCTACTATGACAGAGTAACAAACACAATACAGGAAAGGGAAGGATGGGTGGACAGTATCTATTTAGATTTCAAGAAAGCTTTTGACACAGTACCACACCAAAGACTTTTATTGAAACTGTACCATCAAGGAGGAATTCGAGGCAAACTGTTTTGTTGGATGCAAGACTTTCTCATAAAAAGAGAAATGAGGACAGTACTAAGAGGAAACTACTCATCATGGAAAGAAGTGACTAGTGGAGTACCACAGGGTTCAGTGCTGGCACCAATCATGTTTTTAGTGTATATAAATGATATAAACAGTAACACTGAAAATGAGAGCTATCTGAATATGTTTGCAGATGATGCAAAAATACAAAGAAGAATTACTAACACAATCTCTTGTAAAGAGCTACAAGAAGAATTAAATAAACTTCATGAATGGAGTAGTACATGGCAAATGGAATTCAATGTGGACAAGTGTCATGTAATCAAGTTTGGTAAAAGTGGAAATAGACCTGATTGGGATTATAAGTTAGGAAATAAAACCCTATATACATCAGAAAGAGAGAAAGACCTAGGTGTGATTATCAATAACAGACTATCTCCCGCTGACCACATCAGCGAGAATGTACGGAACATGTATACACTGCTTGCAAATATGAGAATAGCATTCACATACATAAATGAGGACATGCTAAGAAGGATAATAACATCATTCATTAGACCAACCCTGGAATATGCATCAGTAGTCTGGAGTCCTCATCTCAAAAAGCACATAGACAAGATTGGAAAAGTTCAAAGGGTGGCTACAAGATGGATACCAAGCTTAAGGGACCTAAGCTACGAAGAAAGACTAAATAAACTGAATCTACCAACACTACAGGAGAGAAGGAAAAGAGGTGACATGATAATGCTATATAAATGCATATCAGGAAAGGAGAAAATAGACATAAATGATTACTTAACATATGGAGAAGCATCAGCAAGAGGACACTGCAAAAAACTGCATAAGAAGAGAGGTGATAAAGACGTAAGGAAATTCAGTTTCCCAAACAGAGCAATTGATCAATGGAATGCACTACCGAATGAAATAGTGTGTGCCAAAACAATTCACAAATTTAAGGATATGTACGATAAATATGGTTTAAGACACGGGACAGTACGAGCTTGACTCATTCCTGTAAAGATACAATTAGGTAAGAACAATTAGGTAAGAACACACACACACACACACACAGGCTGTGATTGTACCTGTCCTCCTCTCTGCAACTCCATCTCCTCTCAAGAAACACTACAACATTGCCAGAGGATGTGAGTAACCAGCTTATTTGTCTAGTTATTATACTATTGTATTTTATGGTATAAATTATGTGTTTACTATATATTTCTCATAGGGAGAGTGTGGTGCATTTCACTGCTATTCTCCCAGTTATTTACTTGTAAAGTATAGGTCGCATAAAAAATCAGAAGAAAGCATGAGCAAGCTGATGATTTCTTATGCATACTTTTGTAAAGCAAAGTAACCTATGTGTGAAAATAATTATTTGGGGAAAAGTTATGAAAGACGAACATACTCAGCCTCCGGGCCGAAGCGTAGGTGCTGTCACCGTGCACAATCCACTGTAACTTCTCAAAATTCATTTTCTCAATAACACTGAGGGTTATCACACTGTGAATTATATCATGGGCTTCCTTAACCTTTGGGCTACAAAACTGGATAGAATTTACATATATGTTTGTTACAGTGTCACTAATAACATACGAAATAATAAAGAAATCAAACGTTTTCAGGAGATTTGTGTAGTTTTTTTCGATTTACTCGAAAACTATTCGACTTCTCAACTCGAAACCTTACTCTTTTGAAAGATCGTGAAATTCTTCATATGGACATGTCTTTTGCAACTGCACATCACGGGAAAAAATTTTCACAGTGATGTTGGGAAGTTATGAGAAGCTAGTTTTCACGTAAATAAGGTTTATTTTTGCTTCATTTCTGTACATTTATTCTTCTGTTTTATGTTTTTTTTTTCTTTCTTATCTGATAGAATAAACAGCAGCGAAGATGAAGGGATGCGATTGATAACAATATGAGCACATTTTGAGGGTAAATTTGGCCATAGAATTTTTTTCCTTTCCTTGCAAGCAAAGGCAGCCTGAGCGGGGTTTTGGTTCTATGTGGGGAGCCAAAACTTATTTAAAACTTATGGTTGCGAGAGGGATAATATATATATATATATATATATATATATATATATATATATATATATATATATATATATATATATATATAAAATCATTATCATCATCATCATCAGCCATAACTAGTCCACTGCTGAACAAAGGCCTCCCCCCAACTTTTTCCACAAATTCCTTGACTGAGCCATTTGCCACGTTTTCCCTGCAAATTTCTTTATCTCATCTCTCCATCTCCTGTCTTGCCTTTTTCTGCTAAGCTTACATTCTCTTGGTGTCCAGTCAGTCAGCCTCTTGCTCCATCAGTTATCCCTTATTCTTGCTATATGGCCTGCCCACCTCCATTTCTTTCTTTTGTAACAATTCTATAATATCTTTGACTTTAGTCTGCTCTCTCACCCAAGTTGATCTTTTCCTGTCTCTTAACGATATTCCCAACACTGACCTTTCCATTGCTCTCTGAGAACGGATAAATTTATTTTCCATTGATTTTGTCAGTTTCCAGGTCTCACAAACATATGTCATAGCTGGAATTATACATTCGTTAAATACTTTTCGTTTCATACAAACTGGCAAGCTACTTTTCATAATGTCTCTATGTTTACCGAAAGCTTTCCATCCAATTGTAATGTCTTTTTTTCTTTTTTTTCCGCTATCATGATCTTTCGTTAATTTTGGTATTTGTCCCAAGTAGTTGTACTCCAACTTCTTCAAGAATTTCATCGCTTATTCTGATGACGCACTTTGGTGTTTGTGGATTAAAGATTATTTTAGTTTTACTTCGGTTCATCCTCAGTCCTACTTTCAGACTTTCTCTGTTCAGGTCATTTAACATTTCTTACAATGCCTCCGCTGTTTCTGAGATTAGGACAATGTCATCTACAAATCCTAAATGGTTTAGCTTTTCTCCATCAATGTTCACTCCTTTGTTTTCCCAGTCTATCTTTCTGAAAATACTTTCTAGGCATGCTGTAAATAACTTTGGTGAAATTGTATCTCCCTGACGCACGCCCTTCTCAATCTTAATTTTTTCAGAGTCCTTATGTAATTTAACTGTAGCAGTTCCCTCTTTATATATGTTTTCGAGCAGGTTTACAATGTTCTCATTCACTCCTTGTTCTCGCAATGAATTTATAATTGCTATGTGCTCCACTGAGTCGAAAGCCTTTTCGTAATCAACAAAACCTAAGCACAGTGGTTTATTATGTTCCATAGTTTTCTCAATTAGGGGAGGCGGTGGCTGAATCGGTAGAGAGGCGGCCTGCAGTCCTGATGGACCCAGGTTCGAATCCCGGCTGGGGCAGGGAACAGTTTAAGGATTTGAATTTCATAAAAGCAGACTTTCCTGATCTACCAGATAACCCGCCGACATGTCATAAAAGTACCCCCGCTAATACCAATACACCAGTCCTGTATGAGACAGCCCTAGCATGTATTCAATATGGACGGTGGGTGTTAGCGCCGAAGTGGTGACATGTGGAGGTGTAGGAGGACTGCTGGGCCTTGGGATAGGCTACTGCCCCCGAGATATAGGCCCTGAAGCCTTTGCCCAGAGTCGGACACATAAAAAAAAAAAAAAAAAATGTAGATGATCAATGGTCGAATACCCGCTTCGGAATCCTGCCTGTTCACGAGGTTGGTTTTCCTCCAAAATTTTTGTTATTCTGTTCGTAGGGACTTTAGTGAAGAGTTTGTAAATGACTGATAATAAGCTAATGGGTCGATAGTTACTAAGATCTTTTGAGTCACCTTTTTTGTAGAGTAAAATAACTATTGCGTTACACCATGTTTTGGGAATTTTCTTCTGTTTTAAAAAGCGGATAAATAAGTGAGCAAGCCTGTTTTGTATTTCTACTCCGGCATCCAAAAGTAAATCTGTTACTATTCCATCTTCTCCCGGAGCCATCCCTCTTTTCATATTTTTAAGACAAATATTTACTTCATCTGGTGTTACCTCAGGTACTTCCAGCGGTGGGCAGCGCAAACGAAGAAGGACCTTGCGCAAGCGCAATCCACAGTTCATTACCTTGTGCAAGCGTAAGTGGCAATCTGACAAATATTTAGCTTGCGCAATGTCGCAAAGCACAAGAGCATAGGGCCTACCATTTGCATATATTTTTGGGAATTACTGTAAAATATTGAGATATTTAAATAAAATAGCATACTTTTATTTATTATTATTATTTTCTATTATTTGTAATTTGCGCAAGTATCCAGTACACAATCTAATAATGAGCTTGCACAATGTCGCAAAAGCGCTAGCACAAATCATTTGCATATATTTGTGGGAATTACTGTAAAATATATATTGGGATATTTAAATAAATTAGCATACTTACTTTTATTAATTATTATTCTATCTATCTCTTGCCAGTGCCAGACGCCTTAATTCCGTAAGGGGTGGCCACTGGCCACAAACAAACAACAAATCGCCTCCATGTCACCCTGTCCCCTGCCATTTCACTGCCCTGCTCCCTGCTCACACACCCCTCTCTCATATACTTCTCCACTCCATCCTTCCATCTTATCCTTGGCCTCCACCTCCCTCTCCCCCCCTCCACTTCACTCACATACACTGTCCTCGTCAGTTTCACTCTCCATCATCTCCACATAGCCAAACCACCTCAATGTGTTTCTCCTAATGCTTCCTCACATCCATATCCACACTACAACGATCCTTCACTTCCTCGTCATTTCATTTGTCTGTCTCTCCATGTAACTCCACATGCTCCTCTCAAATAACTCATTTGTTTCCACAGCTCTCACTCTTGACTTCTGTCCCTTCAACAAGCTTCACTTCCATACATTAGAGTTGGTATCTCAGATTACTATCATGTAGTAACTTTTTCAGTTCTATGCTCACTTTCATTATTTTCTTATCACTGCTTTCAGGGAACCAGCAACCTTTCTTCCTTGTTGTACCCTTTCAAGTACTTCAACCTCTAAACTTCCATTCTTTCTCATCAGTCAGCTCATCACACTACCTAAGCCCTTAAACACACTGAAATGCATGGCGTACAGCATAGTGTCCCCAGAAAAGAGGTGCGTGGTGTACAGCATAGTGCCCCCGGAAACGCACCGACACCCCCACCCGGACCCCATGGAGTAGCCGCATCCGAACCACAGGATGCCGTGCGACAACGGCATAAGTCAGCCCGGGCCATGCACCCCTATAACACCCAGCTGTCGCACCGTCACCCTAGCAGGAAGAGGACACTACCTTCGGGAAATGGGACTGCTGGAGATCAGCTAGGGGTGGAGCTGCTCATTCAGCTCCAGACAGCGCCCCTCAGGAAATGGCCTACTGCCGCTCCCGCCTTCGCCAGACGGCCGATTGCCGCTCCAAAGGTGTTTCTCCCGAGTCAGCCTATTGCCGTTCCTCCCTCTGCCAGGAGACAGCCTACTGCCACTCCCGCCTTCGTCAGATGGCCGATTGCCACTCCGAAGGTGCTTCCCCCGAGTAGGCCTATTGCCACTCCTCCCTCTGGCAGAAGGAGACAGCCTACTGCCGCTCCCATCTTTGTCAGACAGCCGATTGCCGCTCCGAAGGTGCTGACCCCGAGTTGGCCTACTGCCGCTCCTCACTCTGGCAGAAGGAGATGGCCTACTGCTGCTCCCGCCTTTGTCAGGCAGCCGATTGCCGCTCTGAAGGTGCTGCCCCCCGAGTCAGCCTACTGCCGCTCCTCTCTCCGGCAGATGGAGACGGCCTACTGCCGCTCCCGCCTTCGTCAGACGGCCGATTGCTGCTCCGAAGGTGCTGCCCCAGAGTCGGCCTATTGCCGCTCCTCCCTCTGGCAGAAGGAAACGGCCTACTGCCGCTCCCGCCTTCGTCAGATGGCCGATTGCCGCTCCAGTGTTGCCCCCGAGACGGCCTTCTGCCGCTCCTCCCTCCGGCAGGAGACAGCCTACTGCCACTCCCGCCTTCGTCAGACGGCCAGTTGCTGCTCTGAAGGTGTTCAGAGGCGCGCTGATTCCCCCACTCGGACCACGGTCAACTGCCAGGCCTTGGCGCCTCATAGTTGCGCCCTTGGGCAGTCATGGCCAATTGCCAGGCCCCACGGCCAAAGAGAAGTGTCAATAGTGTCATCACCCCAGCATGAGACAAGAGCCCAGACCTCCAGTATCAGAGAGCCCAAGTGAGGCCTTATGGCTTCCCCTGGCCTCCGCTCCTTACGCCTGGCCCTGGAGAAGACCCACCTGATGGACCCTAGTTCATGTCGGTGCCGCAGCCCCTCCCTGACGGTCCCCCTCGACTCTGGGGACCGCAGCCCTCAGCCACTCCAGACCCTCCCCAGGACGCCTGGGCATGATCTCTCCACGCCCACAAGGTGGCGTAAGACCTCCACCTCCGACCGAGACCTGTGCCAGAGATTCTTGGACCTGTTCGGCCCCAGTCCTGAGGGCCACACTCCTGAACCTAGTCCGGAGGCTGCGGGCTTCTTTGCCACCTGCAGCCCTGGACACGAGGGGACACCCCTGTGAGTCGTCCCGTGCCCTCTCGGCATGCCCTCCCTTGGCGATGCCCCTATCCTGGCAGAGTTGTCGCTGGTGAGTCTCCTTGCCGTCCCCACTAAATGAGTGAATCATGTTAAGTGTGGTGTTGCCCCAGAACTAGTGAAGTGACTTATGCTAAGTGTGACGTTGACCTAGAATTAGTGTAACAATGATACAGTGATTTAATGTATGTTGAATATCGGGGCGAGTGAAATCACGGGTGGATGAGTAAGGACGAGGCAGAAACTAAGCTCTGGTGAATCAGACTCACAAGTGACGCCCTTCCAGAAAACCAGTAAGACTACTCCCCCGAGAAATCCTCTGTAGTAAAATACACCCATGTCCTTTGTTATAAGAAAACAGTAGAGAAAGTGTCAATAATATTCTCCCGCTTGTATTACCGTAAACAGTGAATTCCCAGTGTCCTCCACTCTCACTCTTTAAGGATCTCCTCCCAGCGGCTAGTGTGAATGTAAACGAGGAATAGAATCAATTGTCAAAACCCCTTTGCTATTAGAAAATACTAAGTTTGAATTAATAATACTTACTCTCTCCAAATATTACTATAACTCTGTTCTGACCCACCGCGAGTCACTCCCCTCGTCCCCCCCCCCCCGCGAGACTCACTTCCCATGCTCCCACGCTCGCCTGTATTCCCTGTTCACCTGTGCACTAGAATTACTGTGTTGGCCTCAGTATCAGTTAAGCCAGTATCCTGCGAGATACTAATATCCTAGTTAAGGTTTTATTTCTTTGCCATATACTGTGTTGTAATATCTGCTGTTTTTGTCCTGTGTCTGACTGTGGTAATATGTGTAAAGGTATTCCTTGGAGTTTTTGTGTCCTACCTCTCTTTATTGCACTAAGCCCCTGTCTCGAAAGAGGACCCTGCTACACGTTAGGTGTTCTAGGACCGAGGAGTCGGGCCTTTTTCACCTAGCATTACACACACATTTGCCATTCCCTCCTCATCCAACCTCCCAAGGACTTAAACTCACATTTGCCATTCCCTCCTCATCCAACCTCACTGTACATTCACTGGCTTCACTTCTCTCCAAGAGCATAACTTTACTCTTCACTACATTCACCTTTAGATTTATTATTATTATATTTAAAATACCCACCGCCGCCGGACCACTCACCCCACCACGCCCCACCCCACCACCGAGCCACCACCACACCACCACCCCAGGAGGACACCACGGTGGGGTTAGTGACCCAGGACAAGAGGGTCACCAGGACACCTATCCCCAGAGCCCCTCTTCCCCGCAACCGTCACAACACCAGGTGAGTGACAAAAGGCAACGACCCTGCAGGCGTGGCAACCCTCGGCAGGTTCGGGGTGGGGCTGATCCAGAGTCAGTCCCAGGCAACACCGCGATACGGCCACCGTACGTACCGGGGAAGGAGCGGTCACTGTACGCCCTTCAGTTGTTTCCCCCTGTGACACCGCCATCACGGCCACCATACGTGAAGGGGGAGGGAGCGGCCACCGTAAGCCCCTCAGTCACAGCCACCTCTGGGGACGGCCTTGGGGCGTTAGTTATTGAACGCACCCTGGCTGGCAGAGAGAGGAATAGTGGAACCGCATTCACAGCCACCGTACGTGATGGGGAGGGAGCGGCCACCGTACGTGACGGGGAGGGAACGGCCACCGTACGACCCTCATCCACTATTACCTCCTACGGGAGTAACACCTCAGTTACTTCCCAAAGGGCAGGCAGACCCACGGCTACGGCCTTAGTGCGTGCAAGGGTAAGCAGACCCTCGGCTACAGCCTCAGCACGTACTGAAGAGGGCGCTGCCCCTGTGCACCCCTCTCTTGCCTTTTCCTCCTGTGGGGGCAACACCGTGTTCACAGCCACCGTACGTAATGGGGAAGGAGCAGCCACCGTACGCCCTTCAGTTGCTTCCCAGCAGGTGGGTAGGCCCACGGCTATGGCCTTGGTGCGTGAGAGGGTAAGTAGACCCTCGGCTACGGCCTCAGCACGCACCGAAGAGGGCACTGCCCCTGTGCACCCCTCTCCTGCCTCTTCCTCCTTCGGGAGCAGCACCGTGTTCGTGGCCACCGTACGTGACGGGGAAGGAGCGGCCACCATACACCCTTCAGTTGCTTCCCAGCAGGTGGGCAGGCACACGGCTACGGCCTTAGTACGTGACAGGGTAAGTAGACCCTCGGCCACGGCCTCAGCACGCACCGGAGAGCGTGCTGCCCCTGTGCACCCCTCTCCTGCCTCTTCCTCCTTCGGGAGCAGCACCGTGTTCATGACCACCGTACGTGACGGGGAAGGAGTGGCCACCGTATGCCCTTCAGCTGTGAGCCCTAGGAGTCATGAAACCGACTTCACGGCCACCGTACGTGACGGGGAGCGCGTGGCCACCGTACACCCCTCATTCGTGACTCTGAAGGCTCTCCCGGAGCAGGAGGTCCTTTGCATGGCCGACCCCTTCCCTCTCGGCTGCGTGGGACACCCTTTGTCTCCCCACCGGAGCAATTCCCTGGAGGTGCTGGCGGAGTGGTAGTGTGGCCCAGTCCAAACCCTACCACTTACCCCTGGGAGGTCCTTGTCCCTGACGGACACCCGACAGAGGCGACGCCGCAGTTCACCCCTGATGGCGCTTCTTCCTGCAGGCAGCCGCAGTCCCCGGACTCCCAGGTCTGGCCAGCAGTCCCCCAGCCCAGACCACCCAGGCTCTCTCTCTCCTAGGAGCCAGAGGCGCCAGGTCCGCCTCCTGCAGCTGTTTTGCCCCAGTCCCGAGGGCCACCCCACAGATCGAGGCCCCCAGACTCGAGGGCCACCCCACAGATCGAGGCCCCCAGACTCGAGGGCCACCCCACAGATCGAGGCCCCCAGACTCGAGGGCCTGACTGCACCCCATCGGCGCAGCCCCAGTGTGAGGGCCGCCTCTCAGGTCGAGGCCCCTAGATCGGAGGGCCTCCCTGCACCCCAACGACGACTATCACCCGGGCAGCGACGCCCCTACGGACAGTGCGCTGCTCCCTACAGGAGAGCCCCCCATAGGGCCCCTCTCTCACGCCAAGGACACGCAGCAAGTGATACCCAAAGGAAATACGGGTACGTAGTGACATTGATACAGTGAACAATCACCACAGTAGTGTATAGTGAGAGAGAATAGAGTAAGGCCCGAATGATAAGTAAATAACTATAGACCTATTCAGTGCACAGTGACCCGATACCTGGCAGAACAGAAAAGACCATATACAGGAGGGCGTAAAGAAAACGTGGGTTAGAGCATGTGTGCGCGGGGTTCATTAGAAACCTGTGATACAGTGCTACTGGGCCTAAGTAACTCCCGCGAGTGACACGACCTGCATTCTACCCACTTATGGTACTATCCATTTCCCCCACTCCTGGTCCCGTCCTCCCCTAGTGAAACATACTCAGTGAATTAAACGCCATCTCTGCCAAAGTGAATTATTCGGGTACTGTAATATCAATACTAAATATTCCTGTACAAGTGAATAGTGACTTACTGTGTGTGTAATTTTATCCATTGTATTAAAGGCTAATTCTGTGTTCCCTGTCTTTCACAAGTATCCAATATCTCTTTGTGTATATTGTCACGGTGTCAGAATTAAGGTAATAGATATGTTAAGGTGTACTGCTTGGTTTTTATGTCCTGTTCCTCTGTGGGTGCTTTACTTCCTGTCCGGAAAGAGGACCCCGCTCAGTAGCTGGTGTTCTTAGGACGAGAAGTCGACTTAAAAACACCCAGAAAACACTGGTGGCCAGCGGTGGTTCTGGATCCTAATAAAGCACGGAGGAACGATAAAAATAAACTTGCACAATGGCAGCCAAACCTCACATCCAATTGCCGAAATTCAACCTGGAGCAATATGACATAGATGTTTATTTGGATATGGTCAAACCCCTTTCAGATATCGGGTTCGACTCTGACAAAGAAAAGATAGCCGTCACTCTACCTAACCTGGGAAAAATAATCGCCACTGTCGCAACAAAAGTCGTCCCAGAACTAACATGGGAACAATTCGGCCACATTGTAAAGCAGGCTGTCATGCCTTCTGTGGGCAGAGTCGTCGCTCTCTCAGCTAGACGCTCTTGCCTATGACGGTAACTTGGACGACACTTTCGTCCAGGCACGGCGCCTCGTCACCGCCGCTTATCCTGACGCAACCACAAATACTCAGGACTTGCACACCTTCAACGTCCTGCTGAGAATTCTCCCTAGCACAGTCAGGGAGCATTTCACCATTTACGATCCATCAGGGAATATGGATCAAGACCTACAACTCGTCCGACACCTCCTCGCCGCCCATCCCACACCGCAACCCATACACGTGGTAAGCAAATTCCCCACCACAAAAACTCCACCACCAAAAGTTACACCACCGCCCCACCCACCCACCACGGATCCGTCTCCAGCAATTCCCAGGGCGCACCCACAGAGAAGGCGCCACAATCCCAGGGACCAGGGCAACCTTATCTCTATTAATCCCTGGGAATTCACGGCCTGCAGTCACACCTGCCCCCTACAAGATATTAGGGAACAACTCAAAGCAAATAGACGCAGAGCCCTTACTCAGGGGCGCAGGAAGGTATCCTCTCTGGAGGAAGACGCCCAGGAAGACGACGCCCCGCCCCCAGTCTACCCAGGATCAGACGACAAGGAGCACAACGACCACATCACCACTCAGCATATGGATTTTTAGGCCAACCCCCGCACCTTCCCACAATGGCGGGGGCCACCTCACATCTCTACCGACCCCCAGTCTATGACCAAATTCGCCTGAACGGGGTCAAGGCTACATTACTGGTGGACATGGGAGCTGCCAGGTCATGCCTGTCACGAATCAATTCGCGACATTTCCTTTTTGTGAGAAGCCACGAACTATTAGTGGAAAACTCACTGTGTATCGCTCAGTTAACCGTTTCTCTCTCCATTTCGGGGTATACTTTTCAAATAATTCGTCACTTTCAAAAGTGACCGATTTAATGCACGTCACTAAGTGCGCTACTGAGCGATACAATTGTTTCTTTATCGTTCGCCTCTACTTGCATAAACCGTTAGCCACGCCTTGCGTCCTGCCCATTCAATGTATTTGAATTCAGTCTTGTGTTTGTTGTGACGGAGGAAGGTCCTGTGCTCCAAGAAGTGTGAGAGGTCACTAGCACCCAGGCTCCACTGAGACAGTATCCAGTCCTCCCACCTTAGTGGTGATACATAGCATTCATCGACTGGTATTTCTTTTGTGTATTTTGTAGTTTTAAGAGCTTAGTTAAGGTGTTTTTCCTAGGCGTAAGTATTTAGCTTCTGTGTGAGTGAGCGAGTGCGTCTCATTGATTTGATTTGAAATGTAATGTTAAATTTATTTTTGTAATTAATAAATTTAACAGTTCTATTTCTTGAGCTTAATGTAGAGTAAATCTTGTTTCATTTCTCCATAATTAAGCTTATTTTCCATATAGCTCCTAGCTTGCATAAACGTTTTACTATTCATAACTGGTACTTAGACCAGTCTTGTATTAACTTAAAATCCGTTGTGCCAGGAGTTAATGCATCAGCAAGAACCTGATGTTATTATTATTAGTATTAGTTATTTATTGTCAGGGGTGATGTAACTTTCTCCAGAGGCTAACAGTACAGTAAGTCAGCAATTGTGAGTAATTAGTCTCTGCTGTGTACTGTTGAGGAAGTTTATAAATTCTCGTTCTCAGAGAATCGTGCTAAGCCAACGTAAAGTAATCGTTGCTTGATGTAGCAAGACAACCATTGTCTCTGCTCTTCAATATTATTGAATATTATCAATTTAAATAATATTTAAGCATTATATCAAAATTACCGTGATATTATAAAAACCCCGTGACAATTGGCGACCTCATTCCAGGATATTAACTCCTAGCTATAAAGCTATTCACGAGATAGTGCTCACTCATTCATATTTAGGTATTTATTATTAAAGTTTATAGGCACAAGTTTACTGGTGGTTACCGTTGATTTAGCAAGTGAATTTTTGCTTTATTAATCAATAGAGTACTTAACTCTAGTTTATTTTTGGTAACGCCAGACGATTTTATTCGCTCCTGGGAAGTCGGCGTACCCATTGTGTTTATTATTGAGTCTTCCCAGTCATTTACATTTTTGAATTATTCTTTGCCAGTTAACTAGATAAGACTGGTCACCACTAGCTTGTGTCTGTACTCTTTACTTGTGTTTATTAGTATTCGTCGCTAAGCAGTCAGTACTCAATTTCGGTTTTGCTTGATAAATTAGCGCCATGGCTACTACTGTATTTTTACAGGAAGCCAAAGAAATGGGTCTTTCGGACCCAACCGAAATTAAAGAGTATATACTCTCACGGCATAATCAGGAGCAGCAGCGCGAGAATGATGCCCGTGAAGAGCGTAAGATTCAGCGCGAATACGAGCGAGAACAGCGCGAATACGAGCGAGAACAGCGTGAATACGAGCGAGAACAGCGCGAACACGAGCAGAAACAACGCGAGCTCGAGTTAGAAAAAGAGCGACAACAGCGCGAACACGAGCAAAAACAGCGCGAACTCGACTTGGAACATGAGCGAGAACAGCGTGAGGAACGAGAGAGAGAACGAGAACACGAACGTGCCGAGCGAGAAGCACGCGAAAAACATGAACTTGAAGTGATGAAGCTCAAGCGAGATTCCTTGGCTTCAGACACGTCTGCTGCAGTTGGTCCAAGCTCCACGAGCGTTTCCCCTGCACATGTCCTGGCGACCCCACACATCAAACTTCCTTCATACAAGGAAAGCGAGCGAATCGAGCCGTACATAGCTCGTTTTGAGGACATGGCAGACATGTATCAACTGGATGAGGCAGCTAAGCGGATCCAATTTCTTAGTTTATTTGAGGGCCCTGCCCTCGATATTCTCCACAGAATTCATGGAGACAATCTCACATATGAGATGATGAAAGCTGCACTCATTAAGGCGTATGGTCTCACAGTAGACGACGCCAAAGTTCAGTTCATGCGAGCTCGTCTCCAAGACAAGGAGACAGCTGTTCAGTTCCTTGATCGTCTCACAGCTTACTTAAATGAGTGGATGGAGAAAGATGAAACTCCTTCCACGCGTGAGGGGATAATTGACCTTATGCTGCGTACACAGCTAGAGAGGTCGTGGCCTGCTGAGCTCATAGCACAGCTTAAGATCTGCCAGGTGAAAGATGCCAGCCAAATGGCAGAGAAGGCTGACGCATTCTTTACTGCATACGGGTATCAAGCTCGTAAGCAAAACACCTGGAGCAGAAAAGATACTGCCAAGTCTGGGAAGCCGTCTCAGACTGAATCCCAGCACCAAGGCCGTTCTCAGAATAATGGCCAAGGTCCAAAACCGCAGTGGAAGGACCAGGGGCAAAACACTCAGAAATCTGAGTGGAAGAGGTACAACAAGTACCCTAACCAGCAGCAGTATCAGCCACGCAACCGACTGTCGGGACAAACTTTTTCACCACCAGCTCAAAAGAGGCAGGAAGCGAATGCAGCCTTCATTCCTCAGCAGCAGCCTGGTGGTCACGTCCCTACCAATGTGGGTACTTCCCCACAGTTCACTAGTCCCACAGTGACAGTGAACCCCCCTCTACAGATGGCCAATGTTCCATCTTCTCAAGGCACAATGTTTGCCACATCAATTCAGCAGCCTCATGCGTGGCTAGCTGCTTCCTCCACAGGCCCCACCACAGGTGACAGTACCTTCCTTGTACAGCCAGGGTTTGTGGGAGGCATTCCTGTGAAGGTCCTGAGAGACAATGGTTCCTCAGGTTGCTCTGTCAAGCAGAGATTAGTTCGGCCTGAGCAGTATACAGGTCGACAGATCCATGCAAAGCTTATTGATGGATCAGTGAGATTGTTCCCTGAGGCATGTATCCAGGTGGCATCTCCATTTTATACTGGTATGACACTTGCAGTTGTCATGCCAGAGCCTCTATTTGACTTGATAGTAGGCAATATTCAAGGAGCCAAGGATAGTTGCTCCGATGGCGCTACTCAGACTTCGGCTGCTGCGGTGACACGAGCCATGACTGAGGCTCCAGACTGTGTCACCCCAGTGATCATTGAATCGCCGCAAGATCTGATGTGCAGTCAACTTGTTGTACAAGAACAACATTCTGACCCGACACTTGCTACCGTGCGGAACAAACAAAAGGGTCGAGTGATAAAGTATTCACGGGGAGGTCGAGCCAAGTTCCTTCGTAAACAAGGACGGCTCCACCGTGAGTCACGAACACCCGAGGGCGAGGTTCGACTGCAGTTTGTCGTTCCCGCCAAGTACCGCCTAGCAGTGTTACAATGGGGTCATTGTTCAGTCTCAGGAGGTCACATGGGCAAAAGGAAGACCCAGGGCCGTATCCGAGCTGACTTTTTCTGGCCAGGGATGGGACGGGACATAGATAGTTTTGTCCGTTCTTGCAGTGTGTGCCAAAGTATCACCACTAATCAGGGACATGCCCTTCCTGTGCCATTTGTAACTACACCTGTAATCTCTGAGTCAGTTGAGAGACAGGGTAGTGGTGAAGTGGGTTCAGACCTGACGTCGCGCCCATGGGCCCCACAGGACACATTATGTCCAGAGCCTGTACATACATATTATGTACCGTAAGTTAAGGGGGAAGTTGAGAGGCGACTTGAGGCTATGGAAGACCCAAGTTTGCACCAGGATTCTCAGCTTCCCGATACTAATATAAGTATTGTTTTGTAGGTTAAGGGGGAAGTTCGAGAGAGAGAACTCCGCAGTGGCGACTTGAGGCTATGGAAGACCCAAGTTTGCACAAGGATTCTCAGCTTCCCGGTACTAATATAAGTATTGTATTGTAGATTAAGGGGGAAGTGAGAACTCTGCAGAGGCGACTTGAGGCTATGGAAGACCCAAGTTTGCACAAGGATTCTCAGCTTCCCGGTACTAATAGAAGTACTGTAGGTTAAGGGGGAAGTTCGAGAGAGAACTCCGCAGTGGCGACTTGAGGCTATGGAAGACCCAAGTTTGCACAAGGATTCTCAGCTTCCCAATACTAATAGAAGTACTGTAGGTTAAGGGGGGAAGTTCGAGAGAGAACTCCGCAGTGGCGACTTGAGGCTATGGAAGACCCAAGTTTGCATAAGGATTCTCAGCTTCCCGGTACTAATAGAAGTACTGTAGGTTAAGGGGGGAAGTTCGAGAGAGAACTCCGCAGTGGCGACTTGAGGCTATGGAAGACCCAAGTTTGCACAAGGATTCTCAGCTTCCCGATACTAATATAAGTATTATAGGTTAAGGGGGAAGTTCGAGAGAGAACTCCGCAGAGGCGACTTGAGGCTATGGAAGACCCAAGTTTGCACAAGGATTCTCAGCTCCCCGATACTAATATAAGTACTATAGGTTAAGGCACAGGTTGAGGACCCGTGTGCGGTTCGAGGCTATGGAAGACCCGAGTTTGCACAGGGATTCTCAACTTGCCGACCATGATCGTGTGCTAAAATTAATGGCGACCTCGAGCGTACTTTTCATAGCATGTACTGACTGCTAGGCAGAGAGAGTAATTGCAACTTAATAAGAATTTTGTCTCATTGACACTTTTGATGCTCCACCTCAATTGGTTTTGCAGGTTCAGCAATGGGTGTAGCAGTTTTGCTGTGCGGGCCAGCCGATCGTCTGCCGCACGCTGCCACCTCTTCTCCTCTGCCTTCGTCGTCGCCATATTATTATTTACTGTGTCATTTTACACGTAGGTACAGTTACACTACAACTGTCACACCTACACCGTGTATTACATACACCACGCTACACAACAATTAGTTGTCAGTGTAAATGTAGCGAATTTTCGCTCAGTTTGACCTGAGTACAGGATTTTCACCGTCGTCACGGAGTTTTTCCCTCAAGCTTGCTTCTATTAACGTAAATACGAGGTTTTTTCGCTCACTGACGACTGCGACTTTCTCCTGTAGCAGGATAGCATACACACCACAGTGTGAATCTTGTGTGACTGAGTTAGGATTTATATGTATGTATATTGAAATCTTTCTTCTGAAGGAAGAAAGATTTAATTTTCATGGGGCGTAATGTCACGAATCAATTCGCGACATTTCCTTTTTGTGAGAAGCCACGAACTATTAGTGGAAAACTCACTGTGTATCGCTCAGTTAACCGTTTCTCTCTCCATTTCGGGGTATACTTTTCAAATAATTCGTCACTTTCAAAAGTGACCGATTTAATGCACGTCACTAAGTGCGCTACTGAGCGATACAATTGTTTCTTTATCGTTCGCCTCTACTTGCATAAACCGTTAGCCACGCCTTGCGTCCTGCCCATTCAATGTATTTGAATTCAGTCTTGTGTTTGTTGTGACGGAGGAAGGTCCTGTGCTCCAAGAAGTGTGAGAGGTCACTAGCACCCAGGCTCCACTGAGACAGTATCCAGTCCTCCCACCTTAGTGGTGATACATAGCATTCATCGACTGGTATTTCTTTTGTGTATTTTGTAGTTTTAAGAGCTTAGTTAAGGTGTTTTTCCTAGGCGTAAGTATTTAGCTTCTGTGTGAGTGAGCGAGTGCGTCTCATTGATTTGATTTGAAATGTAATGTTAAATTTATTTTTGTAATTAATAAATTTAACAGTTCTATTTCTTGAGCTTAATGTAGAGTAAATCTTGTTTCATTTCTCCATAATTAAGCTTATTTTCCATATAGCTCCTAGCTTGCATAAACGTTTTACTATTCATAACTGGTACTTAGACCAGTCTTGTATTAACTTAAAATCCGTTGTGCCAGGAGTTAATGCATCAGCAAGAACCTGATGTTATTATTATTAGTATTAGTTATTTATTGTCAGGGGTGATGTAACTTTCTCCAGAGGCTAACAGTACAGTAAGTCAGCAATTGTGAGTAATTAGTCTCTGCTGTGTACTGTTGAGGAAGTTTATAAATTCTCGTTCTCAGAGAATCGTGCTAAGCCAACGTAAAGTAATCGTTGCTTGATGTAGCAAGACAACCATTGTCTCTGCTCTTCAATATTATTGAATATTATCAATTTAAATAATATTTAAGCATTATATCAAAATTACCGTGATATTATAAAAACCCCGTGACAATGCCTATACTCTCATTTCTACTCCCGTCATACCTCCGCTTTTGGCCCCATTCTCCCCACCTCAGCCAACCTCGTAGACGCGGGGGATGACCCCCTGCCTATCCGTGGGGAAGCTCGGGCCCTTCAAACCGACACCCATCAACAAGTTTCCACCACTCACCCCTTCATCATTTTTGACTCTACATGCCGTCAGTATGACGGATACCTAGGGCTGGACCTCCTTCAGAAACTCCGCACCAAGATTGACTGTCATCAACGCCGCCTTCACTTCAGTCCAGCCCCCCTTCAGAAACAAAAAAAAAGGAAATGCAAACACAAACATACATCAAAACAACCCCAACACCAACACCACCACCCACAAACCCCACACACATACACCCCCTCCCCTAACACTCACGTCCCCCAACGCCTCTGCACATGCAACACCACCCCAACCTCACCCAACACACCACTCCCCCATTCCCACACCCCAACCTCACCCAACACACCACTCCCCCATTCCCACACCCCATCCACTCCACCACCTATACCACCCACCTCCCCATCTTTTCCCGCCTAGATCGCCTCCACCGTCACCATCTCGCCCCATCACGAAGCTTGGGTGGAACTAAACAGACCATCTGGTACCTCCGTCCTTTTTTCCCCATCCCTACCTATCAGACCACTCTCCTCCTGTCTAGTATCCCCCACCTTCCTCCCTTCTCAGGCCCAAGCGATCCATATCGCTAACCTCGCCACGACACCACTAACACCACCTAGAGGACTCATCATTGGCAACACTGAGGAAGCCGAGCCATGCCACACACCACCTTCTCACCACCCAACTCTGCCGGACCTACCCACGCATCTATCCCCTTCCCAAACCAACAGCCTCTGACAATTACTCCTGGACTTCCAGGACCTATTCTCGTCTGGCCTAACAGACCTTGGCCACACCACTTACCTCAGTCACGAGATACACACGACCGGACCACCCATTCGCCAACCATCTCGCTGCAAAAACCCAAAGCAGCGAGCAGAGGAAGACTGGCAGGTCCAGGACATGATTGATGCCGGCGTTATCTCCAGCTCCACCAGCCCGTGGTCCTCCCCAGTCGTACTCGTGAGAAAAAAAGACGGAACCATGTGATTCTGCATTGATTACCGCAGAGTAAATAATGTCACCATCAAGGACGCCACACCTCTACCCCGAATCGACGACTCCCTCGACTCCCTGCACAGCTCCACTTGGTTCTCCACCCACGACCTGCAATCGGGATACTGGCAGGTTCCCGTCCACCCAGATGGCAAGCAAAAGACCGCTTTCTCTACCTCAAACAGGAAACACTACGAATTTAATGTCCTCCCATTTGGATTCTGCAACGCCCCAGCCACGTTCTCCCGTCTGATAGAATCAGTGCTAAGCGGCTTAACCTGGGAAATCTTCCTGGCCTACCTAGATGACGTCATTGTCTTTAGCCACACCTGGGTTGACCACCTCCATTGCCTCAAACAGGTGTTCCTATGTATCCACCAAGCAGGCCTCAAACTCAAGCCAACAAAATGCGTCCTAGCCGAACGATCCATCTCCTTCCTAGGACACGTGATTGGAGCCAAAGGCATCTCACCTGACCCCAACAAACTGCACGCCATCACCAAAATCCCCCTACCACAAGACGTCCACGAAACCTGGGCCTTCCTAGGCCTTACGTCATACTACCGACGGTTCGTAAAAGGGTTTGCAAACATAGCCTAACCACTACATGAACTGAAAAAGAAGGGCAAACCATTTGTTTGTACCAAAACCAAAAAGACCACATTCAACGATCTCAAATCCAAACTGATTTCAGCACCCTTCGTCGCTTTCCCAGACTACAACCTCCCTTTCCGTCTGTATACTGACGTTTCCCTCATAGCCATAGGGGCCGTCCTCGCGCAAGTACAAAATGGGTGCGAACACATCGTCGCCTGCGCCAGCCACACTCTGAATCAAGCCGAGCGAAATTATGCAGGCACCAAATGCGAGTGCCTTGGTATAATCTGGGCTCTAGAGCACTTCCGTTCCTACATATCCGGCACCCACGTAGTCATCATCACAGACAACCAATCACTACAATGGCTACGCCAGTCCAACACTAACAACGCCCAACTCATTCGATGGCGGGAAGCTCTAGAAGAATTCGATTTTGAAATCTCATACCGCCCAGGCAAACTCCACACTAACACCGACGCCCTCTCCCGTCTACCCATCAATGCTGTCTACCCAAAACCAGACCTGATTCAAATGTGGAAGGACAAGCAGCTCCCTACCTGGATCCCGCCATGTACATTCGCCAGGTTACACCTCCACGGCAAACACCTGTATGACGCAGACGGCCACATCGTCCTCGACCCCGCCTCGGCTCATGACACCATGATACACCTCCACACCAACAATGGCATCCACCTCAGCATCAAAAAGCTGTTACAGGCATTCTCTGACATGTATTGGACAGCCAACCCATCCACCATTGCTAAAAACATCATCGAAACATGCCACACCTGTGGCTTAGGAAAGGACATCACGCGCACCCCCGGCCCATCAGGCAAATTAACTGCACAAAAACCGTGTCAGCTACTTTCCCTTGACGTTGTCGGCCCCCTCACACCAAAATCAGGATACAGTTATATCATCACGTTTGTTGACGTCTACTCAAAATTCATCATCGCTTTCCCTGCCAAAGACCACAATGCCGTAGCAGTTGCCGATGCCCTGGTACGCCACGTCTTCCCTTATTTCAGCATCCCACAAGCCCTACACTCAGATAATGCCCCTGAATTCACAGGAAAAGTCTGGGAAAAACTGGCCAAAATATTCGGCTACCGAATCTCCCACTCATCCCCCTACTGGCTCCAAGGTAACAGCGTATGCGAGAGGAGCCATCGATCCCTCCTCAATCAAGTCAGGAACAGAATCCTGCAGACAGGCAATGACGATTGGCCCGCCCACGTCAAAATTGTTCAATGGGGGCTTAATACCTGCCCACGGGAAGACGGCATAACCCCACACGAGCGAGTATTCAGGGAATCCCCACTCCTCCTACCCCTCCGCCACCACCTACACCCTCCAACCCCCCCCTCCTCTACTGACCCCCTCCACCACCTTAAACGACACATACACCACCTCCAATCCCAACAGGACCTTACACCGGACTCCAACCCCTACAAGCCGGGTGACTCAGTGGCGGCTGCACACCTGCCCATCCCCACCAAGACTTCCCCCAGGTTTGATGGCCCCTTCGAAATCATCAGGGTCCCTAACCCTTACTAGGTTGTCATAGACCACCACGGACAACCGTGCACCTATCGAAATCGTCACTTGCGCCCATTCCACCCCTCCAACAATGACCACCCCCACACCTGCGCGCCCCGCACCTCTCCACGCACACCTAGCCCATCGGCGTCTTCTCAGAATTAACCCCCCGACTCCTACTCCTACTCCTTCTCACACCCACCCTCCACATCCCCCACAAGCACGCCCCCTCTCACCTCACCCACCCCCACCTCCCCAACCCCCCACAATGACACCAACTCCCAACCCCACAACCCCATCCCTGACCAACCCACACCTAACCCCACCTCTCTACCACCAGATCCTGCACCACCGCCATCACTGCCCATAACGCAACCTCCGCCACACCAACTCAGCTGACCAACGCCGACACCACCACGCCACCCTCACCCATCACCCATCATCCGCACAACCGCCAAGGCACCACCCCACCCACTGCACCACCCTCCATAGCAATCACCCCTCTTCACAACCACCAACACCCCACCCCACCCATTACACCATTGCCCAATCCACCACATGCAGCCACTCCACCACGTGAACCCGCAGCCCGCCCACCTACACCCCCCCTGCCCCACGACCATTCTCACTACACGCGACACACCACACCCCCTCCCGCTACCCCACCCGCCTCCGGCCACACCCCCTCACCACCACGTGCTCGCCCACCTTCACCACCAACACCAACCCTCACCACCACCACCACCAGATCGGGACGCCTGTCACGTCCACCCTCCAGATACACCCCAACCCCACCACCCACCACCCACAGGATCCCCCACTCACCACCTCAACCCACCCCCACCCCAAACACAACCCCCATCACCCTACACCTCCACCAAGCAAAATGGACTCTCCCCAAATCCCAATTCCCCAAAGCCCAACGCTCCTCCCACCCACCCAGACCCCATAAAAACCCCACACTCCCCTCACTCGCCAGCATTCACCTCCTACCTCCTCACTAAGCACAACCACCCGAGATGAGCATTTACCGGATCCACTGACAGCCCCACGACCGCCCACAGGTCAGGCTCAGGGCAACACACCAGCTTCTCCGGATCCTCCGCCAGACAGACCGCCCATCCTCCCTCCGGCTTACTCTCCACCCACACCGAGAGCCGAACCTCGCCACCCTCAACTGGACCAACTTCCTTCGACACCTCACCCCGGCCCACCAAACGTCCACCACAACAACATACCACCTCCAGTCACGGGGTCGTACTTTTTCAAGACGGAGGGTGGTAAAATACCCGCCGCTGCCAGACCACTCACCCCACCACCGAGCCACCACCACACCACCACCCCAGGAGGACACCACGGCGGGGTTAGTGACCCAGGACAAGAGGGTCACCAGGACACCTATCCCCAGAGCCCCTCTTCCCCGCAACCGTCACAACACCAGGTGAGCGACAAAAGGCAACAATCCTGCAGGCGGGGCAACCCTCGCCAGGTTCGGGGGGGGGGGGGCTGATCCAGAGTCAGTCCCAGGCAACACTGCGATACAGCCACCGTACGTACCGGGGAAGGAGCGGTCACTGTACGCCCTTCAGTTGTTTCCCCGTGACACCGCCATCACGGCCACCATACGTGAAGGGGGAGGGAGCGGCCACCGTACGCCCCTCAGTCACAGCCACCTCTGGGGACGGCCTTGGGGCGTTAGTTATTGAATGCACCCTGACTGGCAGAGAGAGGAATAGTGGAACCGCGTTCACGGCCACCGTACATGACGGGGAGGGAGCGGCCAACGTACGCCCCTCATCCACTATTACCTCCTACGGGAGTAACGCCTCAGTTACTTCCCGAAGGGCAGGCAGGCCCATGGCTACGGCCTTAGTGCGTGCAAGGGTAAGCAGACCCTCGGCTACGGCCTCAGCATGTACCAGAGAGGGCGCTGCCCCTGTGCACCCCTCTCTTGCCTTTTCCTCCTGTGGGGGCAACACTGCGTTCACGGCCACTGTACGTAACGGGGAAGGAGCGGCCACCGTACGCCCTTCAGTTGCTTCCTAGCAGGTGGGCAGGCCCATGGCTACGGCCTTGGTGCGTGAGAGGGTAAGTAGACCCTCGGCTACGGCCTCAGCATGTACCAGAGATGGTGCTGCCCCCGTGCACCCCTCTCCTGCCTTTTCCTCCTGTGGGAGTAACACCGCGTTCACGGCCACCGTACGTGACGGGGAAGGAGCGGCCACCGTACGCCCTCCAGTTGCTTCCCAGCAGGTGGGCAGGCACACGGCTATGGCCTTAGTGCGTGACAGGATAAGCAGACCCTCAGCTACGGCCTCAGCACGCACCGGAGAGGGCGCTGCCCCTGTGCACCCCTCTCCTGCCTCTTCCTCCTTCGGGAGCAGCACTGCGTTCACGGCCACTGTACGTGATGGGGAAGGAGCGGCCACCGTACGCCCTTCAGCTGCGAGCCCTAGGAGTCACGAAACCGCGTTCACAGCCACCGTACGTGACGGGGAGGGCGTGGCCACCGTACACCCCTCATTCGTGACTCCGAAGGCTCTCCCGGAGCAGGAGGTCCCTTGCACAGCCGACCCCTTCCCTCTCAGCTGGTGGGACGCCCTTTGTCTCCCCACCGGAGCAATTCCCCAGAGGTGTTGGCGGAGTGGTGGCATGGCCCAGTCCAAACTCTACCACTTACCCCTGGGAGGTCCTTGTCCCTGACGGACACCCACCGGAGGCGATGCCGCAGTTCACCCCTGATGGCGCTTCTTCCTGCAGGTGGCCGCAGTCCCCAGACTCCCAGGTCTGGCCAGCAGTCCCCTGGCCCAGACCACCCAGGCTCTCTCTCTCCTAGGAGCCAGAGGCGCCAGGCTTGCCTCCTGCAGCTGTTTGGCCCCAGTCTCGAGGTCCACTCCACAGGTTGAGGCCCCCAGACCCGAGGGCCTCGCTGCACCCCATCGGCGCGGCCCCAGTGTGAGGGGCGCCTCTCAGGTCGAGGCCCCCAGAGTGGAGGGCCTCGCTGCACCCCATCGGCGCGGCCCCAGTGTGAGGGCCGCCTCTCAGGTCGAGGCCCCCAGAGTGGAGGGCCTCCCTGCACCCCAATGACGACTACCACCCGGGCAGTGATGCCCCTACGGACAGTGCGCTGCTCCCTACAGGAGAGCCCCCCATAGGGCCCCTCTCTCACGCCCAGGACACGCAGCAAGTGATACCCAAAGGAAATACGGGTATGTAGTGACATTGATACAGTGAACAATCACCACAGTAGTGTATAGTGAGAGAGAATAAAGCCCGAATGATAAGTGAATAACTGTAGACCTATTCAGTGCACAGTGACCCGATACCTGGCAGAACAGAAAAGACCATATACAGGAGGGCGTAAAGAAAACGTGGGTTAGAGCAGGTGTGCGCGGGGTTCATTAGAAACCTGTGATACAGTGCTACTGGGCCTAAGTAACTCCCGCGAGTGACGCGACCCGCATTCTACCCACTTATGGTACTATCCGTTTCCCCCACTCCTGGTCCCGTCCTCCCCTAGTGAAACATACTCAGTGAATTAAACGCCATCTCTGCCAAAGTGTACTATTCAGGTACTTTAATATCAATACTAAATATTCCTGTACAAGTGAATAGTATTAATGGGTAATTCTGTGTACCCTGTCTTTCACAAGTATCCAATATCTCTTTGTGTATATTGTCACGGTGTCCGAGTTAAGGTAATAGATGTGTTAAGGTGTACTGCTTGGTTTTTATGTCCTGTTCCTCTGTGGGTGCTTTACCTCCGGTCCGGAAAGAGGACCCTGCTCAGTAGCTGGTATTCTTAGGACGAGAAGTCGACTTAAAAACACCCAGCATAACAATATTCTATTATTATTTTCATTTTCCTGTAACTCAGACCTCGACTGTGCACATTTAGTGTAATAAAATGGTTCACTCTGCACACTTAAGTCACTAAGGCGATAGGACTGGAGCAATGCGTCGTTACTTGTTAACTCGTTTAAGTTCAGAGTGAACGAGGTGCGGAGCGGGACAGGAAAACAAAGGCTGTGATGTTGCCAGTTTTACTTGTATCTGCATTTTCGCAAGACAAATTATTTAATAGTTCAATATAGATATACAACAGCATATGTAATTCCTTACAAAAAATAAAAAATCGTGAAAACATATTTATATTAAATATCCACAGCCTAATAAATTATTAGGCTGTGGATATTTGATTTAAATAATACCGTATGTTTTTAAGATTTTTGTAGGGAATTGCATATGCTACTCTTAATAAACAATGTATATAAAATGCCCGCCGTGCCCGCCGCAGGACCTCCCACCACACCACCCCCCACACCACCACCGAGCTGCCATCCCACCACCACCCCGGGAGGACACACCGGTGAGGTTAGTGACCCCGGGCAAGAGGGTCATTGGGGCATCCCGGCCCTGAGCCCCTATTCCCCGCAAGTGCCCCAACCCCAGGTGTTCAGGGAAACTGAACTACTGTGCGGGCGGGGTAGTGACCGTCAGACCAGGGGTGGGACTGAAAAGAGGTCAGTCCCAGGTAACACCGTCTTGACGGTCTTGTTACACCCTCTAGGGCAGGAAGAGGCCCAAGGGCAGGAAGAGGCCCAAGGCTACGGCCAAAAGAGAGAAAGAGAGATAGACACAGGCTACGGCCTGACAGAGTGTGTAAAGGGGAAGGTGACCCCAGGCTCTGGCCTTAACACGCTGAGGAGAGAGAGTTGCCTGTGTGCATCCCTCTCCAGTTGTTCTTTGGCTACGGCCAGAATACGGTCCAGGGTAGAGAGACCCTGCTACCGTACGTGTAGCACTACCCAATTACAGAAGCGGCGATTCGGGGCCGGCCTCTCGCCGGAGCAGACGGGTGATCCCGTTTCTCTCCGTTGGTCGTTTCCCGTACGGGCAGACACTCAGCTTCGGCTGGGGCACGTACCAGGGTGGAGAATTCCCTGACGGTAGGATCTGTCCGTATTGGAGAGAGTGCGGCTCTTGAGCCCCTCACTCCGGCTTGTCTCCTACTGCGGGAGGAACACCACGTCGGCGGCACCTTGCTTCGGCGAAAGGGCGACCTCGATCACCCTATAGGTGTCCCCCGCACGCCGGGCAAGTTCACGGCTCCAGCCAAAGTTCACACTAGGGGAAGTAGAGCCCCAACTCAGCCCTACGAACACACTCAGGGAACCACGAAGAGCGTGAGTCTCCCTTTAGCCTCTTTCCCTTCGGGGAGCCCTTCATCGCCATCCAGGCTTCTAGGCCAGGAGGAGGCGCTAGAGTGGTGGCAAGGCCCGATAACGGACTTACCGCCCACTCCCGGGAGTTCCTTAGCCCTGTTGGAGCCCTACAGGAGACGCTGCCACAGCCCAGCCCTGACGGCGCCTCTCCCCCTGAGCACCCGCAGTCCCAGGACGCCCAGGCCCTCCACCGCAGTCCACAACGACGGAGACCCAGGCTCCCTCACTCCCCGGAAGCAGAGGAAGTAGGCCCGAATCCTCCGGCTGTTCGGCCCTAGTCCCGAGGGCCCCCGATCAGGTCGAGGCCCCCAGACCACAGGGCCTCCCTGCACCCCACCAGCGCGGCCCTAGGAAGGAGCCGCCCCTCAGGTCGAGGCCCCAAACAAGGGAGCCTCCCTGACAGTAAGTACCAGTGACTTAACAACCCAAGAAACAAGGGTAAAAAAAAAAAGTGACAGTGACAGTGACCCCGAATACAGTGACAGTGATCCAAGGCACTGTGGCAGCGTCTTATAAAAGATATATTAAACAGTGGTATCATAGAAATTCGTGTGCAAAGTGTTGAATAACTCAGTCCCCCCTACAGGAAGGAACCGGAGAGTTTTCTGTGGAACTAGAGGTAGGTGCGCGAGTGAGCCGAAAGGCAAGTGAAGTGTCCCCCCCCCCCCGCGACTTGGTGACAGTGTCGAATGTCGCCATCCGCACCCTACCTCTATTATAGTAATATCTCCACCACAGACTCCCGATCACAGTGAACCAAAGTGAAACTCCCCCATTTATTATTATCCACCAGTAACATGATAATTAATCCAAACTAACAACCACAGTGAAGTGATATTCCACCTAAGCAACAGTAAAGCATATCCACGACTGCCCTGTGCCAAGTGTTAATATATATTGGATCAGTCTATGTAAGCGAGTGTAATATTGTATCTCTGTTCTCTTATGTGCCAAATATTGTTGTATGTACACTGTAATGAGTAGAACTTAAGCAATAGATGTGATACGGTGTACTGTCTCTTTTTATGCCCTGTTCCTTTGTTAGTGCATTACATCCGGTCTAGTAAAAGGACCTCGTTCCAGTGCTCGTGTTCTTACGACGAGAAGTCGCCTTAAAAACACAGCATTACACTGGTGGCAAGCGGTGGTTCTAGATCCGAGTAACGCACGGAGGAACACATAAGGGAACTTACAATGGCAGCCAAACCACACATCCAATTGCCGAGGTTCAACCCGGACCAGTGCGACATAGACGTATATTTGGACATGGTCAAACCCCTCCTGGACATAGGGTTCGACTCAGACAGAGAAAAGATCGCTGTCACACTACCTAACCTGGGTAAAATAATCACTAGTGTCACTCCCAAAATCGTCCCGAGACTAAAATGGGATCAATTCAAACAAATTGTGAAACAGGCGGCGACACCATCTCTGGGTACAGTTGTAGCCTTGTCGGAACTAGACGCCCTCATATACGACGGAATCCTCGATGACACCTTCATCCAGGCTAGGCGGCTCGTCACCGCTGCGTACCCGGGCACAGACGCAAAAAACCGGGAACAACTCATATTCCACAAACTCCTCAGGATCCTCCCCGATTTCATTAAAAACCACTTCATAATACATGAACCGACGGGAGACCTGGATAAACAAATCAACTTAATAAGGCGCCTTCTAACCGTCCACTCCTCCCCCAAACGCATCGGCATCATCAACCACTTCCCCACGGATCTCATCCCTGTAAATCCTTGGGAATTTACTCCTTGCTGCCCTGAGTGCCCAATCCACGACATTCGTGAGCAGCTAAAAGCTGCTCGGGGCACCAAAACAAACCAAGAGCGCCCACAAGCCTCCCCACCATACGCCGATCGCCCCAAGCCTCAAAGAAGAAAAGCGAAACGAGGAAGTCACAGAAGTCGCCCCCCTACTGCCCCCGCATCTCACCGTAATGACGGGGGCCACCTCACATCTCCCCCAGTCGATGACAGGGGAAAACGTGATCTCTCAATTTCCTCTCCTCCCACTATCTCTTCTATTTTGCCCTCCCCTATTCCTACTACTATTCCTAACCCTCCCACCTCACACACCACTTTCTCCACTACTACTGCCTCCCCCCTTCCTATTCCTCCCCAACACAAAGCCTGCCTCCCCCTTCGCAGGCCTCCTAGAACCCTTACCCCATCTTTCCCAAACCCACTTCCCAAAACTGCCTCCTCCTGTCTACTCCCTCCCACCTACCACCCTGCACCACCCACCACCGCCACATCCTCGCCACTCATTTTTCCCACCTACACACCCTCTCTTTCCTCGCTCACTTCCCCCACCCCACCCTCAACCTCACCATACCCACAAACCCCTTCCCCCACGTCACCCTTGCCTGACTCACCACCACCTTCCTCCGATTCTGATCCTTCACCAACCACCCCACCTCCTCCAACCCGCCACTCTCAATCACCGCCCACTACGCCCGCCACCAACACCTTACAACCAGAAACAAAAATTGAGAGAGTGCTATGGCGCCGCCACGACCGCCCACCTGTCAGAATCCGAGGGACCCACCACCTTCTCCGACTCCTACGCCAGACCAACCATCCATCCTCCCTCCGGCTCACTCTCAACCCCCATCAGGAGCCTAACACCTTCACCACCCACTGGGTCAGCCTCACCCAACACCTCACCCCGGCCTACCAGACTTCCACCTCCACCACCTACCACCTCCAGTCACGGGGCCGTGACTTCAACAACGCAGAAGGTGGTAAAATGCCCGCCGTGCCCGCCGCAGGACCTCCCACCTCACCACCCTCCACACCACCACCGAGCCGCCATCCCACCACCACCCCGGGAGGACACACCGGTGAGGTTAGTGACCCCGGGCAAGAGGGTCATAGGGGCATCCCGGCCCTGAGCCCCTATTCCCCGCAAGTGCCCCAACCCCAGGTGTTCAGGGAAACTGAACTACTGTGCAGGCGGGGTAGTGACCGTCAGACCAGGGGTGGGACTGAAAAGAGGTCAGTCCCAGGTAACACCGTCTTGACGGTCTTGTTACACCCTCTAGGGCAGGAAGAGGCCCAAGGGCAGGAAGAGGCCCAAGGCTACGGCCAAAAGAGAGAAAGAGAGATAGACAGGCTACGGCCTGACAGAGTGTGTAAAGGGGAAGGTGACCCCAGGCTCCGGCCTTAACACGCTGAGGAGAGAGAGTTGCCTGTGTGCATCCCTCTCCAGTTGTTCTTTGGCTACGGCCAGAATACGGTCCAGGGTAGAGAGACCCTGCTACCGTACGTGTAGCACTACCCAATTACGGAAGCGGCGATTCAGGGCCGGCCTCTCGCCGGAGCAGACGGGTGATCCCGTTTCTCCGTTGGTCGTTTCCCGTACGGGCAGACACTCAGCTTCGGCTGGGGCACGTACCAGGGTGGAGAATTCCCTGACGGTAGGATCTGTCCGTATTGGAGAGAGTGCGGCTCTTGAGCCCCTCACTCCGGCTTGTCTCCTACTGCGGGAGGAACACCACGTCGGCGGCACCTTGCCTCGGCGAAAGGGCGACCTCGATCACCCTATAGGTGTCCCCCGCACGCCGGGCAAGTTCACGGCTCCAGCCAAAGTTCACACTAGGGGAAGTAGAGCCCCAACTCAGCCCTACGAACACACTCAGGGAACCACGAAGAGCGTGAGTCTCCCTTTAGCCTCTTTCCCTTCGGGGAGCCCTTCGTCGCCATCCAGGCTTCTAGGCCAGGAGGAGGCGCTAGAGTGGTGGCAAGGCCCGATAACGGACTTACCGCTCACTCCCGGGAGTTCCTTAGCCCTGTCGGAGCCCTACAGGAGACGCTGCCACAGCCCAGCCCTGACGGTGCCTCTCCCCCTGAGCACCCGCAGTCCCAGGACGCCCAGGCCCTCCACCGTAGTCCACAATGACGGAGACCCAGGCTCCCTCACTCCCCGGAAGCAGAGGAAGTAGGCCCGAATCCTCCGGCTGTTCGGCCCTAGTCCCGAGGGCCCCCGATCAGGTTGAGGCCCCCAGACCACAGGGCCTCCCTGCACCCCACCAGCGCGGCCCTAGGAAGGAGCCGCCCCTCAGGTCGAGGCCCCAAACAAGGGAGCCTCCCTGACAGTAAGTACCAGTGACTTAACAACCCAAGAAACAAGGGTAAAAAAAAAAACGTGACAGTGACCCCGAATACAGTGACAGTGATCCAAGGCACAGTGGCAGCGTCTTATAAAAGATATATTAAACAGTGGTATCATAGATATTCGTGTGCAAAGTGTTGAATAACTCAGTCCCCCCTACAGGAAGGAACCGGAGAGTTTTCTGTGGAACTAGAGGTAGGTGACCGAGTGAGCCGAAAGGCAAGTGAAGTGTCCCCCCCCCCCCCCGCGACTTGGTGACAGTGTCGAATGTCGCCATCCGCACCCTACCTCTATTATAGTAATATCTCCGCCACAGACTCCCGATCGCAGTGATCCAAAGTGAAACTCCCCCATTTATTATTATCCACCAGTAACATGATAATTAATCCAAACTAACAACCACAGTGAAGTGATATTCCATCTAAGCAACAGTAAAGCATATCCACGACTGCCCTGTGCCACGTGTTAATATATATTGGATCAGTCTATGTACGCGAGTGTAATATTGTATCTCTGTTCTCTTATGTGCCAAATATTGTTGTATGTACACTGTAATGAGTAGAACTTAAGCAATAGATGTGATACGGTATACTGTCTCTTTTTATGCCCTGTTCCTTTGTTAGTGCATTACATCCGGTCTAGTAAAAGGACCCCGTTCCAGTGCTCGTGTTCTTACGACGAGAAGTCGCCTTAAAAACACAGCATTACAGTATATTTATTATTATTTACTACTAATAATAATTTAAAAAATATTAAAATACATTGGCTGGTAGAATTAAACAACCTCTTCCCCTTCCCGCGAAGCATCTTCGTGAAGAGGCACTTCTCAGTTTGGTACCTTTAAACCCCGGCCGAACAGCCTCTTCCCAGAAGTAGACTACGGAAGGGTTGGTATGCTGCGGGGGTGCTCTGTGGGAGAGAAATTGTAGATTGGTACGCCGGAGGAGCGCTTGTTTGCCGTCATCTATTTTATGTTTACTCTCGTGTGATACATTGCGATAATAATATGCTAAATCTGATAAACAACGTCTCCGAATCAGTCCAATGGTAGGAAATAATTTTAATACATGATACTTTAATACTTGAGAAGGGGTCCAATGGTGGTTAGGATTACGGCAACTAGAATTTAGCGGTTTTGTTTGGTGGTTCAGTTAGGTTAGAAATAGGTTAGTTTAGATCAGGTCAGGTTATCTAACAGACTTGTACACCATTCCACTTTTCATTACTGTCTTCAGAAAGGTAAGCACGTGGTATAATTTAAGGCAGTGATTAGGATTACGGCAGTTAGAATTCAGTGGCGACTTCCGTAATCCTAACCACGGTTACGATTACGGCAGCTATAATTAAGTTGTTTGGTTTGGTGGTTCAGTTAAGTTAGAAATATGTTATGCTCGTGTTTTTAAGGCGACTTCTCATCGTAAAAACACTAGCGACTGAAGCGGGGTCCTCTTTCTAGACCGGAAGTAAAGCACCAACAAAGGAACAGGACATAAAAACCAGGCAGTACACCTTAACACATCTATTACCTTAATTCTAACCGTTACAGTACAACACAGAGTGATATTTGAAATACAGGGGGAACAGGGACACAGAGTTAACGTTCAGCACCACAAAATATAGTTACACTCAGTACACACTACAATGCTCATACAGGGATATCTTGAATTATATATGGTATTGTCTATGTGTCACTTTTAGGCAGGATATACACTGAACTGATCACAAAGGAGGTAAACAAGATTGGGAGTCTGTAGGGGAAATATTACTATAAATAAGATAGGGTGCGGATAGTGACACTTGACACAGTCACCTGGTCACGGCGACACTCACACTCAGGCTTTTGACAGGCCCGCGCACCCTAGCCTTATGCGTTCACAGAAAGTTCTTTTATTGGGAGACTTGGATAATTACTCTAAGGTTCATTCTCTGTCTTGCTGACACTGAGTTCTTTTGGACTTGGTAACTGCATTGTTCTTCATTTAGTCACTGTTCACTGTGCTTTTCCCCAATTTGTTCTCGACACAAGGGGCGTCACTATTTACCTGTATCTCCTGGGTAATGTTCACTCCGTGACAAGGGCGTGAGGGTAGAGCCCTAGGGGGACCCGGCCCATAGGGGGCAAGGGATTACCCGCAGGGGAGTCACTGCCCGGGTCACACTCGTCGGTGGGGTGCAGGGAGGCCCTCCCGTCTGGGGGCCTCGACCTGAGAGGTGGGCCTCGAGTTGGGGCCTCGTCGGTGTGGTGCAGGGAGGCCCTCCTGTCTGGGGGCCTCGACTTGGGAGGTGGCCTTCGAGTTGGGGCCTCGTCGGTGTGGTGCAGGGAGGCCCTCCTGTCTGGGGGCCTCGACCTGAGAGGTGGCCCTTGGGACTGGGGCCGAACAGCTGGAGCAGTCGGGCCTGTCGTCTCTGGCTCCGTGGAGTGCGGGAGCCGGGATCGCCTTCGCCGGGAGCCGGTGGGTCTGGCCTGGGTGTCCTGGGACTGTGAGCGCCTAGGGGGAGAGGCGCCGACAGGGCTGGGCTGCGGCAGCTTCTCCTTCAGGACTTGGGCAGGAACAAGGATCTCCCAGGCGTGGGAGGTAGGTCCGATATCGGGCCTTGCCACCACTCTAGTGTCACCTCTGGGGCTATATTCCCGGGTGGTGACGAAGGGCTCCCACAGGGGGAAGAGGCTGGAGAAGGATTCATGTCACTCGTGTCCTCTCTGGTATGTCCTGAGGTCGGAGCCTTGGGTCGCCTTAACCTGGTATGTACGTTGGCTGTGGCCGTGAGCTTACCCGGCGTACAAGGAGCAACTGAAGGGCGTACAGGGCCACTCCTTCCCCGCCACGTATAGGGACCGTCGGCGGGGTGTTGCTCCCGTAGTAGGGGACAAGCCGGAGTGAGGGGCACAGAGGCCACACTCTCTCCAGTACGTACTGAGGCTATCTTCAGGGGCTTCTCTACCCTGGTACATGCCACGGCCGGAGCCGGATGCCTACCCGTCTCACAGAGAGCAACTGAAGGGCGTACAGGGCCGCTCCTTCCCCGCCATGCATAGGGACTGTCGGCGCAGTGTTGCTCCCGTAGTAGGGAAAAGCTACACATACGATAGCAGGGGCTCTTTACCCTGGTACGTACTCTGGCCGTAGCCGGGAGCTGATCTTTCCGACCAGAAGCAACTGAAGGGCGTATAGGGCCGCTCCTTCCCCGCCACGTATAGGGACCGTCGGCGCGGTGTTGCTCCTGTAGAAGAGAACAGCAGGAGAGGGATGCACTGGGGCAACTCTCTCTCCGGGGTGTACTAAGGCCGGAGCCTTGGGTCGCCTTACCCTTGTACACTTTATTGGGCCGTAGCCTTGGGCCTCCTGCCCTTGGGCCTCCTGCCCTAGAGGGTGTAACAATTGCCGTCAATACGGTGTTACTTGGGACTGAAGCTAGTGCAGTCCCACCCCTTTTCTGATGACGGTTGTTCCGCCCGCAAGGTAGTTGCCTTTCCCTGGTCATCTGGTGTTGGGGCAGTTGCGGGGAACAAGGGCCCAGGACCATAGTGTCCTGGTGACCCTCTTGATTGGGGTCACTAACCCCACCGTTGTGTCCTCCCGGGGTGGTGGTGCGGTGGCGGCCCGGTGGTGGGGTGGGGGGTGGTGAGGTGGGAGGTCCGGCGGCAGGCACGGTGGGCATTTTACCACCCTCCGCATTGTAAAAGTCACGACCCCGTGGCTGGAGGTGGTAGGTGGTGGAGGTGGATGTCTGGTGGGCCGGGGTGAGGTGTTGGAGGAGGCTGACCCAGTGGGTGGTGAAGGTGTTAGGCTCCTGATGGGGGTTGAGAGTGAGCCGGAGGGAGGATGGATGGTCGGTCCGGCGTAGGAGTCGGAGAATGTGGTGGGTTCCTCGGATTCTGGCATGTGGGCGGTCGTGGGGTAGCCAGTGTACTCTCGTCACTTTCATCTTGGGGAATGGTGCCTGGTGAGGAGATGAAAGCTGAATGCTGGAGAGTGACGGGAGATTGGTGGTGTTATGGGGGATGGTTCGGTGGGAGGAGCGTTGTACCTTGGGGAATTGGGGCCTGGGAAGATTCCATCATGCTTGGTGGAGGGGGAAGGTTATGGGGGAGGTGTTTGAGGTGGGGGGGTACGTGGTGGTGGTGGGTGGTGGGATGGGCGTGCGATGGGCGGTGGTGTTGGGGTGTATCTCGAGGGTGGGCGTGAGAGGCGTCCTGATCTGGTGGTGGTGGTAGTGAGGGTTGGTGTAGGTGGTGAGGGTGGTTGTGCACATGGTGGTGATGAGGGCGTGCGGCTGTTACGGGGGGAGGCGAGTGGGGATGCGATGTGGCGCGTATAATGAGAATGGTCAAGGGGGAGGGGGGTGGTGGGTGTGCAGGTGGTAGGGTGGTGAGTGGTGAGGTCTGCGGAGGTGGTGGCTTTGGGCGGTGGTGGTGATGTGGGCAGTGGGGACGGTGTGGGTCGGGAGGTGGAGGGTGGACAGGTGGTAGGGAGGTGAGTTGTGAGTTGTGGAGGGGTGGCGGTCTCGGGCAGTGGTGGTGGTGTAGGTGGTGGTGGTGGTGTGTCGGGGGGTGGGCTGGTTGTCAGTGAGGTGGAGGGTGGGGGTGAGAAGGAGTAGGAGTAGGAGTCTGGGGGGTAATTCTCAGAAAGGTCGGTATGGACAGATGTGCGGGAAGAGGTGCAGGTCGGGCGGGCGTGGGGGTGGTCAGTATTGGGTGGGTGGAAGGGTCGCACGTGGCGATTTCGGCATGTGCGGTGTTGTCCCTGTTGGTCGATGATGACTTGGTATGGGTTGGGTACTCGAATAATTTTGAAGGGGCCGTTAAACCTGGGGGAGGTTTTGGAGGGGACGGGCAGGTGTGCAACGACTACGGACTGACCAGGTTTGTATGGGTTGGAGTGATTCGTGTCGGGCGCCAGGTCTTGTTGAGTGTGTAGGTGGTGGAGGTCGCATTTGAGGTGGTGGAGAGGGTCGGTAGTGGAGGGTGGGGTGGGTGGCTGTAGGTGGTGGCAGAGTGGTAGGAGTAGTGGAGATTCCCTGAAAACTCTTTCATGTGGAGTTATCCCGTTTTCTCGTGGGCATGTGTTAAAACCCCATTGGATAATCTTGACATGTGCAGGCCAGTCCTCGTTCCCTGTTTGCATAATGCGTGTGCGGACCTGGTTCATGAGGGAGCAGTGGCTCCTCTCGCAGATGCTGTTACCTTGGGGCCAGTAGGGGGATGAGTGGGAGATGTGGTATCCAAATATGTTTGCCAGTTCTTCCCAGACCTTGCCAGTAAATTCTGGGGCATTATCTGAGTGCAGTGCTTGGGGAATACCAAAATACGGGAAGACATGGCGGGTGAGGGCATCGGCGACTGATACTGCACTGTGATCTTTGGCGGGGCATGCGATGATAAACTTTGAATACACATCCACGAATGTGATTATGTATTTGTACCCTGCTTTGGGTGTGAGGGGGCCGACGACGTCTAAGGAAAGTAGTTGCCAGGGTTTCTGCGCTGTTAATTTTCCTGAAGGACCGGGTGTACGGGTGATGTCCTTTCCTAAAGCACAGGCTTGGCAGGATTGTATGATGTTCTTGGCAATGGTGGATGGGTTAGGTGTCCAGTACATGTCGGTAAAGACTTGTAGGAGTTTTTTAGTTCCCAGGTGGATGCCGTTATGGGCGTGGAGGTGTAGCATAGTGTCGTGGGCAGTGGTGGGGCTTAGGATGATGTGTCCGTTGGGATCGAACAGGTGCTTGCCGTGTGGGTGGAGTTTAGCGAATGTGTTCGGTGGGATCCAGGTAGGGCATTGTTTGTTGTGCCACATTTGGATTAGGTCTGGCTCTGTTGAGATTGCATTGATTGGTAGACGGGACAGGGCGTTGGCGTTTGTGAGGAGTTTGCCTGGTCGGTATGAGATCTCGAAATCATACTCCTCGAGTGTTTCTCGCCATTGTATGAGTTGTGCGTTGGTGGTGTTTGACTGACGTAACCATTGTAGGGATTGGTGGTCCGTAATGACTATCACATGGGTGCCTGAAATGTAAGAGCGGAAGTAATCAAGGGACCAGATGATTCCCAGGCACTCTCGTTTGGTGGTCGCGTAGTTTCTTTCTTCAGGATTTAAGGTGCGGCTGGCACAGGCGATGATATGTTCGTGGCCGTTTTGCACTTGTGCAAGGACAGTCCCTATGGCGATGAGTGATACGTCGGTATACAGGCGGAATGGGAGGTTGTAATCTGGGAAAGCGACGACGGGGGCAGAGGTTAGCTTGGACTTGAAGGTGGTGAATGCAGTTTTTCTTGGTTCGGTCCATACGAACGGCTCGCCTTTTTTTGTTAGGTCATGTAGGGGTTTGGTGATATCTGCAAATCCTTTGACGAACCGCCTGTAGTATGACGTTAGGCCTAGGAAGGCTCTAGTTTCATGTACGTCACGAGGTAGGGGAATGTCGGCGATCGCATGTAGTTTTTCTGGGTCAGGGGAGATGCCTTCAGCATTAATCAGATGTCCAAGGAAAGAGACTGATCTCTCAGCCAAGACACACTTTGTCGGTTTCAGTTTGAGCCCTGCCTGGTGGATACGGTGGAAAACTTGTTTGAGGCGGTGGAGGTGGTCGGCCCAGGTATGACTGAAAACGACGACGTTGTCTAGGTACGCCAAACAAGTCTCCCAGGTTAGCCCGCTGAGGACTGACTCCATCAGGCGGGAGAATGTGGCAGGGGCGTTGCAGAGTCCGAAGGGAAGAACGTTGAACTCATAATGCTTCCCGTTCGATGTTGAGAAGGCAGTTTTGTGCTTGTCGTCAGGGTGTACAGGGACTTGCCAATAGCCTGATTGCAGGTCTAGGGTAGAGAACCAGGTCGACCCATGGAGGGAGTCAAGCGAGTCGTCGATCCTGGGTAGGGGCGTAGCGTCTTTGATAGTGACGTTGTTGACTCTGTGGTAATCGACGCAAAAGCGCATAGTCCCGTCTTTCTTTCGCAAGTACAAGAGGTGAGGACCATGGGCTAGTGGAGTTGGAGATAACGCCGGCATCGAGCATATCCTGGACCTGCCGGTCTTCTTCTGCCCGTTATTTTGGATTTTTTCATCGTGATGGTTGGCGAATTGGAGGTCCGGTCGTGTGTATCTCGTGGGTAAGATAGGTAGTGTGGCCAAGGTCGGTTGGGCCGGAGGAGAATAGGTCCTGAAAGTCCAGGAGGAGTTGTCGGAGGCTGTTGGTTTGGGAAGGGGATAGATGTGATGGTAGGCGGGGGAGAGTGGGATGGTCGGGGGGCGGTGCTTGGCATGGTTCTGCTTCTTCTGTGTCGCCAATGATGAGTCCTCGTGGTAGGGTTAGTGGGGTTGTGGCGAGGTTAGCGATACGGATTTCATGGGCATGTGGGAGGAGGAAGGTGGGGGATACTAAACAGGAGGAGAGTGGTCCGGTGGGTATGGATGGTGAGAAGAGGATGGAGGTACCTGAAGGTCTGTTAAGTTTTGCCCAAGCTTCGTGGTGGGGTGGAATGGTGATTGAGGAGGCGATAGTGGCAGGAAAAGATGGGGAGGGGTCCAGACGATGTGTAGTGGGGAGTGGTGATGGAGGGGGATGAAGTGAGGCGTTGAGTGAGGTTGGGTTGGGGTCAGATGTACAGGTGGGTTGGGGCAGGTGAGTGTTTGGGGGTTGTGTGTGTCTGCGTGGTGTGGGGGGGGGTATTCTTCTTTTTTCTTCTACCAGATTTTTTTTTCTTGTTAATTGATGCTTGGTTGGGGCAGGCTGGACTGAAGTGGAGGCGGCACTGATGGGAGTCAATGGTGGCGTGGAGTTTTTGGAGGAGGTCCAGCCCAAGATATCCATCATATTAATTACATGTCGAATCGAATATGATGAATGGGTGGTTGGTGGATACTCGTTGGTGAGTGTTGGTTTGAAGGGCCCGTGTTTCCCCACGGATAGGCAGGGGGCCATCCCCCGCGTCGACGAGGTTGGCTGAAGTGGGGAGAAGGGGGCCGAAGGCAGAGGTGTGGCAGGAGTAGAAGTGGGAGTAGAGGCACGATCTGGCTGCTCCCATATCTACCAGCAATCGTGCCTTGACCCCGTTCAGCCAAATCTTGTTGTAGACTGGGGGTCTGTAGCTGAGTGAGGTGGCCCCCGCCACCGTGGGGAGGTGCGGGGGTGGGCCTAAAAATCCATCTGCTGAGGTTGGGTGTGGTCGTCATGTTCGTCGTCGTCCGGTCCCGGGTAGAGTATTGGCGGTGCGTCGTCTTCCGGGGCGGCGGCGTCTAAGGAGGAGAATTTCTTGCGCCCCTGGTGAAAGTTTCTGCGCCTGCTTGCCTTGAGCTATTCTCTTATGTCATGCAGGGGGCAGGTGCGACTGCAGGCCGTGAACTCCTAAGGATTAATGGTAATCAGGTTGCCTTGTTCCTTGTGGTTGGGGCGTTTTTTCTGCGGGTAAGCCCTGGGCACAGTAGGAGTCGGCTCTGTAGGTGGCTGGTGAGGCGGCGGCTTAGGTTTGGGTGGAGGGTTGTGGTTCGTCGGGAATCTTGTCACCGCGTGGAGTGGTTGTGGTATGGGACGGGGAGCGAGGAGACATCTGACGAGTTGCAGGTCCTGGTCCATGTCCCCTGAGGGATCATAGATCGAGAAGTGCTCCCTGACTGTGCTAGGGAGAATCCTCAGCAGAGCATTAAATGTGTGTATATCTCGGGCATTTGTAGTTGCCTCGGGATAAGCAGTGCTGACGAGGCGCTGAGCCTGGACAAATGTGTCGTCTACTCGTAGGTTACCGTCGTAGGTGAGGGCGTCGAGTTGAGAGAGGGCGACAACTCTGCCTATTGATGGCGTGAAAGCCTGTCTCACGACTTGTGAGAATTGGTCCCATGTCAGTTCTGGGACGATTTTTGGTGCGACAGTGGCAATTATTTTTCCCAGGTTAGGCAATGTGACTGCAATTTTTTCTCTGTCCGAGTCGAACCCTATGTCTGGGAGGGGTTTGACCATATCTAAATATACTTCAGTGTCACATTGGTCCAGGTTGAATCTCGGCAATTGGATGTGCGGTTTGGCTGCCATTGTGCAAGTTTCCTTTTATCGTTCCTCCGTGCTTTTACTCGGATCCAGAACCACCGCTTGCCACCAGTGTTATGCTGGTGTTTTTAAGCCGACTTCTCGTCCTAAAAACACTAGCGGCTGAAGCGGGGTCCTCTTTCTAGACCGGAAGTAAAGCACCAACAAAGGAACAGGACATAAAAACCAGGCAGTACACCTTAACACATCTATTACCTTAACTCTAACCGTTACAATACAACACAGAGTGATATTTGAAATACAGGGGGAACAGAGACACAGAGCTAACATTGAGCACCACAAAATATAGTTACACTCAGTACACACTACAATGCTCATACAGGGATATCTTGAATTATATATGGTATTGTCTATGTGTCACTTTTAGGCAGGATATACACTGAACTGATCACAAAGGGGGTAAACAAGATTGGGAGTCTGTAAGGGAAATATTACTATAAATAAGATAGGGTGCAGATAGCGACACTTGACAGAGTCACCTGGTCACGGCGACACTCACACTCAGGCTTTTGACCGGCCCGCGCACCCTAGCCTTATGCGTTCACAGAAAGTTCTTTTATTGGGGGGACTTGGATAATTACTCTAAGGTTCATTCTCTGTCTTGCTGACACTGAGTTCTTTTGGACTTGGTAACTGCACTGTTCTTCATTTAGTCACTGTTCACTGTTCTTTTCCCCAATTTGTTCTCGACACAAGGGGCGTCACTATTTACCTGTATCTCCTGGGTAATGTTCACTCCGTGACAAGGGCGTGAGGGTAGAGCCCTAGGGGGACCCGGCCCGCAGAGGGCAAGGGATTACCCGCAGGGGAGTCACTGCCCGGGTCACACTCGTCGGTGGGGTGCAGGGAGGCCCTCCCGTCTGGGGGCCTCGACCTGAGAGGTGGCCCTCGAGTTGGGGCCTCGTTGGTGTGGTGCAGGGAGGCCCTCCTGTCTGGGGGCCTCGACTTGGGAGGTGGCCCTCGAGTTGGGGCCTCGTCGGTGTGGTGCAGGGAGGCCCTCCTGTCTGGGGGCCTCGACCTGAGAGGTGGCCCTCGGGACTGGGGCCGAACAGCTGGAGCAGTCGGGCCCGTCGTCTCTGGCTCTGTGGAGTGCGGGAGCCGGGATCACCTTCGCCGGGAGCCGGTGGGTCTGGCCTGGGTGTCCTGGGACTGCGGGCGCCTAGGGGGAGAGGCGCCGACAGGGCTGGGCTGCGGCAGCTTCTCCTTTGGGACTTGGGCAAGAACAAGGATCTCCCAGGCGTGGGAGGTAGGTCCGATATCGGGCCTTGCCACCACTCTACAGTAGTGTCACCTCCGGGGCTATATTCCCGGGTGGTGACAAAGGACTCCCACAGGGGGAAGAGGCTGGAGAAGGACCCACGTCACTCATGTCCTCTCTGGTACGTCCTGAGGCCGGAGCCTTGGGTTGCCTTACCCTGGTACGTACTTTGGCTGTGGCCATGAGCTTACCCGGCGTACAAGGAGCAACTGAAGGGCGTACAGGGCCGCTCCTTCCCCGCCACATGTAGGGACCGTTGGCGCGGTGTTGCTCCTGTAGTAGGGGACAAGCCGGAGTGAGGGGCACAGAGGCCACACTCTCTCCAGTACGTACTGAGGCTATCTTCAGGGGCTTCTCTACCCTGGTACGTGCCACGGCCGGAGCCGGATGCCTACCCGTCTCACAGAGAGCAACTGAAGGGCGTACAGGGCCGCTCCTTCCCCGCTATGTATAGGGACTGTCGGCGCGGTGTTGCTCCCGTAGTAGAGAAAAGCTACACATACGATAGCAGGGGCTCTTTACCCTGGTACGTACTCTGGCCTTAGCTGGGAGCTGATCTTTCTGACCAGAAGCAACTGAAGGGCGTACAGGGCCGCTCCTTCCCCGCCACGTATAGGGACCATCGGCGCGGTGTTGCTCCTGTAGGAGAGAACAGCAGGAGAGGGATGCACAGGGGCAACTCTCTCTCCGAGGTGTACTAAGGCTGGAGCCTTGGGTCACCTTACCCTTGTACACTTTATTGGGCCGTAGCCTTGGGCCTCCTGCCCTTGGGCCTCCTGCCCTAGAGGGTGTAACAATTGCCGTCAATACGGTGTTACTTGGGACTGAAGCTAGTTCAGTCCCACCCCTTTTCTGATGACGGTTGTTCTGCCCGCAAGGTAGTTGCCTTTCCCCGGTCACCTGGTGTTGGGGCAGTTGCGGGGAACAAGGGCACAGGACCGTAGTGTCCTGGTGACCCCCTTGATTGGGGTCACTAAACCCACCGTTGTGTCCTTCTGGGGTGGTGGTGCCGTGGCGGCCTGGTGGTGGGGTGGGGGGTGGTGAGGTGGGAGGTCCGGCGGAGGGCACGGCGGGCATCTTAGTCACAACACCAGGTGAGTGGGAAGAGGCAACGACCCTGCAGGTGGGACAGCCTTCAGCAGGTTTGGGGTGGGGCTGATCCAGAGTCAGTCCCAGGCAACACCGCGGTACGGCCACCGTACGTACCAGGGAAGGAGCGGTCACTGTACGCCCTTCTGTTGTTTCCCCGTGACACCGCCATCACGGCCACTGTACGTGAAGGGGGATGGAGTGGCCACAGTACGCCCCTCAGTCACAGCCACCTCTGGTGACGGCCTCAGGGCGTTAGTTATTGAATGCGCCCCGACTGGCAGAGAGAGGAATAGTGGAATCACGATCACGGCCACCATACGTGACGGGGAGGGAGTGGCCACCGTACACCCCTCATCCACTATTACCTCCTACTAGGTGAGTAATGCCTCAGTTACATCCCAAAGGGCAGGCAGGCCCACAGCTACGGCCTTAGTACGTACAAGGGTAGATAGACCCTCGGCTACGGCCTCAGTACGTACCGGAGAGGGCGCTGCCCCTGTGCACCCCTCTCCTGCCTTTTCCTCCTGCGGGAGTAACACCGCATTCACAGCCACCGTACGTGAGGGGGAAGGAGCGGCCACCTTACGCCCTTCAGCTACTTCCCGGCAGGTGGGCGGGCACACGGCTACGGCCACAGTGCATGCAAGGGTAAGTAGACCCTTGGCTACGGCCTCAGCATGCACTGGAGAAGGCGTTGCCCCTGTGCTCCCCTCTCCTGCCTTTTCCTCCTTTGGGAGCAGCACCGCGTTCACGGCCACCTACATGACAGGGAAGAGCGACCACCCCTTCAGCTGCGATGCCTAGGAGTCACGAAACCGCATTCACAGCCACCGTACGTGACGGGGAGGGAGCGGCCATTGTACACCCCTCATTCGTGACTCTGAAGGCCCTCCCGGAGCAGGAGGTCCCATGCGTGGCCAACCCCTTTCCTCTCGGCTGCATGGGATGCCCTTTGTCTCCCCACAGGAGCAGTTCCCCGGAGGTGCTGTCAGAGTGGTGGCGTGGCCCAGTCCAAGCCCTACCACCTACCCCTGGGAGGTCCCTGTCCCTAACAGACACCCGACGGAGGCGACGCAGCAGTTCATCCCTGACGGCACGTCTTCCCGTAGGCGGCCGCAGTCCCCGGACTCCCAGGTCTGCCCAGCAGCCCCCAGGCCCAGACAACCCAGATTCCCTCTCTTCTCGGAGCCAGAGACGCCAGGCCTCCTCCTGCAGCTGTTCGGCCCTAGTTCCGAGGGCCACCTCACAGGTCGAGGCCCCCAGACCAGAGGGCCTCCCTGCACCCCACTGACGCGGCCCCAGGGTGAGGGCCACCTCCCAGTTCGAGGCCTCCAGATCGGAGGGCCTCCCTGCACCCCAACGACGACTACCACCCGGGCAGTGACGCCCCTGTGGACAGTGCACTGCCCACTTCAGGAGGGCTCCCCGTAGGGCCCCTCTCTCACGCCCAGGATGCGCAGCAGGTGATCTATCTATCTATCTATATACCTAGGCTGCTTCCCCCAAGGAAAGGGAGGTAGCCGAGACAGGACGACACTCTCCCCATTTACTCATCCATTCAAACACATTCATTCGCATCTTAGCCCCAAAGGGGAGAACGGACAGATCCTCACCGCACCACACCGCACAAGGGTCAACTCAATGCTATCAGTGACATCCGCAGCAGGGCCCGACAGCAGAGCTGGTTTACCCCTGCCACATCATAACAGACTCATCCCCTTACCTGCACCTGACCTGAAATAGCTGATCAGACCAAATGCAGGAGAATATCCCCTCAGGGCTGTGTCATCACTTATCCATTCACAATTTCTCTCCACCCATTTCTGTCACACACGGCCACTCTTCCTTGCTCAACAGACATCCCTCTCGCATCCAGCGCTCTCTTCACACTGTCCATCCATCCTATTCGTGGTCTTCCTCTCAGCCTTACACCTCTCACATCAGATCTAGTTATCTTTTTCACCAATCGCTTATTATCCATTCTCTCCATATGCCCAAACCATCGCAACACCCTCTGCTCAACTGTACCAGCCATCTCCCGAACAACTCCAGTTCTCCTTCGCACTTCATCATTCCGCACTCGATCCATACACGTCACTCCACACATACTCCTCAGACACCTCATCTCCATTACATTCAAACTTTTCCTCTCTGCTACACCCATATTCCATGTTTCAGCCCCATACAGTGCAGTCGGTACCACAACACCCTCATACAGCCTTCTCTTTACATCCATTCTAAGCGAACGACATTGTGTCCCAATCTGGCCGCACTATGGGGTGGTACTACTACTCTGCGGCCAGGCTGTGTTAGAAAGAATACTGCCACCGTATTCCCTGCGTGTCGTAAAAAGCGACTAAAAGGGGCAGGGTGAGGGGACTAGGGACCCCCTCCTCTGTTTTTTAGTTCCTAAAAAGAGACAGGCCAGCAGGTGATACCCAAGGAAAATACGGGTACATAGTGATACTAATAAGGCTAATACAGTGAACAATCAACGCAGTAGTGTACAGTGACAAATAACAGAGTAAAGGCCCAAGTGATATATAAGTGACAAGAGTTACACTCAGTGCACAGTGACCCGATATCTGGCAGAACAGAAAAGACCAATAACTATATACAGGAGGACATATGGAAATCGTGGGTTAAAGTCAGAGGCGTGCGGGGTTGATCAGAAACTTGTGACCTAGTGCTACTGTGACTAAGTAACTCTCACGAGTGTAGCGACCCGCATCCTACCCACTTATGGTAATATTCATTCCCCCCACTCTTGGTCACGTCCTCTCCTAGTGAAACGAATTCAGTATATAAAACGCCATCTTTGCCTAGGAATATTATCCGGGTACTGTAATATTAGTATCAAAAATCCATGTACAAGTGAAGAGTGACCTATTGTGTGTGTAACCCTACCCATTTGTATTAAAGGCTAATTCTGTGTTTCCTGTCTCTATACATATCCAATATCTCTTTGTGTATATTGTCACGGTGTAAGAGTTAAGGTAATAGATGTGTTAAGGTGTACTGCCTGGTTTTTATGTCCTGTTCCTTTGTGGGTGCTTTACTTCCGGTCCGGAAAGAGGACCCCGCTCAGTCGCTGGTGTTCTTAGGACGAGAGGTCGGACTAAAAACACCCAGCATAACAGTTAGGTCAGGTCAGGTCAGGTCAGTTTTAGTTAGGTTAGGTTAATGCTGCTGCAGTTCAGCTTCAACTGCTAGAATTTGGCGGTCATGTTTGGTTTTTCTGCTATGTTAGAAATAGGTTAGGTTATTTAGGTTAAGTTATGGCTACCTTAAAAAGGAAGTGATTAGGATTACGGCAGCTAGAATTTAGCGGCGATGGCAGTAATCTAACCACGGCCTTAAATATACCACGTGCTTGCCTTTCTGAAGACAGTAGTGAAAAGTGGAATGGTTTACAAGTCTGTTACATAAAGTGCTCTCGGAAATAAACTGTGAAGTTGCCTGGATCACCAGTATATGAGACACATGTAACTTGGGAATAATAGAAGTCAACGACTGGGCTGTGTGCATGTAGCAGTCACTGAGCTCTATAGTGGTAGCAGTAGTTTGATCGTAAATGGGTAGCACCAGTCTCCTAAAAATCTATAAATAAAGATAGTATCACACAAAAAAAAAAATGATAAACATTTTTAAAAATTGCAAATGCATTTCGCGAATGTAAAGGTACTAACTAGTTACATGAATATGATATTTGGGAAGAAGCGGGTGATGCTCCTGCTTCATATTCCAGTACTTTCAACCCCGAGAGACCTCTTCGTCCGTCGTACGAGGAACCTCTTCGCTTTAAAACTATGGCTGGCGCGACGAAGAGCTTGCTCGTGCGAAGAGGTAGTTTAATACTACCAGTCATTATCTTTGTAGAAGCATTTTAAGAAATGTTACTACCCTCCTTCTCTCCCGCTTCCCCCCACCAACCCACCCTCGCGACCCTCCCGAGTCTCCCCCATCCCTTGTCCAGCCATGCGGGAAGCTCCCAAGACCACGTGTCCCTTGGACTGCGCAGTGGGCAATCCACAAGGCAGGTGCGCAAGCGCAAATTTGGTTGTGTAAGCGCAACCAAGTTTGCGCTTGCGCACCTGCCTTATCATGTGCGCAAGCGCAATATTACGCATGGTCTCGCGCGGTGCGCAATGCACAAACGATATTCACCTAAGGTGACCAGAGTCCCGCTTTTAGGCGGGACAGTCCCGCCTTTTTGGCAACTGTCTCACTTTTTTAACTGTGACTAAATTGTCCCTCTTTTTTAGCAAATTGTCTAAAATGTCCCGCTTTTAGAAAATTACTATTACATTAGAAATAACATGACCTTATTTTATGAAATTATGATGAATTAGTAAAATTATGCATAATCCAAACCAAATGAAATACCGAATTTTTAATATAAAATTTGTAATACCAACTAGTAACTTTGGTCGGCCCATTCACTGTACCGGACAGTATATTGGAGTTCGTTTGAGACCGTGACTACGTTAGTGTTTGATTTGCAGCGTCAGGGTGATATGTCGCACAGCAGCAGTCGCTGTCACATGTCACTCTATGTCTCTATCTATTGATCTATTTATATTTATATCTATATCTATATCTATCTATCTGTATACACACACACACACACACACACACACTGGAAATGGAATTACTGAAAGAGAAGAGGGAGGAAGCAAAAACAAAAAATGAGGGAAGATCAGAAGAGGAGAACAAAATTTTTTTACAAAGTAATAGGATTGCAGGTACGAAAGTGGTACACAAACAGGATGGAATAAAAAGGAGGAAGGTAGTAAAACCATGTCATGACAAGTATATAAACAAGATGATAAAGTTGATGTACTCAAATGTGGATGGAATAGTATCTAAATTATTAGAGATGAATGATTATGTCAGAGAAAATGAACCACAAATAATATGCCTAACTGAAACAAAAATAACACCAAGGATATCTAATGACATACCAAACTTAGAGGAATACAATATATGGAGAAGAGACAGAAATTTAAAAAAAGAGGAGGAATTATAATATTAACTAAGAAAAATCTAAAAGTCAATGAAATGAAACTAGATATACCATCACAAGTAGAACTGAGAGCAGTAGAGATCAACACATCTGAAGGGAAAGTAATTGTAGCCAATTTGTACATGCCACCCAGATCAAACACATGGGAAAGAGACAAATATGAGGACCTGGCAGAGGGTACAATTCAGAGTTTAAGATCATTACTACATAAAATGGAAGAGAAATCGGAAAGAATTATACTAACGGGAGATTTTAATACAAGTATAACTTGGAATATTCTAGGTATAATTAGCCAAGAAAACTGTTGGGACCAAAAGCTCCTGGATCTCGTGCAAGAGTTTTTCCTAACGCAACATGTGAGGGAAACCACCAGAAAAAGAGGACTCGATGTACCTTCAGTGCTAGATCTAATATTTACCTGGCAAGAAAATGATATTTACAGTTTAATATATCACCCTCCACTCGGCAAAAGCGATCATGCAGTACTAAATTACAACTTCAGGATATCATATGACATAGTTAACAGCAATGAAAGTTACAAAAAGAGCCTAAACTATAAAAAAGGAAATTATCAAGACCTAAAGAAGTATTTCTTAGAAGTTGATTGGGAAAATGAGCTTAGAGGACAAGATTTAAATACTGTATATAAAAAATTCTGTGAATTTTATGAAATAGGAGTTCAGAAGTACATCCCACAGCACAGAGAAGCAGATAAGAAAATACAGAAATGATTCAATAAAGAATGTAAAAAATCAAAAGAAAGAAGAGATTTGTTGTGGAACAGATACAGAAGACACAATAGTGAAAGGACATATAATAATTACAAACAGGCAAGAAACGATTATACAAGAATAAGGAGGGAAGCCCAAAAACAGTTTGAGAAGGATATAATAAATCAAAGTAATGATCAACCAAAGCTGTTTTACAGCTACATCAGAAGCAAAACCAAAGTAAAAGATATAATATAATCCATTACGGACAAGGGAATAACTTATACGCAAGAGAAAGATATTTGTGAAGCACTAAATAAGAATTTCCAATTAGTTTTTACAGACGAAAAAAATTTTGAGAGGGACTATGTGGAACATGCATGTCCACACATACTACCAGATATACAAATAGCAGAAAAAGTAATACAGGAGGAGTTAAGTAAATTAGACAGAGGAAAAGCAAGTGGTCCTGATGAAATTTCATGTTGGGTACTACGAGAATGTGCAAAGGAGTTAAGTAAACCATTATTTTTAATTTTCAAGAAATCCTTGACTCAAGGTAAACTACCTGATATTTGGAAGAATGCAAATATTGTCCCCTTATTCAAGAAAGGAAATAGACAAAATCCAATCAACTACCGACCAGTATCACTGACCAGTGTTGTAAGCAAGGTATTAGAAAAGCTTATAAGAAAAGCTTGGGTAAATCATCTAGAAGAACACAGTATGATAACAGAAAGACAATTTGGTTTCAGAAAAGGAAAATCATGTGTTACTAATCTGTTGAGCTACTATGACAGAGTAACAAACACAATACAGGAAAGAGAAGGATGGGTGGACAGTATCTATTTAGATTTCAAGAAAGCTTTTGACACAGTACACACCAAAGACTTTTATGGAAACTGTACCATCAAGGAGGAATTCGAGGCAGACTGTTTTGTTGGATGCAAGATTTTCTCATAAAAAGAGAAATGAGAACAGTACTAAGAGGAAACTACTCATCATGGAAAGAAGTGACTAGTGGAGTACCACAGGGTTCAGTGCTGGCACCAATCATGTTTTTAGTGTATATAAATGATATAAATAGTAAAATGCCCGCCGTGCCCACCGCCAGACCTCCCACCTCACCACCCCCCACCCCACCACCGGGCCACCACCGCACCACCACCCCAGGAGGACACAACGGTGGGGTTAGTGACCCTGATCAAGAGGGTCACCAGGACATCACGATCCTGGGCCCTTGTTCCCCGCAATTGCCCTGACCCCAAGTGACCAGGGAAAGGAAACTACATTGCGGGCGGAGCAATGGTCGTCAGAATAGGGGTGGGACTGAACAAGATTCAGTCCCAGGTAACACCGTATTGACAGCTTTGTTACACCCTCTAGGTCAGGAGGCCCAAGGGCAGGAGGCCCAAGGCTATGGCCTAACAAAGTGTACAAAGAGTAAGGCGACCCAAGGCTCCGGCCTTAGTACACCAGAGAGAGAGAGTTGCCCCAGTGCATCCCTTTCTTGCTGTTCTCCCCTTCAGGAGCAACACCGCGCCGACGGCCTATATACATGGCGGGGAAGGAGCGGCCTAGTACGCCCTTCAGTTGTTCCTGATCGGACAGATCAGCTTCCGGCTACGGCCAGAGTACGGACCAGGGTAAAGAGCCCCTGCTACAGTACGTGTAGCCCTTCCCCATGACGGGAGCAACACCGCACCGATGGTCTATATACGTGGCGGGGAAGGAGCGGCCTAGTACGCCCTTCAGTTGTTCTCAGTAAAACGGGTAGGCACTTGGCTCCGGCCGGGGCACATACCAGGGTAGAGAAGCCCCTGAAGGTAGTTTCAGTTCGTACTGGAGAGAGTGTGGCCTCTGTACCCCTCACTCCGGCTTGTCCCCTACTACGGGAGCAACACCGCGCCGACAGTCTATATACGTGGCAGGGAAGGAGCGGCCTAGTACGCCCGTCAGTTGTTCCTCGTACGCCGGGCAAGTCCACGGCTACAGCCAGAGTACGTACCAGGGTAAGGCGACCCAAGGCTCCGGCCTCAGGACGTACTAGAGAGGACACGAGTGACGTGAGTCCTTCTCCAGCCTCTTTCCCTTGTGGAAGCCCTTCGTCACCACCCGGGAATATAGCCCCAGAGGAGACGCTAGAGTGGTGGCAAGGCCCTATATCGGACTTACTGCCCACGCCCGGGAGTTCCTTGTTCCTGCCCGAGCCCCGAAGGAGATGCTGCCGCAGCCCAGTCCTGACAGCGCCTCTCCCCCTTGGTGCCCGCAGTCCCAGGACACCCAGGCCAGACTCTCCAGATCCTGACGAAGGCAATCCGGGCTCCCTCACTCCACAGAGCCAAAGACGACAGGCCCGACTACTCTGGCTGTTCGATCCCAGTCCCGAGGGCCACCTATCAGGTCGAGGCCCCCAGACCAGAGGGCCTCCCTGCACCACACTGACGCTTCCCCAGCACGAGGGCCGCCTATCAGGTCGAGGCCCCCAGACAGGAGAGCCTCCCTGCACCCCACCTACGAGTGTGACCCAGAGTGAACGTTACCCAGGAGATATAGGAAAATAGTGACTCTCCCCCCCTGTGTCAAGAACAAGTCGGGAAAAAGAACAGTGAACAGTGACTAAGTGAAGAACAGTGTAGTTGATAGTAGCCCACAAGAACTCAGCGTTGGCAGGGCAGAGAAAGAACTTTATTGTAATTATCCCAGTCCCCTCCCCCCATATAACAAAACTTTCTGTGAACACCTGAGGTAAAGGTGCGCGGGCCCGTCAAATGCCTGAGTGTGAGTGTCGCCGTGACAAGGTGAAGATGTCGAGTGTCGCTATCCGCACCCTACCTCATTTATAGTAATATTTCCCATACAGACTCCCAGTCTTGTTTATTCCCTTTGTGAACCATTCTATATATATCCTGCCTAAAAGTGACACATAAACAATACCATAGATAATTCAAGATCTCCCTGTATGAACATTGCAGTGTGTGCTAAGTGTAACTCTATTTTGTGGTGCTGAAAATTAACTCTGTGTCTCTGTTCCCCTGTATCTCAACTATCACTCTACGTGTATTGTTACGGTTAGAATTAAGGTAATAGATGTGTTAAGGTATACTGCCTGGTTTTTATGTCCTGTTCCTTTGTTGGTGCTTTACTTCCGGTCTAGAAAGAGGACCCCGCTTCAGTAGCTAATGTTTTTACGACGAGAAGTCGCCTTAAAAACACCAGCATCACAAACAGTAACACTGGAAATGAGAGCTATCTGAATATGTTTGCAGATGATGCAAAAATACAAAGGAGAATTACTAACACAGACTCTTGTAAAGAGTTACAAGAAGAATTAAATAAACTTCATGAATGGAGTAATACATGGGAAATGGAATTCAATGAGGACAAGTGTCATGTAATCAAGTTTGGTAAAAGTGGAAAAAGACCTGATTGGGATTATAAGTTAGGAAATAAAACCCTATACACATCAGAAAGAGAGAAGGACCTAGGTGTGATTATCAATAACAGACTATCTCTCGCTGACCACATCAGCGAGAAGGTACGGAACATGTAGCCTATACACTGCTTGCAAATATGAGAATAGCATTCACATACATAAATGAAGACATGCTAAGAAGGATAATAACATCATTCATTAGACCAACCCTGGAATATGCATCAGTAGTCTGGAGTCCTCATCTCAAGAAACACATAGACAAGATTGAAAAAGTTCAAAGGGGCGCAACAAAATGGATACCAAGCTTAAGGGACCTAAGCTACGAAGAAAGACTAAATAAACTGAATCTACCAACACTACAGGAGAGAAGGAAAAGAGGTGACATGATAATGCTATATAAGTGCATATCAGGGAAGGAGAAAATAGACATAAATGATTACTTATCATATGGAGAAGCATCAGCAAGAGGACACTGCAAAAAACTGCATAAGAAGAGAGGTGATAAAGACGTAAGGAAATTCAGTTTCCCAAACAGAGCAATTGATCAATGGAATGCACTACCGAATGAAATAGTGTGTGCCAAAACAATTCACAAATTTAAGGATATTACGATAAATATGGTTTAAGACACGGGACAGTACGAGCTTGACTCATTCCTGTAAAGATACAATTAGGTAAGAACAATTAGGTAAGGACACACACACGTGACAATGTCCCGCTTTTAGCTCCAATAAATCTGGTCACCTATAATTCACTAGAGTGCAAGGGTGCGCAATTGCGCTTTGCGCAAGTGTTTGTGCACCTGCCCAGGACTGGGTATTTCACTTGTGTCAACTGAAAAGTTAGCTCTTGGCACTACTGTCTTTGAGGCATACAGTTCTTTGTAAAATTCTTCAACTCTCTTCACCATCTTATCTCTGCATTTATTGATTTCACCGTTTTTTTCTTTCAGTGATGTCATTTGTTGCTTTCCTAGTGCCATTTTATTTCGGACCTATTTCAGACTTTTTCCATTTTTGATGGTTTCTTTGATATGATCCATGTTTCTTTTTCTTTTTTCTTCTCTTTGTCTTTTGTTGATAAGCTTATTTAATTCTGCTCGTTCTATTTCGTCTTTCTTTGTCTTTACTCTCATTTCCTTTCGTTTTTTCATAAGCTCGAGTGTCTTTTCTGAATACTTCTTGGCTTTGGTTGTATTAGGTTTTCTACCTCTGCTGATTCTCTTAGCACTTTTGTTAGTCTGTCATTCAGCTCATCAATGTCACATTCAGCATTACTTAGAGCCTGAAATCTGTTCCTTATTTCCAACTGAAAGGCTGCTTTGTTTTCGTTTACTGTTATTGGGCATATCTTTTTATCTTTAATCATCTTCTTCCTTTCATTTCTGATACTGAATCTGGCTGTGCAACCCACCATTCTATGGTCACTACCTATATTTACTTTGTCGATAACTGTGACTTTTGTGATCGTGTTATTCTTATCTGCTATAATGAAGCAGATTTCATTCTTTGTTTCTCCATTTAGGCTTCTCCAGGTCCACTTTCTTCCTGTTCTTTTGTGGAAGAATGTGTTAATTATTCTCATGTTAAACATTTCAGCAAAATTTACCAGCATTTCTCCATATATATATATATATATATATATATATATATATATATATATATATATATATATACACACACACAGACAATGCTATTATGATGATGCCATTCTGTCATTACACTGGTTTCAGACTCTGTCAATTGTTCTGTAGTATCAATGCTGTCGTAATATGAATACATTACGATTATCAAAATTATATTTAGAGAAAGTGTGTACAGTGTTGGCCATTGCTTCTGTGAGGTGTAATGATGCATCATGTCAGTCATTAAGCCGTAAAAAGAATGTGTTGAGATATGGAGTACGGTAATTTTGACAGTATGTCAAGATGATTAACATTTAGCATGGGGTCATGAACACCAAAGCGCACTTCCCAAAATAGTAGAGCAGGCCATTTCATTTTTGTTCAGTCGCTGGAACCCAGCTGTACTCCGCACCAGCAAACAATCTGCAGCTCCGGATCCTCTCACTCAAAATTTTATTCACCAATGTGAAATTTACGAACATGCATTAACATACTGTACAGCACAGCCCAGTATTTTATAAACAAGAAAGTTACCTCTCAGTTAGAAAAGACTCTTAGGCGGGGTGAATTTATACTGTAGACAGGTTGACTGACCGGGATAATGGCACCTCCTCAAAGACGGGTATCAGATTAATGGCTACAAGAAAACACGATACGTGTTACCACGTGCCAATGTACGTGTCTGGGTTAACTGGCAACCCCAGTGCTTCCTATGCATTTTCCTCATAAGGCCAACCTCAAGAGATATTCGCCGCCTCTTCTTCCATCATGCTAATGAAAGTAAGGTGTGCTACTGTTAGTAAGTAACCAGAGGAGTTGCATTCGCTATGTGTCATACGCAATGTAATTTGGGTGCTTTTGTGTATTAAATTATTTCCTTTGCCAGTTGGATCTTTCCTGCTCATAATTTTGTCATTGTTCTGTTCTCCTTGACAACAAGAATATGTTTTAACCCCTGTTTGTTTGTTTCTTAGATTGTTTGTCTATTAGCAGGATTACTCTAAATCTAAAAACAGAAATCTGGACCAAATCTTGTGGGCAGATAGCCCATGCCCCAGAGAATAATCGATTAACTTTTGGGATTGATCTGGGTCGTGTTGTTGAGAAGTGGGATTTGGTAGTTAGGTAATCCAGAAGTTTCTCACTGTTTTCCGATGTTTCTCGTACCGTAGTTCCGTCACGAGTCAGAGTTGCCAGTTAGCCTGCTAATGTAAGCGTGGTTATTTTGTAAGTTGTACATTATTTTTTATGCTCCTTTTCTCAATAATGCTTTATTTATGTGATTGCTTGTTAAATTATGTAATTTAATTTAAGTTCGTATACTAAATAATTTACAGCATTATGCAGTGTAAGAAAACTCTGGCATGTTTTGATATCTCCGAGTTAATAACTGTTGTAACCGTTGCCCCCTTCGGGAATGCACGAGAAATGTGGAAAAATATAGATCAATCTAGAACAATACAAGCTTATAATTATAAGGATGGGGAAGAGACTAAAGCAGTTTCAGTTGGTTTTCAGTTCAGTTTCGGTGTAGTGCAGTGTCTGTGAAGTTTGTCTATCATCGGTACTTGTGAAAATAATGGAGTGTTGTTGTCAAGCACTAAGTGTAATTGCAATGAGGAAAGCTTGTATATCTTTGGCATTTGTGATAATAATGAAGTGAAGTTGGAAAGCATTAAGCGTAATTATTTGGAAAATAAAGACAGTGAACTTAATTAAGAATCCAGTGTTTTACTTACGACGCCTGTTCTGATCTTTTGTACTGTACACCGAAAGGCAGACCATAGGAAGAACAGCTCACTGGGCAACGTCCTTCCTATACTGAACTACTGCTCATGAAGCCTGTGGCAGTGTGGGACAGGGACGTAACACTGGTGTCAGGAGTGTGGATTAAGTGCTGCAGTGAGTCAAGTCCTTGACATGGAGCAAGGGGATGTGCAGACAAGATCCCGAGCTGGGCAGGAGGACGAGTTGTCACTGCCTGCAATTATGAAACTACAGTATTACAAGCTTAAAAAAAAAAACTTAACACGACAGACAAACGAGTGAGACTGCCAACAATGAAAACAGTGCCACGTCCTTAGCGAACAGAACTCCACCCGATATATAAAATCTGGACTTCCCCCAAGTGATAGTAATTGGCCTCACTACCCTAGGACTCCTGATCATAGTGCTATTCACTTTACCTGATCTTGTCCCGAATAGTATCCTGCGTGATACTAATACTCACAATCTAGGCCTAAGGTTTATAATTGTTCAATATAATTACTCCTGCGACACCTACCCGTTCCACTTGTAGAATTTAGCAATACACGTGTAAGGTTGTTGCCTTGAGTTTTTGTGTCCTGCCTCTCTTATTTGTCTAAGCTCCGGTCTAGAAAAAGAACCCAGCTACACACTAGACGTTAAAGGGACGGGAAGCCGACCCTAAAACTCCTAGCATTACAGGAAGAAATAAAAAAAAGTTTAAAGACAGATGATAAAACCATCACTAGACGTCGTGCTCACTGCTCTGAGTCTGACAATCACAGTGTACTTAATCTGGTAGTACTGGTACTGGCACTAATGGGTGGTGGCGGCTGGTGGCCCAGTGGTGGGATGACCTTGTCCTTGACCTTTCTTTACGTCTTCTATGTCCTCGGCATGCTGCCAGTAGGCCTGTAGCTATTTGAAACATAAATATATATCTATTACACTTAATGTGACTTGCACGATTGCGCAAAGTGGTTAATATAGTACGAAAAACATTTAAAACAAGTATACTAAATATTCTCTTTTAATCTTTTTTTAAGTTTTAATTATTTAACATTATCATATTTTAGCTATATTATTAACATACCTGCCCTTAGCCCTACCACAATTAGAATTTATGAGTAGTTACACACCATATCAGTGATATCATATCACACCACCACTGCCAACATACTACTGGAGTGCCGTCTACCACCAGTACCAACATTGCCACCACAACGAAGTTTGAAGTTACTGGTACTTTCACACCGTGACACCAGAACCACTCACCAGGACCTAAATAGTACCACAATTACCAGTACCACCACTACCACTACAGATGTCAATACCGCCACCACCACCACACCACGACATCAGTCAGTCAGTCACAACTCAGGCACTCACCACCTACCATCATGACACCACACCAGTGACACCACCTACCAGGCTACCACCACAACCACAGACCAGCTCAGCAGCTACCACCAATACTGGTTAGTAGATACTAGTATTACCACTAGTCCACTACCAGCCAGCAGCTACCACAACTACCACCACCACCATAACCACTACTACCACACCAGGCATCTACAACAACTACCATCTACCAGTACCACCAGGCACCACTACCATGATACTACTAGTCTGCCACCTTGCATGGTCCACCATTACCAACACAACTACCACTGTTACAGTTACCACCACACCACACTACCAATACCACCTACATGATACATCTACCAGACTACCACAACTACTACCTCGCAAGTGATGCCATCTACCAGTCAATAATATAATTTTATTTAATTACCCTGAGGAACATCAGATGCTCCAATATGGCATCAGAGAGGGTGGCTCTCTTGGCTCTAAGGACGTCCTTGCCAATGGAGAAGAGGCGCTCCACAGGGGCACTGGAAGAGATGGCTGTGTTGTATCTGGCAAAGACACGCACCAGGGCTGGCTCCTTGCTGAAGCCCATGTCCGTCAGCTTGTCATCCTTCTTCCAGATATCTGAAATACCTGCTCAGAGGAGCGACCAGACACCACCACCCCAGGCGGAAGATACAGGAAGGTGACCCCCACACCAAAAGAAGATGACAGGGAAGCTATCTCACCTGCCGAGCCTTCCCAGCAAGAGCGACATATCTCCCCCATAACCCGAAGCCCCTCTTTCCTGCAGCCAGACCACCGGGTAGTAAGCAGGTTGAGTGCAGTACACACTCCAGTGGAGGAAGCACTCACCAGAATCGGATGCCATATCTGCTGGATCGGCCTTCACAAGAGGAGAGAATTCCACTGGAGTCTCCAGTCTTGCTATACTCCAGGGGAGCAACGGCACAGTAGAGTCCGCCAGACCTACTGTGGGTGGAGTGACTGCCGGTTCTCCACCCTCTACCTCCCACCTTCGGGAGTTAGCACGTCGGCATGTCCTACAGAAGACCTTCGCTGGTTCTCCCCAGGAGGAAGGCGGGCCTGGAGGTAGACTTTGCTGGAGCTACCTGAGTGGGAGTAGCAGCTTTTTGGTACCCAGGTGGATGCCATTATGGGCATGAAGGTGGTGTAAGGCGTTAAGAGCAGTTTCAGGGCCCAGGAGGATGTGACCGGAGGGGGTTAGGAGGTGGTCGCCCTGCCGGTGTAGCTTTTTGAATAAGTTGGGGGGGGATCCATGGGGGTTGCTCCTTGGGGTGCCTCTGCTGCAGGCGGTCGGTTCCTGGCTGGATGGTGTGGATGGGGAGCCAGGAAAGTGCATCTGCGTTGGTGTGGAGCTTGCCTGGTCTGTAGAAAATTTCATAATTAAATTCTTCTAAGGTCTCGTGTCACCTGATAAGTTGGGCATTGTGGGAATCCGAATGACACAACCACTGGAGGGACTGGTGGTCCGTGATGATGGTGACCTGAGTTCCGAATAGATACGCCCTGAAGTGCTGGAGGGCCCATACTATGCCTAGGCATTCCCGTTTAGTGGCAGCATAGTTCTTCTCTGCCTGATTCAGGGTACGGCTGGTGCAGGCGATGATGTGCTCGCGGCCCTCCTAAACTTGTGCTAATACGGCGCCTATGGCGGAGAGGGAGACATCGGTGTAAAGGTGGAAGGGGAGGGCATAATCAGGGAAAGCTACAATGAGGGCAGAGACGAGTTTGTCTTTTAACTGCTGAAAAGCAGCTCGCCTTTCGTCTGTCCAGAAGAATGGTTCCCCCTTTCGGGTCAGGTCATGGACAAGTTTGGCAATGTGGGCAAACCCCTTCACGAAAAGGTGGTAGTAGGATGTCAAACCTAGGAAAGCACAGATGCCGTGGACGTCCTGTGGTGGGGGTATGTTCCCAATGGCGCAGAGCTTGTCGGGGTCAGGGGAGATTCCTGCCTGAGAGATAATGTGTCCCAGGAACGAGACGGTCCGAGCAGCCAGGACGCACTTAGAGGGGCGGAGTTTGAGGCCTGCCTGGCGAATTCTGGTGAAAACTCGGCGGAGGCACTGCAGGTGGTTGGCCCAGGTTTGGCTAAAGACGATGATGTTGTCTAAGTACGCCAAGCATATTTCCCACGTCAGGCCACTGAGGACAGATTCCATCAGCCTGGAGAAGGTGGCGGGGGCGTTGCAGAGTCCGAACGGCAAGACAATAAATTCATAATGCTTGCCATTACTTGTTGAGAAAACTGTTTTGCCTCGGTCTTTTTGGTGCACGGGGACTTGCCAATATCCAGACTGGAGGTCCAGGGTGGAGAACCAGGACGCTCCATAAAGAGAATCTAAGGAATTGTCGATTCGAGGAAGGGGAGTGGCGTCTTTGATGGTGACATCGTTAAGGCGGCGGTAATCAATGTAGAATTGCATCGTGCCATCCTTCTTTTTTACTAGGAAGATGGGGGAGGACCAGAAGCTGGTGGAGGGGGAAATGACGCCAGCCTCTATCATTTCCTGCACTTGACAGTCCTCTTCTTCCCACTGTCTGGGGTTCTTCCGTCGGGAGGGTTGTCGAATCGCTGGGCCTGTCGTATGAATTTCGTGCAACAGGCAAGTGGTGTGCCCTATGTCTGCTGGTCCTGCCACGAACAAATCCTGGAAATCCAGGAGAAGGCAGTGTAGGGTGCCTGACTGCTGAGCGGAGAGATGGTCAGGGATGAGTGGCAGAGGGGTGGGGGAGTGGGAGGGGGACAGGGAACAGGGCTCAGCTTCTTCCATCTCTCCAATTATGAGCCCTTTCGGGAGGGTCAGGGGGGAAGGGGCAAGGTTGTGATGCGGACTGCTGTGTGATGTGGGGGAAGGAAAGTGGGAGACAACAGGCAGGCCGAGAGGGCTCCCAGTGGCAGGAGGGGGGAGAATAAGACAGAGGGGCCAGAGGGCCGGTTGAGGTGCACCTAGGCCTCATGATGGGGGGGGAATGGTAACGGCAGCGGGGAAGGAGGGAGGAGGGGTGGTGGGAGGGAGCATGGGAGGGGAGGGAGGAGGGGGGTGGGGGAGAGAGGGAGGGGGTGAGTCTTCCGGCCGGGGCCGGGTCGTACAGGTGCAGACGGCCTGGGGTTGGGTGGGGCGAGGAACTGGAGCTGCCGGTAGTGGCAGTCTATGGTAGCTCCCAGCTTCTGGAGTAAGTCCAGTCCCAAGTACCCATTGTAGCTCCGGCAGGAGGAGTCAAAAACTATGAAATGGTACTGGGTCGAAACCGGCTGGTGGGTATCGACCCGTAGGGCCCGTGTCTCCCAACGGATGGGCAGGGGGCCATCCCTCGCGTCCACAAGGTGAGTAGCTATGGGGCGGAGTGTGCCAAAGGTCGATCTGTGGTGGGAGAAATAGTGGCTATAAAGGCAGGATCTGGCCACTCCCGTATCAACCAGAAGTCTGGCTTTCACCTCGTTCAGCTTCATCTTGTGGTAAACTGGGGGGCGATATTTGAGGGAAATGGCCCCCGCCACCGTGGGATGGTGTGGGGGCGGGCCTAAAAATCCAGCTGTCTAGGGCCTCCTTCTTTTTGCTCTAGCTCCTGTTCCCCAGGATCAGGCTCCTCCACAGATGCAGGTTCGTCGTCTGTCGCTTCGTCCTCCAGGGAGGAGACTTTGCGTCAGCCTGGGGTGGTAGTTTTCCTATATGCAGCCTTCAGCTGGTCCCGGATATCGTGCAGAGGGCACCTTGAGCTACACGCCAAGAATTCCCAGGGATTCACTAGGATAAGGTTGGGGTTCTCCCTGTGGGCGGGGCACCAGTGTGTGGGGTGTGCCCTGGGTGGGCTAGGGGCTTGGATGGGGCTGGTACAGGGCATGGGCAAACGTGGCTTGACTAGGGGAGCCGGAATCTTGGTGGGAAACTTTTTCACCACATTAATCTGCTGGGGTGTAGGGCGGGAGGTCAGGAGGTGCTGCATAAGCTGGATATCTCTATCCATGTTTCCAGTCGGGTCATGGATCGTAAAGTGTTCCTTTACAACACTGGGGAGCACTCTCAGGAGAGTGTCAAAGGTATGTTATTCCCGGGTTTTGTCATCTGCCTCTGGGTAGGCAGTGGTGACCAGGCATCTTGCCTGTATTAGGGTATCATCTAGATTCCTGTCAAAAGTCAAACTATCCAGTTGGGATAGTGCCACCACTTTTCCTAGTGATGGGGTGATGGCCTGGATCATGAGTTTCATGAAATTCTGCCAGGTGAGCTCCGGAACGATTTTTGGTGCGATATTGGCTGCTGCTTTGCCAAACAGTGGGAATGTGGCTGCGATCTTTTGTTGGTCATTTTCAAACCCGATATCTAGTAGGTTTGATGATTGTCAGACATGTGTGGACATCATACTGTTTGAGGTCGAACTTGGGCAATTGCACATGCGGTTTGGTTACCATTTTTCCGGTATTTTCTGACTACCTCTCTCGTATGCCCAGGTCAAGAACCACCGCTGTCCACCAGTGTAATGCTAGGTGTTCTATGTTCGGCTTCTCACACTTAAAGCACCTAACGTGTAGCGGGGGTCCTCTTTTGAGACCGGGGCTTAGACAAATAGCAGAGAGGGAGGACACAAAACTCAGGCAATAACCTTCTACGTGTATTACTTAGTCAGACAAGGGAAACAGCAGATGTTACAGACACGATATTCTGGGTGATCATAAACTCTTACAACTAGGTAGGGTGAAGAGTATCTCACAGAATACTGTTGGGAAAATATTTTAACACAATGTTCGAGGCGGAATGTTCTACTTTGGTATAGTCCAGGGCCTTTACGCGTGTGGAGGGGCTAGGGCTATTTCTCACAAAGGGGGGGTGTAAGGCACTGGGGTCTGATTGTAATTATAGTATTATGAGGCAGGGTTTGATGATAGCGTGTTCACTTTGTTATTTTCTGCCTTAGGGTCACTTTTGGTCAATTATCGTTAATTACTCTACGGCCCTGGTGTTAGTCTTATTACCGTATAGCCCGTCACTGTGACTATCTCTTTTTCCAACTTTTGGTCTATCACTGTAAGTTTATCATTCCGCCTCGGCACTATTGGATTACTATTATTGCACAGTACAGTCGCTATAATTCTCCTGGCTCCAAGGGCGCAGCTGAGGGGCCATGCAGCTCCGCTACTGACGGGGCTGGGCACCACCAGGAGTCTCCGTGCTCATGCGCAGGGGCGTCTGCTCTCGTCTGGGGCTGTTGGCTGCGAAGGGGCCCGAACTCTCGGGACTCGGGACCGGAGTGTGGCCCTCAGGGCTAGGGCCGAACAATTGCCTGAATCTGTCGTTCAGGCTCCTGGCGGAGGGGGAGGTCTTCCACCTTCGAGGTGTAGGGAGTTCCTGCCCAGGCATTCTGGGGAGGGTCTGGGGTTCCCGAGGACTGTGGTCCCCGGGGCTGGGTGGCGCCGACAGGAGAGGGCAGCGGCACTGGCCTGCATCAGGGTCCATCAGGTGGGTCTCCTCCAGAGCCAGTCGTAGGGAGCGGAGGCCCAGAGAGACTATGGGACCTCTCTAATACTCCTCTATGCCCTCTGTGCCGGGGGTCGGGGAACAGGCGTCAAACTTGGGTGACGGGGTGGCTCTTGGCCACTTCCTGCCGTAGAGCCTGGCTACTGGCCGTGGCTTCCTTGGGCCGCGGCTACTGGCCGCCAAGGCCCGGCTACTGGCCATGTCCTGAGAGGGTGTGTGTCTGCCAACAGTCCCAGCTTCACCTTCGGAGAGGCTACAGGCCATCTGACGAAGTTGGGAGCAGCTACAGGCTGTCTCCTCATTACCCTCAGAGTGGCTACAGGCCGTCTCCTCATGAAGTTGATGTACTCAAATGTAGATGGAATGGTATCTAAATTATTAGAGATGAATGATTATGTCAGAGAAAATGAACCACATATAATATACCTAACGGAAACAAAATTAACACCAAGGATATCAAATGACATACTAAACTTAGAGGAATATAATATATGGTGAAGAGATACCGGTACAACCTTAAAAAAAGGAGGAGGAATTATAATATTAACTGAGAAAAATCTAAAAGTCAATGAAATAAAACTAGATATACCCTCACAAGTAGAACTGATTGCAGTAGAGATCAACACATCTGAAGGGAAAGTAATTGTAGCCAATTTGTACATGCCACCCAGATCAAACACATGGGAAAGAGACGAATATGAGGACCTAGCAGAGAGTACAATTCAGAGTTTAAGATCATTACTACATAAAATGGAAGAGAAATCGGAAAGAATTATACTAAATGGAGATTTTAATACAAATATAAATTGGAATACTCTAGATATAATAAGCCAAGAAAGTTGTTGGGACCAAAAGCTCCTGGATCTCGTGCAAGAGTTTTTCCTAACGCAACATGTGAGGGAAACCACCAGAAAAAGAGGACTCGATGTACCTTCAATGCTAGATCTAATATTTACTAGGCAAGAAAATGATATTGACAATTTAATATATCACCCTCCACTCGGCAAAAGCGACTTCAGGATAGCATATGACATAGTTAACAGCAATGAAAGTTAGAAAAAGAGTCTAAACTATAAAAAGGAAAATTATCATGACCTAAAGAATTATTTCTTAGAAGTTGATTGGGAAAATGAGCTTAGAGGACAAGATTTAAATGCTGTATATAAAAAATTCTGTGAATTTTATGAAATAGGAGTCCAGAAGTACATCCCACAGCACAAAGAAGCAGATAAGAAAATACAGAAATGGTTCAATACAGAATGTAAAAAATCAAAACAAAGAAGAGATTTGTTGTGGAATAGATACAGAAGACACAATAGCGAAAGGGCACATAATAATTACAAACAGGCAAGAAACGATTATACAAGAATAAGGAGGGAAGCCCAGAAACAGTTTGAGGAGGATATCATAAACAAAAGTAGTGATCAACCGAAGCTATTTTACAGCTACATCAGAAGCAAAACCAAAGTAAAAGATATAATACAATCCATTACGGACGAGGGAATCACCTATACACAAGAGAAAGATATTTGTGAAGTACTAAATAAGAATTTTCAATCAGTTTTTACAGAAGAAAAAAATTTTGAGAGGGATTATGTGGAACATGCATGCCCACACATACTACCAGAAATACAAATATCAGAAAAAGTAATACAGGAGGAGTTAAGTAAATTAGACAGAGGAAAAGCAAATTATCTTGATGAAATTTCATGTTGGGTGCTACGAGAATGTGCAAAGGAGTTAAGTAAACCATTATTTTTAATTTTCAAGAAATCCTTGAGTCAAGGGAAACTACCTGATATTTGGAAGAAAGCAAATATTGTCCCCTTATTCAAGAAAGGGAATAGACAAAATCCACTCAACTACCGACCAGTATCACTGACCAGTGTTGTAAGCAAGGTATTAGAAAAGCTTATAAGAAAAGCTTGGGTAAATCATCTAGAAGAACACAGTATGATAACAGAAAGACAGTTTGGTTTCAGAAAAGGAAAATCATGTGTTACTAATCTGTTGAGCTACTATGACAGAGTAACAGACACAATACAGGAAAGAGAAGGATGGGTGGACAGTATCTATTTAGATTTCAAGAAAGCATTTGACACAGTACCACACCAAAGACTTTTATGGAAACTGTACCATCAAGGAGGAATTCGAGGGAAACTGTTTTGCTGGATGAAAGATTTTCTCATAAAAAGAGAAATGAGAACAGTACTAAGGGGAAACTACTCATCATGGAAAGAAGTGACTAGTGGAGTACCACAGGGCTCAGTCCTGGCACTAATCATGTTTTTAGTGTATATAAATGATATAGACAGTAACACTGGAAATGAAAGCTATCTAAATATGTTTGCAGATGATGCAAAAATACAAAGGAGAATTACTAACAGACTCTTGTAAAGAGCTACAAGAAGAATTAAATAAACGTAATACATGGCAAATGGAATTCAATGTGGACAAGTGTCATGTAATCAAGTTTGGTAAAAGTGGAAAAAGACCTGATTGGGATTACACGTTAGGAAATAAAACCGTACACACATCAGAAAGAGAGAAGGACCTAGGTGTGATTATCAATAACAGACTATCTCCGGCTGACCACATCAGTGAGAAGGTACGGAACATGTATACACTGCTTGCAAATATGAGGATAGCATTCACATACATAAATGAAGACATGCTAAGAAGGATAATAACATCATTCATCAGACCAACCCTGGAGTATGCTTCAGCAGTCTGGAGTCCTCATCTCAAAAAACACATAGACAAGATTGAAAAAGTTCAAAGGGCCGCAACAAGATCGATATGAAGCTTAAAGGATCTAAGCTAAAAAGAAAGACTAAATAAACTGAATCTACCAACACTACAGGAGAGAAGGAAAAGAGGTGACATGATAATGCTATATAAATGCATATCAGGGAAGGAGAAAATAGACATAAATGATTACTTAACATATGGAGAAGCATCAGCAAGAGGACACTGCAAAAAACTGCATAAGAAGAGAGGTGATAAGGACGTGAGGAAATTCAGTTTCCCAAACAGAGCAATTGATCATTGGAATGCATTACCGAATGAAATAGTGTGTGCCAAAACAATTCACAAATTTAAGGATATGTACGATAAATTTTGGTTTAAGACACGGGACAGTACGAGCTTGACTCATTCCTGTAAAGATACAATTAGGTAAGAACAATTAGGTAAGAATAAGTATGCACATACTGTAAGGATGTCTCAAAGAAGGGTGACCATTCCCAACCCTCTAACTATCGCCCAATTGCTTTAACATCCTGTATCTCAAAGTTTTCGAGTCAATTCTTAATAGAAAATTTTTAAAGCATCTTTCCTGTCACAACCTTCTATCTGATCGTCAGTATGGGTTCCGTCAGGGACGCTCCACTGGCGATCTTCTCACCTACCTTTCAGACTCCTGGTCATCCTCCATTTCGGGACTTTGGCGAAAGCTTTGCCATTGCACTTGACATCTCTAAGGCTTTCGATCGAGTCTGGCATAAATCTTTAATTTCTAAACTGCCCTTTTACGGTTGCTCTCCTTCTACCTGTGCCTTCATCTCTAGCTTCCTTTCTGGTCGTTCTATAGCCGCTGTTGTGGACGACCATCGTTCTTCTCCTAGATCTATCAGGAGTTGTGTTCCTCAGGGCTCTGTCCTATTACCTACTCTCCTCCTTTAATTCATCAATGACCTTCTAAGCTGTACATCTAACCCTATCCACTCTTATGCTGATGACTCCACCCTTCACCTTTCCATTCGGTTCCCGCAACGTCCATCTCATCAGTTACTTCAAGAAACAAGGGATGAGGCTATGTCACACCTAATGTCTGACTTGGCTCGTATCTCTGACTGGGATACAAATAATCTGCTTGTTTTTAATGCATCAAAGACTCAATTTTTGCACCTATCAACTCGACAAACTCTTCCACAGGTATACTCACTAATGTTTAATAATATTCAGCTTGATCCTGCATCATCCTTGAACATGCTTGGAATTTCATTCACTCGGGGCTTGTCTTGGAAAGATCATATAACATCTCTTGTAAAATCTACTTCCAAGAGATTTGGTGTGCTAAGCCGACTCCATTCCTTCATTACCCCTGCACAATTGTTGACTCTATACAGAGGTTTTATCCACCCCTGTGTGAAATACAGCTCTCATGTGTGGGGAGGCTCCGCATATACAGCTCTTCTCAATAGGGTGGAGTCTAAGGCTTTTCATCTCATTAACTCTCCTCCTCTTACTGAACCCTTCAACTTCTGTCTGTTCGTCGCATTGTTGCATCTTTTATCTCTTTTCTATCGCTACTTCAATGGTCACTGCTCCTCTGAACTGTCTGCATGCGTTCCTCCACCTCTATGACGGGCACGTAGCACCCGTCTAGCAGCGAACTCTCATCTCTTTTCTGTTAACCGTTACTCCCAGTCCTTCATTTATGGAACAAGTCAACTCTGGATCTGTCTCCCTCTGTCTGTATTTCCTACTTCCTATGATCTCCAGTCTTTCAAATGCAGTGTGTCCAGGCATCTCGAAATGATCGGATCTTGAATTTGGCTTTCTCTTGTATTTTGTTTTTCTCTTAGAAGGAACAACAGTAGCGGGCTCGCGGCCTTTAGTTCCTTCTTCCTCGCATAAAAAAAAAAAGTGCATCCACATAAGTAGGCATGTACTATCGCGATTACTAATTTCTTTACCTCCTGACTTGAGGGGCGTCCTAGCCAAGGCTGAAATAGAGTCAGGCATGAGGACAGGGTTAGACTAGCAGTCAGATAATGACTCGCGAACTGCATCATAACCATGGTCTTGTGTTTTGTTCGTGAGAATGCGTTGTGGTTCAGGTGAGTAAAATGAAGCGGCTTGTGTCTGCTCACCTGGCGTGTCTCCTACCCTGGTTTCGACCCATCTCGAGCCAAATGAGTAAAAAAATTAGTGATCGCGATAGTACATACGTAAATACTTGTGTTCGTAATAGCGTACATGGATATGTATGTAAGTGTGTATGCAAGTATACAAGTGTATACACAAGTACGTACATTGATACAGTACGTGTACATACTGTGGGTAAGAAAATACCCTCCACGTCGTACATAACTCACCACTGTTTTGGTCGGGGGTCATGTAATCGATAATGTGCCTCTATTTCCGAATCACGATCCTGTAAGGTGTAGGTTCCTTAGCGAAAGGGAGACTCTACCCCAGAAAATGGCGGCCGACACAATTTGTGCATGCCAGTGAGTGTAACCCTGAAAAGGAGCAGCATGGCTGGTAAGCACGGCACCAAGAGCGTGTGACTGTTTGTGAATCTAGGCCCAGCTCTTACACTACGGTCCGGAGGAATAATTTTTCACTCATAGCCCCGGAATTTTCTAAAGGTGACAGTACTTCAGAGGCCTTATAAAGGACAGATACTTGTTTAATATAAACATCATGAAAGGAAAGTGTGAAACAATGCATACTTTGTCATATAGTTTTCGGCTTTTTAACGATCTTAGAAAGAGAAATTAAGGGTTGTGACTGGTGGATATTGCTGGCTTATGATCATATGGGTTTATACAGGTAACAACACTGAGCTCTATAGGTCTTTTCCACGTGACATCACGGGTCATGTGACTTTTGTTTACAACACCATACTGGACAGCAAATTGTCGGACATCTAGAGAGAGAGAATTGCACATTCCACAATGGTATTCCACTGATGTGCCTTCAGCTGTAAGACATGGCGGAAAAGTGGAAGTGGGGTAAACTTCTACCAGTTTCCAGCCAATGGAAGGACAACAGAAGCGGATAGCTGCCGTGAAGAGGGAGAATTGGCAGCGGCCAGCCTACACCTGACTCTGTATCAGGCATTTCATATAGCATGAGCCACCCCCTCCAACCTCACCCCTATCCCTCCCACTGCCACCCAAGCACCTCACACACATTCCCACCCCACCTACACCCCCCCACCACCCTCCTACTGTCACCCCAACTCCCCCACCGCCACTCCTACCCCACCACTGTCCCTCACCATCCCTCACTCCCACCCCCAACAACCCCCTACCCCCACTTTCAAACCCCCATCCCCTCACACCCCACGCCCCCCAACTCCCCTCCACAAGCCCCTCTGCCCCCAGCAATACCCCCCACCACCACCCAACCCCCTTCCCCTCCATCCCCTACCCGTCCCATTCCATACCACCCATTCCCAACCCTCCCCCACACCCCCAAACCAACCCTAATCCCACCCCCCACCCCCATCACCATTCAAACCCTCCATCTTTCCTCCACTTCCTTCCCCCACTCCCAAGCCCCCACCCTCCACTCATTCAACTACTCGATTCCAGTCAGTGTTTACAATCCCTCCCCCCTTGGCCCCACATCAATAATTTACTAATTTCCAAGATGATTCACATGTACTGATGTCAGTTCCAGCTAGATATATTACACATATTTACCTTGAGGGATGCCCCAGTGAACATTCATAGGAAGTTCACAAAATAGTGATAGAGATTGCCATATGTGAGATCTGGTTTTGATCTCCCGTACATGAAATGGGTGAATTTCTCCCTAGATACGGTGTAAGCGTCCAGCCTCAGACACTTTATCTTGTTCCTGTACAGATCTCAGTGATGCTGATCCAGATTTCTGCATATTTCGGACAGTTCAATCTCTGACAGCCCTGTCTGGACAGCCAGTACTGTGAGGAGTTTGCCGTCCAATGTGGAATAGTAAACAAAACCACGTGATTTTCGTGACGTCACTGAAAAAGGTCTATATTGCCAGCGTACGATAATTATCGTACAAATACGATAATTTGACCGTTTGTACGTTGTACAATCCCATCCATATGATAATACAATAATTCAGGAATTTGTACAATAATTCAATGGAGATGTACAATAATTTGATTTTTAAATTCATCCTTATACTCTGTGAGGCAAAAATAATGGCACGACTGGCAAACTTAATAAGCCCATAATTTTGGAGCAGCCACCGTACGCCCCTCAGCTACAGCCACATCTGAGGACAGCCTCGGTACGTTAGCTACTGAGTACGCACCGACTGGCAAAGGAAGGAGGAGGGGAACCATGACCACGGCCACCGTACACGTCGGGGAGGGAACGGCCACCATACGTCCCTCATCCACCTCCTCCTCCTACGGGAGTAGCTCCGCGGTCACGGCCACCGTACGTACTGGGGAGGGAACGGCCACCATATGCCCTTCAGCTACTTCCCGTTGGGCAGGCAGAGCCAGGACAACGGCCACCGTACGTGTCAGGGAGGGAACGGCCACCGTACGTCCCTCATCTTCCTCTTCCTCCTTCGGGAGCAGCTCTGTGGTCACGGCCACCGTACGTACTGGGGAAGGAACGGCCACCGTACGTTCCTCTGCTGTTACCCTTAGAAACTGTGGAACCGCCACAATGGTTACCGTACGTGTGGGGGAAGGAGCGGCCACCGTACGCCCTTCAGCTACAGTCTCTAGGGCTCTCCCAGAGGAGAAGGTCCCTTGTGTGGCCGACTCACTACCTCTCGGCTGCATGGGATGCCCTTCACTCTCTCCCTCCTGATGTGGTTCCCCGGAGGTGCTGCCGTTCCAGGAGTGGTGGCGAGGTCCTGTCCCTGCCCTGCAGCCAGGTCCCTGGACGCCGCCGGCCCCTGACGGACGCCCGACAGGAGAGGTGCCGCAGTTTGTTCCTGATGGCGTCCCGCTCTCTAGGCGACCGCAGTACCCAGTCTCCCAGGGCCAGCCAGCGGACCCCAAGGCGGGATCGCTTGGGCCCCACTCCCCGTCGGCCCTCCGCCCGGAGTACTAGGCGACAGGCCCTCCTCCTGAAGTTGTTTGGCCCCAGTCCCAAGGGCCACCTATCAGGTCGAGGCTCCCAGACGGAAGGGCCTCCTTGCACCCCAGCTACGAAGCAGGCTCGGGCAGTGACGCCCCCGAGAGCTGTGCATTGTCTCCGGCGGGAGAGCTCTCCTGAGGGGCCTCCTCCCACGCCCGGCCGCCACCTCTGTTAACCCCAGGAAGGCCTAGTGACGACTTTACTTCACCTCTCAAGTCGTCCCCAAGACTAAGTGAATGAGACAGAGGTGAAAGTGACAGTAGAACCGTAAGAATATAATATAAAGTGACGAACAGTGCATATAACTACAAGGGCAGGAATCAAGGGTCAGTGAGCAACTGTGATATACTGTCTAGTTTCACTTTTCTTTAATATTGTTTATGTCCCATTTTCTTTTCCCTTATCTTCCAAAAAGAATAAATAATTCCTTTATTTCATCTTGACACTTCCATTTCTACTCTTTCTTCCCCTATTTCAGTTATTGTTTTATCTTCGTTATATATTTCAGCCAACAATTCAATGATTTTTGGGTTTATTTTGTTTTTCATAAGTATATTTATCAATTCCTCTTTATACTATACCAAATTCCCGCTCTCTGTCACCCTGGTCCCCGGACTGTGTTTAGGTCAAGGACCGCTACCACTGTACGTGTGTTTGAAGGTCCATGTTTATGTTGTGGTAGAACATTTCCACCACACTTAACAGCTTTTCGACCAGAGGAGAGAAGGGAAGAAGAAGAAAAAAAAGAAAGACGGCCAATAAGCAAAGCATCTAATACGTTATATTGGTAAGTGTTAAATGAAGTCGTCAGTATTCAGGGTGGAATATTTTAAACCATTTTTTTTTTTTTTAACCCAAAGTTTTTTGCTCTTGCTGTTTTAAAATCTGTGTAATTTTTAAACTGAATATGGTTCAGAGAATTTCAGGGTAAGCTAACATATGGTAAACATGCTTTATTTGATGCAGTAGAAGGACCTTATGAATTCTGTTTATATTCCTCCAATTTGTTTTCAGTATTTTTCTGACTGTTTTCAGGTTGGTTAATTACCTTGGTAATTTTTTACCAAACGGTTGTGCCCTCTCTATATTTTCTATTGAAATGAGACTTTCACTGATAAATTGGTACCTCTCCTGGATTACCATAAGTTACCTACTGGAGATTTTTTTTTAACTTTCCTCTGAAGGTTGTTATTTAGGATTTTGGATGGATAAATATTCCTTCAACATTGCCATATCAAATGTTTTTGAATTTTAAAGCTGGTTGTCCATTGCTGCAAACGCACATTTTGCCTTTGGTGCAATTTTCATACCGGGTACGGCGTGCCCGGGACCTTCAGTGTAACTTCCTTTTACTTTTTTTTTTTTTTTTCAGGTTCTTACTGAGTTGAATTTTGCCCAGATGGGTTTTGGATCATCAGTGTAATATTTTGTGGCAATCCCAGTTTGAGGAGAGTTTCTGTCTATCTATCTATCTATTGCCAGACGCCTCAATCCCGTTTGGGGTGGCCACAAACAAATCGCCTCCAAGTCGCCCTGTCCCCCGCCATTTCACTGCCCTGCTCCCAACTCACACCCCCCTCTCTCATATACCTCTCCACCCCATCCCTCCATCTCATCCTCGGTCTCCCCCTCCCTCCTCCACCCTCCACCTCACTCACATACACTCTCTTCGTCAATCTTTCACCCTCCATCCTCTCCACATGGCCAAACCACCTCAGTGTGTTCCTCACAACGCTTCCTATCACATCCACATCCACACCACAATGCTCCTTTATATCCTCATTCGTCAGCCTGTCTCTCCACGTGATTCCACAGGCTCCTCTTAAATAACTCATTTCCACTGCTCTCACTCTTGACTTGTGTCCTTCCAACAATGTCCAAGCTTCACTTCCGTACGTTAGAGTTGGTATCACAATACTGTCATGTAGTAACTTTTTTACTTCCATGCTCACTTCCCTGTTTCTTATCACTGCTTTTAAGGAACCAGCAACCTTTCTTCCCTGCTGTACCCTTTCAAGCACTTCACCCTCCAAACCTCCATCCTTACTCATCACACTACCCAAATACTTAAACGTACTCACATTTTCCAATTCCTCACCATCCAACCTCGCTGTACATTCACTGACTTCACCTCTCTCAAAGACCATCACTTTACTCTTCCCTACATTCACCTTTAGGTTCCGTTTCTTACACACTCTCTCAAACTCATCCACCAAGCCTTGCAGCTCCCCTTCTTCTTCACTCAACAACACAGTATCATCTGCAAACAACAGTACAGGGAGTTTCCAAACACTATCCTCTCTCACCAGGGCCACTCCAACATCCACTACCCTACCTTGTACCTTCAACATAGTTTGGTTTGGTTATTATGGATTGGGTTAGGTTAGATTTGGATGGGTTTTGGATCTTCAGTGTAATATTTCATGGCAATCCCAATTTCGGTGGGAGTTTGGTTTGTTTAGTATGGATTAGGTTAGGTTAAAAGTATGCGGGTCATGGGGGTGCAGCCCCCCAGATAGCTTAGGCCAAGTTAGCTTAGGTTTGGTTGAATTACTTACCATAGTTTTCCATAGCTTCGACACGGTTATTAGTGTTTTCTTTTGTGCATATTTGAGTATAGTTGATACTCAACTGCCTGATGTGTACGAGCACGCTTCAGATTTTATCTGCAACATAATAAATAGATGCTTCTTAGAAAGTAATTTTGTGCAGTCTGAGAAACGTGCTTTGTTTAGACCCCTAATTAAGAAACCTAGCCTTGATGTCAAGAGCATGACAAATTACCATCCCATATCTAACCTGTCCTTCTTATCCAAGATTATTGAGCAGGCCATACTCGATCAACTCTTACCACTACTGGAGCACAACAGAGTTGTTCCTGTTGTTCATTCAGCATACAGAAAATACCATTCAACTGAAACAACACTAACAAGAATTCATAGTGACTTGGTGGCAAACACCCGTAGTGGGATGTCCTCTCTCCTAGTTCTGTTGGATCTGTCTGCAGCTTTTGATACAGTAGGTCATAAACTATTGTTGGATGATCTGTATTTTTATGGGATTCATGATAGCGCTCTTTTGCTTCTCAGGTCGCATCTGTCGGACAGATCTCAGAGAGTGGTTGTTGATTACTCTAGCACTGACTCTGCCCTCTTTCTGTTTGGAGTACCTCAAGGATCAGTTTTGGGTCCAGTTCTATTTACTACCTACACAAGTAGTTTATTGTCTTGATGCTCATGGTATGTCCTATCATTTTTATGCTGATGACACCCAGCTCTGTGTTAAGTTGTCAGGTATCAACGATACTAAGACTGAGCTTGATTCTTTAATGTCTGCTTTTAAGATCTGGATGGCAAGGAGGAAACTTAAGCTGAATGATGGTAAAACTGGGATGATCATCATCAGAGGAAACAGAAGGAGTGACGACACTGATAATGCCCTGACTTTGAACATTGGCATATCACAGCTTCATCCACTCAGTTCTGTTCGAAATCTGGGTGTTTATTTTAATTCAGAGTTAAATTACAAAGAACATATTAATCAAATTGTCAAAGAGTGTAAACTTACATATCAGAAATCTGTACTCTGTGAGAAAATTCCTGAATAGACATTACCTTTTAACATTGGTCCATGCAGTGGTCTTGTCTCATGTTGATTATTGTAATTCACTGTGGATTGGTCTTCCAAATAATGTACTAACAAAAGTTTAGTCTGTGTTGAATAGGGCAGCAAGGCTTATCTTTGGTCTCCTCCTGAGAATCTCTTCTACCCCACTCCTAATTGAGCTGCATGAGTTACAAGTAAGGCTAGAATTGAATTTAAACTGTGTCTTCTTACATTCAAGGTTCTTAAGTTTGGTGAACTGAAGTATCTTGATGAATTGTTAAAACTTCCACCGGCATGCCCCGGTATGATGTTAGGCAGTGAAGATGAGCCTGGAGCCATTTAATCATTCTTTTGTGTATAGAGCCCCTAGATTATATAACAGATCGCCATTGTCCATGAGACAACTCATTTCTGTTGAATCCTTTAACCCCTACACCGTGGGCATGTTTACCGATGTTTTGCGTGTGCCGCGGGGTTATTCGGGCTCCGACAGACTCTCAAAAAATATTTGCCAAAAATCAGTTATTAGTCCTAGAATATTAAAATTATATATGCTTATGGCACATACCTTCAGCTTTCTCCTGGAATGTTTGTTGAGCCTTCGTCAGTTACCGTAGGACTTGTGGAGACCTCTGAAGTTGGGTAACGAAGTCTCCACTTTACAGTTCCCGACAACCTGTAATATGATTACCACAGCCAGATATAAACACTATAAATACTACTCTATGATTTTCAAGTAGTTTGGGATCCATACTCCAAAAAAAAAATCACTGTGAAAGCAATGAAAATTATGAGCGCGTCTGACCGCCGCACTTCCGCTAGTTCGCTCTTGTCCATGAGACAACTCATTTCTGTTGAATCCTTTAACCCCTACACCGCGGGCATGTTTACCGATGTTTTGCGTGTGCCGCGGGGTTATTCGGGCTCCGACAGACTCTCAAAAAATATTTGCCAAAAATCAGTTATTAGTCCTAGAATATTAAAATTATATATTCTTATGGCACATACCTTCAGCTTTCTCCTGGAATGTTTGTTGAGCCTTCGTCAGTTACCGTAGGACTTGTGGAGACCTCTGAAGTTGGGTAACGAAGTCTCCACTTTACAGTTCCCGACAACCTGTAATATGATTACCACAGCCAGATATAAACACTATAAATACTACTCTATGATTTTCAAGTAGTTTGGGATCCATACTCCAAAAAAAAAAATCACTGTGAAAGCAATGAAAATTATGAGCGCGTCTGACCGCCGCACTTCCGCTAGTTCGCTCTTGGTACTCTGTCATTTATTATTCATAAAACCCCTCACACTTTATATTTCTATAACTACATAACACTTATATATATCTACAGTCTTTATCCATAAGTTTCCTTCAGTAGTATTAGTTTATTGCCACTGTAGGGATTCAATTTCTTTCAGTAAAATACGTAGCATTCACTTTCTCGTCCTGTATACTGGCATTGAGAGTGAATGTCACTTTCATCTTCACTCTCATAACTCATAGTATTCAGACATGCTAGAGTGAAACTTTCACTTTCATTACTCCTAGGGTATATACTCGTATTCTTATAATACTACTCATTTACATTTCTATTTACGTTCTCTATTTTATTTACGTTATTTACATTTCTATTTTATTTACACTGTGTTATGCACTGTCACTTGAAGTAACTTATAAAACTATTTTCCATTGTTCACGTATATTTACATTCATTACTTTCACTTGCTGTTTACACATTATTTACACATTATTTACAATTCCACTTGCACTGTTTTACTCAATAGAAAGATCGTAGTCACTCTTTTATCAATTGTCAGCCCTTTACCTCTTTCCACACGAGGTTTAGTAGGGGGTAAAGGTCACAGGGCCCTTGCATGGGGATGAAAAAAGGCCCTGAAGTCAGCAAGAAGATGAGCCGTACCTCCTCTTCGGAATCTGAGAGAGAACTGCTAGGAGGGCCGGCTAGGGTTGAGGCCTACTTGAGGGTTATTCAGCACTACCAGCGTAGCTCTTGAAACAGCTAAGTTTAGCACTGATATGATTGGCAGGAAATCTAGACAATACATTATAAATTTGGTAGTTCCAGGTGAATGTAAATATCACTTAGGCTTCTCCCTTCCCTCCTTACATGTATATTTATTACGAAAATAGATTAGAGGCCTACTTAGGAGATATATAATCAGAGCTACCAATGTTAAATCTTGAAACAGCTTTGTGTAGCACTGATATGATTGGCAGGAAATCTAGACAATACATTATAAATTAGGTAGTTCCAGGTGAATGTAAATATCACTGAGGCTTCTCCCTTCCCTCCTTACATGTATATTTATTACGAAAATAGATTATATGGCATATTTCAAGGGGAAAAAAACAGCGAAAATTAGCGAACGAGTGCATGTGAGGTGTTGTCAGGTGATAATTAGCCAATTCCAGGTGTATGGCACTCTCACTTACCTTATTTCTTTCTTGTATATATTATTTGGTATAAGAATACGACATAGGGCATATTTCAATGGATGAAATCAGTGAAAAATTCCAGGGAAGATTTACTTAGCATAGCATGGCTGGGCAGGCGAGAGGATAGAGTAATGGAGGGGGGGTAGGGAGGGGAGTCAAGAACGGGGAGAAATGGCTAAATTGTCAACAATGGATGGGAGTACAGATGAGATTAGGAGTGCTGACTAGTGTTGGACATCGGCAGTACTGATAGATGATACAAGCCCCCACTTGGAAGCCCGGGTGAATTCAAAATAACACAGAATCACAAAAGCGACGCCCCGCGGTATGATCCCTTGCTCCCAAGCGTCACAAAAGTGACGCCCCACGGTATGATCCCTTGCTCCCAAGTGTCACGAAAGTGACGCCCCGCGGTTAAGGGGTTAAGAGACAGCTGAAAGCCCTCCTTTTTGGAAAATTCTATGACCTGGAGAGAGGTACTATGACGGATGATTATAAGGTTTAATTATTGTCACATTCATATATATCTATATACACTCAATCCTCGTAAATTGCAGCAATTTAGGTCTGGATCACTGCCGTGATTTACGAATTCCGTGATTGATGAATAATAACTTATGTGAAAAATTAATTTAGGTCTGGACTTCGGCCAACCCCCCCCCACACACCCTTCCTACGCCCATCTAGGCACCATCAAATACAAACATACAAATTTAGGAGTATTCATTGCATGTATTAAATAGAAATAAGCAGTGTTAAGGGATCTCACCTTAATTCTATGACGAAGTTGCGTAAGTGAATGGAGTGGGGTGGTGTTGGGAAGAGCTTAGAACCTCTCAGCACTTGTTTCAAGAATACTCCCCCAGTATCCCTGCTTGTCGTACGAGGCGAGTAAAAGGGTTGGTGGTGGGTTAGTGCCCCACCCCATAAAAAGAACTAACTAAAAAAGCAAATAAAGCGCCTCGGACCCGGACAGACCATACGTTGACGACTAAGGAACGGACAAAGGACATTCTGAGGGTGGGAACATGGAATGTGAGAGGAGTGAATGATGAAGTGAAAGAGAGAGAGATTGTCCAGGTGCTTGAGGATGCAAAAGTGGATATATGTGGATTGACTGAAACTAAATGGAAAGGTGAAAGGATGAGAGAATGGGAATACGGTGTTGGTATATGTGCGGGAGTCAGTGAGAATGAGAGGGCAAGAGAGGGAGTATGTCTGATGATAAGCAAGAAGTGGAAGGAGAATATAAGAGAGTATGGAACAGTGGGTGCAAGGATTGTATGGGTGAGGATGAAAGTAGGTATACAGGCATGGGCGATTGTATGTGTGTATGCTCCAACAGAGGATCAAGTGGCAAGAGTGAAAGATGAGTTTTGGGCGAGAGTAGAAGCATGTATGGACAAGTTTGAGAGGAGCGAGAGAGTGCTGTTGATTGGAGACATGAATGGCAAAGTTGAGAATGTACGAGTGGATGGAGTGGTTGGTCAGTGGGGTGTGCCAGCTGAAGTAGATGGGAATGGTAGTGCTTTGGTGGACATCTGTGCTGGTAAGGGGTTGGCAATAGCCAACACCTACTTTCGTCATAAGATGATCCACCAGTATACATGGAGAGTAATGAGGAGGATGGATGGTGAACTTGTTGAACGAAAGGCAATGATAGACTACGTGTGTGTGGATGAGCGAATGAGAAGACAAGTGTTGGATGCAAGGGTGTGGAGAGGGTGGGGGAATGGAGTCTCGGACCATCACTTAGTGATGGCCAAGGTAGAGCTGCAAAGAAAGTGGTTGAGGAGACGAAGGGGAAGACAGGAGGAAGCAGCTCCTGTGAGAAGAGTGGAGAAATTGCAAGATAGTGAGAAAAGGACAGAGTATAAGAGCATAGTGGAAGAAAGATTGGGAAGGTATGAGCTAGAGCAGATAAAGGGGTGGAAGACGTATGTAAGATATTCACGGAAGAGATAAGCGCAGCGTGTGAGGCGGTTTGTGGAGTGAGGAGGAGATGCAAGGGTGTGCAAGGGACAGCATGGTGGAATGATGAGGTGAAACGAGCTGTGGAACAAAAGAAGAAGGCATATGGTGAATGGTTGGCGAGTAGAGGTAGGGGAGAAGATGAGAGAGAGAAGAGAGAGGTATATGTGAGCAGGAGAAGGGAGGTTAAGAGACTGGTGAAGGAGAGTAAGAAGAAAGTGGATGAAGAGTTTGGGAGGAATCTGAGTGTGAAATGGAGGGAGAATAAGAAATTATTTTGGAAGGAGGTAAAGAAAGTAAGGCAGTGTGAAAGGGGAAATAGTAGGGGAGTGAAAGATAGGAATAATAGATTGTTGGTGGAGAAGAGAGAGAAATTGAGGAGATGGAAGGAGCACTTTGAGGATTTGTTGAATGTAGAGAGTGAGAGCAGTGTGAGTATAAGTGGTTGGGGAATGGCTGGGAGAAGAAGAGATGAGAGGAGGGAGGAAGAGATCAGTAGGTCGGAAGTAGTGGAAGCGATGAAGAAGATTAAGCTGGGAAAGGCCCCAGGAATTGATGGAGTGTGTGGTGAAATGCTTAGGTATGGGGGTGAGATTGTTGTGGAGTGGATATGGAAGTTGTGTAGATTGGCTTGGGAAGAGGGAAGGGTTCCAGAGGACTGGAAATCAGGTATAATTGTTCCTCTGTACAAAGGAAAAGGGGAAAGAGAAGTATGTGGTAACCATAGGGGTATTTGCCTTCTTAGTGTGACTGGTAAAATATATGGTAGAATACTCATTGATAGGGTTAGGCATATGACAGAGGAGCTAGTTGGAGAAGAACAAGGGGGATTTAGGAAGGGAAAAGGGTGTGTAGATCAGATATTTGTTCTAAGATGTTTAGTGGAGAAGTACCTAGAGAAGGGAAGGAAAGTGTATGCTGCCTTCATGGACTTGGAGAAAGCTTATGACAGAATAGATAGGCAAGGTATGTGGAAGGTATTAAGAATATATGGAGTGGAGGGGAAATTGTTGAGTGCTGTGAAGAGTATGTACGAGGGAGCTAGGGCTACGGTGCGAGTGGATGGTGAGCTGAGTGAGTTCTTTGATCTCAATGTGGGACTGAAGCAGGGGTGTGTGATGTCTCCATGGCTGTTTAATATATATATGGATGGGGTTGTAAAGGAGGTGCAAGGTAGGGCAGTGGATGTGGGGGTGGCCCTAATGAATGAGGGTGAGATTTGGAAGCTTCCGGTGTTGCTGTTTGCTGATGATACAGTATTGTTGAGTGAAGATGAATGGGAGTTGCAAGGTTTGGTGAATGAATTTGGGACAGTGTGTAGGAGGAGGAAGCTGAAAGTTAATGTAAACAAAAGTAAAGTTATGGTGTTTGAGAGGAATGAAGTCACAGAGTGTGCAGTGAGGTTGGATGGTGAGGATATGGAGAATGTGAGTGCATTCAAGTATTTGGGTAGTGTGATGAGTAAGGATGGAACTTTGGGGGATGAAGTACGTGAAAGGGTACAGCAGGGAAGAATGGTTGTTGGTACACTGAAAGCAGTGATGAGAAATAGGGAGGTGAGTATGGAAGTTAAGAAGTCACTGCATGATGGTATTGTGATCCCTACCCTGACGTATGGAAGCGAGGCGTGGACCTTGCAAGAGGGGAACAAGTCAAGAGTGAGAGCAGTGGAAATGAGTTGCTTGAGAGGAGCATGTGGAGGGACAGGTTGACGAATGAAGAAGTGAAGGAACATTGTGGGGTAGATGTGGATGTGGTTGAAAAGATTAGGAGAAAAACACTGAGGTGGTTTGGACATGTGGAGAGAATGGAGAATGAAAGACTGACTAAGAGGGTGTATGTAGGTGAGGTGGAGGGAGGGAAAGGGAGGGGTAGACCAAGGATGGGGTGGTGGGATGGAGTTGAGAGGTATATGAGGGAGGGGGGGTGAGTTGGGGGGAGGGGAGTCAAATGGTGGGTGACAGAGTAACTTGGAAGCGTTTTGTCTGCGGCCACCCTTTGCGGGATTAGGGCGTCGGGCTATAGATAGATAGATAGATAGAAAACTTCTTTCCCTTCTCAACACGACGAATGAGCTCCAAACGTTGACTGTACGACAATGGCGGCAGCTTCTTGACGCCATACTGCTTAGAGTGCTTCGTCAGGGGGTTGGGAGGAGCCATGGCAGGTAGGAGACAGGGGGAAGTTGCACAAAAAAGGCAGGTAGCTCTCGTACTCCACGACGACGGTCTGTAGTGTGCGGACTGGCGGGGCAAGAACAACAACAACATGGCGGCATTAGTATGCACACTTGCCACAAGGGACGCATGGTGATTGGTTGTTGGGTCGCGATTTTTAGTTTGAATGCCGCGGTTTACGGTTCTTCTTGGAAAAGGCCCACTTGGGTGCCTAGGTCCGCGATTTTCTTGACTTAACAGTGATTTAAGGTTGGCGGCAGTCTGACGGCCACTTAGCTGTGATTTACGAATCCGTGATTTATGAACACGCGATTTATGAGGATTGAGTGTATATATATCTGTCTATCTATATCTATCTATCTGTCTATTTATGTCTATATATTGCCAGACCCCATAATCCCGCAAGGGGTGGCCATTTGACTTTTGAGTTATTTGGTTTACGGGGAGGGGCACTAACCCTCTACCAACCCTCTTGTTGACACGTAGGGAGCACGTATGATTTGGTTATATGGTTACCACCCAACATTGTAAATGGTTTCTTGGCTTACAGGAAACCATTTGGCTTGTCATTCAATGTAAATCCACCTGTAAAGGAAAGAAAAGCAATAAGAAATGACAGGAAAGATGGGAGAAATGGGAAGAGAGGAGGGCAGACACGGAAAAAGAATAATAAAGGCTAAGGAAGAAGTAGGCAGCATATATATATATATATATATATATATATATATATATATATATATATATATATATATACAGTATATATATATATATATATATATATATATATATATATATATATATTTATATATATGGGTCTGGTTAGTACTTGGATGGGTGACCGCTTGGGAACACCAGATGCTGTTGGCATAACGTTCTCCCTACGTGTCAAGTGGGGTTGGTGGAGGATTAGCGCCCCTCCCTGTAAAACAATTAACTCTAAGCCCTTGGCCACCCCGTTTGGGATACGTGGCGTCTGGCAATGAATGAAATGAAAAAATATATATATATATATATGGAAACACCCTGTACTGTTGTTTGCAGATGATACTGTGTTGTTGAGTGAAGACGAAGGGGAGCTGCAAGGCTCGGTGGATGAGTTTGGGAGAGTGTGTAAGAAACGGAATCTAAAGGAAAATGTAGGGAAGAGTAAAGTGATGGTCTTTGAGAGAGGTGAAGTCAGTGAATGTACAGCGAGGTTGGATGGTGAGGAATTGGAAAATGTGAGTACGTTTAAGTACTTGGGTAGTGTGATGAGTAAGGATGGAGGTTTGGAGGGTGAAGTGCTTGAAAGGGTACAGCAAGGAAGAAAGGTTGCTGGTTCTTTGAAAGCAGTGATAAGAAACAGGGAAGTGAGCATGGAAGTGAAAAAGTTACTACATGACAGTATTGTGATACCAACTCTAACGTATGGAAGTGAAGCTTGGACGTTATTGGAAGGACACAAGTCAAGAGTGAGAGCAGTGGAAATGACTTATTTAAGAGGAGCCTGTGGAATCACATGGAGAGACAGGCTGACGAATGAGGATATAAAGGAGCGTTGTGGTGTGGATGTGGATATGATAGGAAGCGTTATGAGGAACACACTGACGTGGTTTGGCCATGTGGAGAGGATGGAGGATGAAAGACTGACGAAGAGAGTGTATATGAGTGAGGTGGAGGGGGGAAGAGGGAGGGGGAGGCCGAGGATGAGATGGAGGGATGGGGTGGAGAGGTTTATGAAAGAGGGGGATGTGAGTTGGGAGCAGGGCAGTGAAATGGCGGGGGACAGGGCGACTTGGAGGCAATTTGTTTGTGGCCACCCGAAACGGGATTGAAGTGTCTGGCAATAGACAGATAGATATATATATATATATATAGTAGAACCTCTCATTTGGACTATATTGGGGGAAGGGTTGTCCGAATTAGCAGATTGTCCGGACCATCAGGGTAATCTCCAGTTCATACCAAAAACTATCTACATATGTTATATTTGTTAATTATTAACATATGTGGCATATGTCAACCCTACGTAAGTGCAAAAGATGAAAGGATACTAAAATAACCAAACTAATCATGTACGTTAGTTTTGTATTGCATAATTTACAGGTAAGGCCATGACAAGAAACTAGCCTACATTTTAAATTGTAGTAAGTGACTAAGGCCCGTGTAGGCAAAAAAATAAATTAATTAATTAACTGTAATATTTGGAATACAAATAAAATATATGTAGGCAAAAAATACATTGTCATCTTTGGCATATTGATAACGCCCATATGGGCAAGAAGCTAATGTTTAATGTACAAATAAAGCACATTTAAGTACAAAAAATAACCTACAGTAATCATTAAACACTGCAGAATATTCTTACCCATTTTTGTGTAAGCAAACTCCTCCTTTTAACACCGTTATTCATTGCAGAAGCTACACTTGCATTAAGGGGCATGGTAAGGAGCATTAACTTTTGAAATACAGCGTAAAAATATAAATGGTTGATGAATTAGTTGATGGAGCGAATGCTAGCGTGTTTAAACAGGCGCCCATGTTGCGACCTAGCATAATCCGAGACTAAACGAATGACGATCGCTTTCCGCGCCGATACTGAAAATGACTTTAGAATTACTTTCAACATATTTTTGGAGCTTATTATTTTTAAATTTTGTCCGAATTAACGGAAATCCGGATTAAAGGGGTCCGGACCAAAGAGGTTCTACTGTATATATATATATATATATATATATATATATACACAGTAAGGTCCCGGGTTACGTCAGTATCGACTTACGTCAATTCAAGGTTACGACAGTCGGTCCATGAGAGGAAATTTTAAAATATAAGAAAATAAAGAAAAAATACGTAAAGCATGGGTTTTAAAGTGTTGCTGTGTACCGCGAGATGTCTCTGGAGTTTTCCCACCTCACGCTTGACTACCAACAATCGCTCTCAGTCACACTGCTACCACCGCCTGATACAGTGATACCGTCATTTTCTTGTGTTTCTTGCCATCCTGATTCCACGATGCCTATGAGACAGCTTCCTGGTGACCATAACAACTCCATGAAACGCAAGACCATCACATTACGTGAAAAATTCGATATTATTAAGCGTTATGAGAAAGGAAAAAAGGCATCAGCAATCGGGCATGCGCTAGGGATGAGCCGTACTACCGTAGCTACAATCCTCAAAGACAAGGAACGTATCTTGACTCACGTTAAAGGTGCAACTCCCATGCAATCAACTGTGATTACCAAGCAAAGATCGGGACTGTTGATTGAGATGGAACGGATGCTAATGCTGTGGATTGAGGACAATAATCAATGGTGCATGCCTCTGAGTGAACAGTTAATCTGTGAAAAAGCATGCACACTCTACCAAGACCTTAAGAAAGAAAAAAGTTAGGAAAGTGAGACCAACGAGACATTTGTGGCATCAAAAGGTTGGTTTACTCGTTTCAGGGCTCGTGCAAATCTAACCAGCAGAAGAATTTTCGGAGAAGCAGCCAGTGCAGATGACGAAGCAGCAAAAACATTCGTTAAAGAGTTGGAGGAGTTGATTGAGAAGGAAGGCTACATTCCAGAACTTATTTTTGATGTTGATGAAACGGGACTAAACTGGAAACGAATGCCTAACAGAACCTATATTGCTAAAGAAGAAAAAACCATGCCAGGTCACAAAGCATCCAAAGAGTGCCTAACGCTACTTTTGGGGGGAAACCGTGCAGGCAATTTCAAGCTAAAACCGCTACTTGTGTACCACTCCGAAAATCCAAGAGCCCTTAAGGGGATCCTTAAAGCTAGCCTACCAGTTTATTGGAAAAGTAATTTAAAGGCTTGGGTGACTAGTGCAATTTTCATTGACTGGTTTTCAAAGTGTTTCGTGCCAGAGGTTGAACGGTATTGTGCTATGAAGAATCTGCCATTCAAAGCTCTTCTCATTATTGATAATGCTCCTGGTCATCCTTCGAGCCTGACAGAGTTGCACCCTAATGTAAAATTTGTGTTTATGCCACCAAACACAACATCAATCCTACAACCCATGGACCAAGGTGTAATAAGAGCATTCAAGGCTTACTACCTGAGAAAAACATTCAGACATGCAATACGAGCAACAGAAAATGATAAAGTAACACTCAAAGAATTCTGGAAAGATTTCAACATCTATAAGGCAGTTAAAAATATTGGAGAATGTTGGGCTGAAGTGACTGAGACAAGTATGCACGGAGTGTGGAAAAAAGTGTGCCCTAACCTCGTAAATGACTTTAAAGGATTTGATGAAGACAGTATAAATGAAGTCAAGCGCAACTGTGTGAAAATTGGAAATGATTTTAATCTGGACATAGATGAGAGTGATGTACATGAACTTGTTGATTCACACGATCAAGACCTGAGTAATGAAGACTTGCTATACCTAGGAAAACAAATGGAAAATGATGAAAAAAGTGATGAGGCAGAACCGCTTAGACAGTTTAAGATTAAGGAAATGGCAAATGCTTTCGACTTCCTAGAAAAAGCAATGGTTGCATTTGAAGATCAGGACCCAAATGCAGAGAGGTTTGCCAAAGTGTACAGGGGAATTGAGGATGCAGTGTTCTGTTATCGTCAAATCTATGACAAAAAGAAATATGCCGCCAAGCAGTCATCAATTCTCCAGTTTTTCAAGAGAACTGAACACCAAGCCACAACTTCACCACCAGTTGCTACCTCATCCTCATCGTCAACCCCTGACTCCCTATCTTCAGCCCCTGACTCCCCTGCTTCAGTCCCGGACTCCCCTGCTTCAGCCCTGGACTCCCCTGCTTCAGCCCTGGACTCCCCTGATCCGGTCCCTGACTCCCCTGATGCAGTGCCTTCCACATCGCAACCCCAGTAACGAGTCAAGTTGATGTCAGAAGTATGTAGTGACACATAGTATGCATCTTTTATTACAGTACCATACAGTAATCGGTCATTTTATCACTGAAATAATTTTGCTGTCTGAGTGAGGAAAAAAAAAAAAAAGCCATCAAACTTGATGTTAGAAATGCTTACATTATCGTGCAGTAATGATGTTATTTCATATTTTACGGCAGTAATTTACAGTAAACTTTATTGTATGATGAAGTATGAAAAGTGCTTGAATATAGGAATAAAATGTGTGTTGGCAGTGTGCACGTGTGTAAGGACGGGAGAGTGAGGGAGCGGCAGCCAGACTCAGTTGTGGGTGAGGCAGTGGTGGCGTAACTCTGCTGCCATGACGATGAGAAGTGCTGTTACCGCAGCGAGTGAGCTACCGTGACAAAGACTCTTAGCTAGTACAACTTATATTTTATTCAATAAATATCATCAGTTCAAAAGACTATGTTTCTTATACATACCTGTTATAAGATTATTACATGTATAGTATGCAATGTATGGTTGAAAAATCTGTAAGATGCACTGCGGTAAGTATAATCATACGACGTCGTGTATAAAACTTGAGTTACGTTCAAAATCGGCTTATGTCATGTCTCAGGAACGGAACTCTGACGTAACCCGGGACCTTACTGTATATATATATAAAAGTAATCCCTCCAATATCTGATGTAATAGAGCCAAAGGCATGTCCGGATAGTGGTCCTGTCTGGATATTGGGCCCCAGCCTCCTGGACTTGTACTTATGGACCCTAACTCAGAAAAACTCCCTCTGGACATGCATTGCACCTATTTAAGACCCAAATCACACCAATATGGGACATAAAAGACTGAAATAAATGCAAAAGAACCATAAAATGAGGTTTGAGAGGTGAGTTTATACAATATTGAACATTCTGGGCACTTACAACAAGTCCTTGGCTCCTGGACTGGTTTGAACTGCCAGTTTGCAGTCCACAGTTAATCCTTTGCACTCTAAATTCTAATTTCTTAACACTCCACAACACTGTAAATTTCCGAGTGTTCTAGTGGCGAGGTACTGCAGTTTATTCACTGTTTATTCACAAAAAACAAGCACCTGTGGCTTGCATTGCTGTAAGCATCAGCTCTCGATCGGAGTTAGGCTGTGACTGTTGATTATGGCGGGGTAACAGAGTTGCAGATTGCAATGGCCACATTACCAAACTCCTTAGTTTTCATTACCATTTTTAACTTTCATTACCAAATTTGTAAAGCTAGCATCTATTCTTCACTACTGTAATTATATACACAAGTGGAAATACATGTAATCACTGTTCTTATAATTAACAGCGTGTTGATTATTATCACACTATATAGGCTACCAAATTAATCAGAGAGAACAAACAATCCACCATCTCCATCCTGTGTATCCTCATACATGTGAACAATCCGTTTGGTATTGTATTATTCTGATTCAATACGAAACGAATTTTTCATTACCAAATTGGCCCACATTTGGTAATGAAAAATACCAAATGGCGACCCTGACAGGGGAGGGGGGAGGGGGGAGGAAGAAAGGGGTGAAGGGACCATGGTGTAACAGCTGTTCGGCGCCACGTGACAATTTCAAATTACTGGTGGGGAAAAAGTCAGATTTTTAAATTTTTTTTTTGAGGTTTTTGGCCCGTTTTGGGAATATTGGATCCTGGGATGAAAATGTCAGGTTATTGGGGATGTCCAGAAATTGGGCGTCTGGATATTACAGGGATTACTATATATATAATTAATATATATATATATATATATATATATATATATATATATATATATATATATATATTGTATATATATATATATATAAATATATATATATATATATATATCAATATATATATTGTATATATATATATATATATATATATATATATATATATATATATTTATATACATGTGTATTTTTATATACTGTATATATATATATTTATATATATATAGTAATCCCTGTAATATCAATATATATTTGTGGTTGGTGGGGGCGCTCACCATCCACTCATTCGATGTAGTACTGCTCTTGGGTGTCTGACCTGTCATCTCTTCCATCCTTCTTTCCTTCCATTCTCTTCTGCCTTTCTTTCCTTCAGTCTTTCCTCGTCCTTCTGCCTACGGATGACTTTACGCTCCCTCTTCTGTCTTTCTTTCCTTCATTCTTTCCTCTTCCTTCTGCCTGTGGGTGGCTCTACACTGAGTGACAAGCCAAATGGTTTCCTGTACACCAGGAAACCATATACTACTCTGGGTGGTAACCATATAACCAAATTTTGGCTCCTGGTGGTTTAGTGGGTAATTATTGCATTCCAATCGGATTGAGCCGGTGAAGGTTTATATGCAAGGGGTGGTTGGGGTTTATTGCTCATGTAATGCCACTCAGGGATAAGTGAGGCTGGTCACTTCCATCGTAAATGTCAGGACCAACTGCCTAGCCCCAGGCTGCTACGCTCCCCATGGGGCAGTGTAGGATTGGATGATGGATGGATGGATATACTGTATATATATATTTATGTCTATTGCCAAACGCCATAATCCTGTAAGGGGTGGCCATTTGACTTTGAGTTATTTGTTTTACGGGGAGGGGCACTAACCCTCCACCAACCCACTTGCTGACACGTAGGGAGCACGTATGATTTGGTTATATGGTTACCACCCAGCGTTGTAAATGGTTTCTTGGCTTACAGGAAACCATTTGGCTTGTTAGCACATGATCAAATAGTGTGATTCCGAAATAGTGTGAGCTGTCTCTTATATCCACAATGTCTCAAATTAATAATGCTTTAAAGCCACCACAGCAGATGTGATTACTGCAGCATCTATCGAGGATGCATTACGGAAGGTGAGACAAGAGGAGGTTACACTGATGCCAAAAACACCTGGAGAGCTCTCCATAATGCAGATCAGCCAAATCTTGGCTGCTGCAGACGCCTTAACCCTTTGGCTGTAGCTCAAGAAGGAGAAATGGTATAAAAATAACGTTTTTTCAACTCGTGTTTTATCCCACGTATCCATAATATGAAGGGCTAATATTTTTGTCAAATAAACTTCAGTCGTTCTACTGTCGTTTGCAACAAACTGCATGTCCGTATGAACTCCAAGCCCGAAGAATGATTTGAGAGAATACAAGGTGTTTTGATCGTCCGACGCCGGAAAGACCCCAGTGAAGTGGAAATTTCCACCAAACCACAAGATTTTTTCCCATACAAATTGCCACATTACCTCATCATAATAATTACAATAATAATAATAATAAATTAAAAAATAACGCTTTAAGCCAGTCTCATATGGTTTTATTACGATATTCCACATTGTTCACGCTAGACTTTAGCGAAACAGTAGCGATAAGAGGAAAATCATTACAGACTTTATCAAACTTCATGAATGACTTCTATTACTGCTTACTTTTATCAAACTTATTTATATAATGTCATAAGTCATTTCATAGCATAGCTGCACAGTTTGCAACCACAAAAAAGTTCGCTTGCAAATGCGCTTAACATATGACTTCTTTGATATAGCAAAAATATAATTAAATCACTAGTATTTTATCACGGTAATTCACAGTATACAGTAATCCCTCCAATATCCGACGTAATAGAGCCATAGGCAGGTCCGGATAGTGGTCCTGTCCGGATATTGGGCCTCAGCTTATGGACGTGTACTTATGGACCCTAACTCAGAGAAACACCTATACAACTCCCTCTGGACATGCATTGCACTTATTTAAGACCCAAATCACACCAATATGGGACATAAAAGACTGAAATAAATGCAAAAGAACCATAAAATGAGGTTTTAGACGTGAGTTTATACAATATTAAACATTCTGGGTACTTACAAGTTCCTGGCTCCTGGACTGGTTTGAGCCGCCAGTTTGCAGTCCACAGTTAATCCTTTGCACTCTAAATTCTAATTTCTTAACACTGCACAACACTGTAAATTCCTGTGTGTTCTAGTGGCGAGGTATTACAGTTTATTCACTGTTTATTCACAAAAAACAAGCACCTATGGCTTGCACTGTTATGAGCATCTGCTCTCCATCGGAATTAGGCTGTGACTGTTGATGATGGCGGGGTAACAGAGTTGCCAGATTGAAACGGCCACATTACCAATCTCCTCAACTTTCATTACCAAATTTAACTTTTCATTACCAAATTTGTAAAGCTAGCATTTATTCTTCACTAATTATATATACAAGTGGAAATACAGTACCCTCGCGTCCAGCACGGTAATATTGTCATGCATGGGTCATGTGTTGGACCAAAAACGTGTTGGACTAACAATAGAGCTTATGGGGAAAAATGAATTATGTCAGCAACCCTTGGAAAAGTCACCCTAAATACCTACCATATACCTAAAAGTAATCACTCCAATATCTGGAGTAATAGAGCCATCGGTAGGTTCGGTTGTTGGTTTCGTCCGGATGTTGGGCTCCAGCTTATGGACTTGTACTTATGGACCCTAACTCAGAGAAACACCTATACAACTCCCTCTGGACATGCATAGCACTTATTTAACACCCGAATCACATCAATAAGGCACATAAATTACTGAAATAAATGCAAAAGAAAGATAAAATGAGGGTTTAGAAGTATGTTCATACATTAATAAACATTCTGGTACTTATGGACCCTAACCTAGCCTAACTCTGAAAAACACATTCCTACTGCACATGCATGAGGTAAGTATAGTATGGAAAAAAGTACATTATGAAACACTCTGGTAAGTATAGTATGGAAAAAAGTACAGTATGAAACATTCTGGTTACTTACAGCAAGTCCCTGGCCACCTCGATGAATAACCGCCTCCTCTCGGACTCTGACAGTAAGAACGATTTCCTGAAGCACTTGCAGTACACTCTTCCTGAAGTCTTGCACTGAACTTAGTCAATAACACACAGAAGTCCGTTCTCTTCACAGTGTTCACTTTAGTCCAAATAATGTTCCAGTATAATTTAGTGTTGCACATTAACTTTTCCCAAGTTTTTTTTATTTTCCAAAGCCAAAACAAAGAAGGTTAGTTACGTTAAATTTTGTTTCCACTGAGTCTTTTCTCTCATTTTGAAAACCTTATCACAACACACCGTTATTTTCACTGCACAACACTCAAAATTCCCGTGTGGTCTAGTGGAGAAGTTCTTGCTGTTTATTCACTGTCAGAGTCCGAGAGTATCACTGGCAGGCGACCAAGGGGTGCATCGCTGGGTCGTGGTGATGGCGTACCGACTGCAGAAGACTCTGAGGAAAGCCGCAAACTCACGTCGAGCGGTGACTCCACTGTAGCTGATGTGCTGGGCTGTGGCTCGGAGCATGAGGGCCTGTCTTGGGAAGGCAACGGAGTGGAGCCAGGGCTTGGCACAGTGGGGGTCACGGGCCTGAAAAAACTGTCAGTCGTAGACTGACGCAAGGACCGACGATTCTGGCAATTGATGATGCGCTGCCTGAAAGCACACACTTCCTCCACGAGTCCCAAGGGCCCCATCTCCTTGTCGCAGTCCAGGTGTTCCAAGTAGTCTAGGACGAACTCTAGATGTTCCCGGAGTGCGCTTAGCTTGGGGATGGCTGGAGTAGTGTCCTGCTGAGAGGAGTCCGCATCATCGTCGCCTTTGTCGTCGGAATCTTCAAGTTCGGGACTGACACCAGCAACCGAAGACGCGATCTTGATATCAGACAACGTCTGATACCCAGGATCGCCCTCGTCGTCGTTGTCCAACCACTCACGTACATCGTCCACATCAACAACGTCGCCCTGCATATGTAGCCGTGCATGGAAGTCATCCACGTCAAAGCCCAGAAAATCATACTCCACATCTGTTCCGAGAAGCAGACGAGACCAACCATTTTCAAGAGTTTTCACAGGGACTTCCTTCCATGCACTAGCCCAGTTGTACAGAGCAGACTTGATGTTGTAGCGGCGAAGGTTTTCCAAAGTCCGCTTGCCTCGAGTGTCGCGTCCTTCCCTGCGCTCGTCCTCGTCCTCGAGAACAACCATCACCTCGTCCAGGAACTTCCGACGGTACAGGCGCTTTGTTGCCATGATCACTCCTTGGTCCATTGGTTGAATGAGAGCAGTCATATTAGGTGGCAGAAACATGCACCTAATACGGCCATTCTCAGCAACCAAGTCCTTGTCGCATGGGTGGGCAGGTGCATTGTCGAGCAGAAGGAGAGCCTTTACCTGGTCGCGAGGGATTCCCAGTATCTTCGTCTGGTACTGGATGACCTCCTTGACGAAGTGACGGTGAAACCAGTCTTTGAAAATCACAGCTGTAAACCATGCTTTCAAAGAATGGCACCATACGACAGGAAGGACATCCATCACCCCACGAAAGCACCGAGGCTGCTTTGCACGGCCAACAACAACGGGCTTAAGCCGGTGCATGCCGTTAGCACTGGCACAACACAAAGCAGATATCCGTTCCTTGGAGAACTTGCGGCCAGGTACACGCTTCTCCGTCTCCTCGGCTAGAGTGTTCGTTGGCAGCGAGCGATAGAATAGGCCAGTTTCGTTTGCGTTATAGACTTGACTGAGAGTGAGGCCCTCCCTGTCTATCAAGCCTTTCACCTTGTGCCGAAGCTCATCAACTCCATCCTCGTTAGCGTCCAATGCTTCGCCATGTGCTTTACGGTTAGTAAGGCCATGTCGCAACTTGAACGCGAAGAGCCAACCCTCGGATGCCTTGAAGTCTAGGGCGTCGTGAAGCCTTGCAAACTTCTCAGCAGCAGCCTTCAGCTCCGTTCCACGTACCATCACACCAGCTGCACGTTGCTGTCAGTACCAAATCAACGTGGATCGGTCGATTTCTGCAAACTTGGGGGTAAACATAACCTTCCTTTCCACGTTGCATTTGCTTCTCGACGAGAAGTCAGCCGTGTACTGCATGAGTTTGCCTCGGGAACGTTTGATATCGAACAAAGTCGACCGGGCCAGGTTATACTCGCGGAGAATGCGGGAAGAAGACCAACCCGCATCATCTTTCTCCAATATCTCCCTCTTCTTTTCCAGAGTCAACACCACTCTCTTCCTTTTCTCAGGTGGCGGGGCCATCATTACACACACTAAAAGGAGGGCTGAGAGCAGCAGGAGGCCTTGCAGCAAGTACGGCACCACCACAAAAGCGAGCACGTGGGCAGCCATTGCGAAGAGCGTAGGTCCAGTCGCGGTGAGAGACAGGCGGGAAGTGGGGAGGATGCAGCGGCGCTCTATCGGACGTCGGAGGAATGATGAACCAAAACAATGCTCTCCCGCAGCGCGCGCGGCAAGTTCAAATTACAGACGGCGAAAAATCGATTTAAAAAAAAAAAATTTTGGGTTTTCGGACCATTTTGGGAATGTTGGATCCCAGGACGATAAGGTCCAGGTAGTGGGGATGTTCGGTTATTGGCCGTCCGGATATTAGAGTGATTACTGTACATATATTGGTACTATTGTAATTGTAATAAATAGTACTGTACTATGAATGATAACTAACCTTTTAGGATAGTGTTGGTGGGCTTGCTGGGAATGGAGGGTGGTATCCAAGGCTGTGGCTAGTCCTACTGGGTCCCCGGAGGATGGCTGCTGGCGTCACTAGCGGGTAATGGCTGTTGCTCCTCCTCAACCTCCCTCATAAATCCTTCGAAATCAAACCTCCCTCATAAATCCTTCGAAATCACACTCAGAATCACTATCTTCGTCCATTAATCCTCGGCAAAGTGCATGCTTCTCACACTGTTGCCAGAGCCGTCTCGTGACTGTGGAAAGTGATCGCTGTCGCTGACTCGGTAGAGAATAACAAGCAACTTTGTTTATAAACTGGTACGCACGCCGATGAGAAGGGTTTCAAAACGATTGATATTTATTTAAAATATTAATATGTATTCAGTGTCAGGGTAAATGTTCAGTGCTGTAGTACGATACATTCTCTGTCGAGTCGCCTGGGTTTTGGTCACACTGTTTTCCATCTCATATCTCGGCAGGAATCCATCCAGATGAATTCCAAATGCCCGTGGTATCGTCGGCAATTTTACCACGTTACCGTTCCGATTTACCATTGTATCCTCGGCAAACCTGGTATGAAGTGCTGTGTGATAGCCTTCGGCTGCCAGGATCTTGTCTTAAGTTTTTTATTATGATCACGTTGGCTTCATTCATGTCATAGGCCTTGGCAATGTCAACTTTCCTCTCCCCTTTCTTCTTCCTCTCCCCTTTCTTCTTCCTCTCGATGCTTTCTAGCTTGGTGGCCTGAGGAAGGTGTCGACGCTTCTTGGGGTTCTCAGAAGGCTTCCTAGGCATCGTGAGCAGGGTAAAATGCAGTAACAAGGGCAGAAAATGCAGCAAGAAAAAAGCACCTTCCAATGCAATTATGCGAGTGAGTGGCTCTGTGGCAGGAGAAATGTAAACAAAACATCACGTGACAGCAGAAGCGTTTTTAATTGGGCGGCATCACGATCACGTCACGATAGCGGGCGGGGAAGGCTACTTGATCAGAAGTTTTTCATTTGCTATCATCATCATGGGAATGTCCAGTATGGCCGTGTTGGACCGGGGGTGATCGTGCTAGAGTGAACTCTGCGGATTTGGCCCACTTCTCGGAGCTCTGTTCATGTTATGCTAACACACTCGTGTTGCAGTAATTAAATCGTATCAAATAATACTAATTAATTGCTCACCGTGCTGGACTCGAATCATGCTGGACTAACGCGTGCTGGACGCGAGGGTACTGTACATGTAATCACTCTCCTTATAATTAACACCAAGTTGATTATTTTCACGCTATATAGGGTAGCAGATTAATCAGAGAGAGCAGACAATCCACCATCTCCATCCTGTGTATCCTCATACATGTGAAAAATCCATTTGGTAATGCATTATTCTGATTCATTAGCAGACGAATTTTTCATTACCAAATTGGCCCACACTTGGTAATGAAAAATACCAAATGGTAACCCTGAGGAGGGGGGAGGGGGGAGGAAAGAAGGGGTGAAGGGACCATGGTATAACAGCTGTTCGGCGCCAGGCGGCAATATGAAATTACGGGTGGGAAAAAAGTCAGATTTGTTTTGAATTTTTTGCGTTTTTTGGCCCATTTTGGGAATATTGGATCCCTTGAGAGATACTGATGAAACATGCAGTTGGACAAGAAGACCACCAAGACATAAAGTAACTTGGTGGTGGGATGAGGGTGTAGAAGCTGCAGTTAAGGAGAAAAGAAGGCTTTTCCAGGAATGGAAGAAGGGTGGTCGCAAAGAGGAATAATTGGCTGCCAAACGTAGGGCTAGAAGAGAGATATACAGGGCAAAGTCTGAATCACAGAGACTTTTACTTGATAACCTAAATCATGGGGAAAGGAAAAATATGATATTTAGGGTGGCAGGTCAAGTGAAGAGGGATAATCGGGATATTATAGGTGAGCAGTGTGTGAAGAATGATGAAGCAAGGGTAGTGGTGAACAGTGAGGATATTAAAGATACATGGAGAGAGCATTATAACCAGTTGTTGAATGAGAAGTTTGACTGGGACAAGGAAGGTTTGGAGACAGCAGATCCAGTGTCTGGCCCTTGACCTTTGATTGATGCTGCTACTGTGAGTGAGGCAATAGGCAGGATGAGGGTGGGGAATGTAGCAGGCATGTCTGGTTTGACTGCTGAAATGTTGAAGGCCTCAGGCGATATAGGGGTGAAGTTAGTCACTGACCTGATAAATAGGATTATTTATGAGTGTGTTGTCCCAGATGATTGGCTGAGGAGTGTAATTGTAAATGTGTATAAAGGGAAGGGTGATGCCCTGGAAAGAGGAAATTATAGAGGTTTAAAGCTTTTAGATCAGATAATGAAGGTAATGGAGAGAGTTTTAGAAGGTATGAGCAGAGAAAGAATGAATATTGATGAGATGCAGTTTGGGTTTATGCCAGGTAGGGGGACCACTGATGCCATATTCCTTGTTCAACAGCTTCAGGAAAAATATATTGGTAGAAGGGATCTATATTTTGTTTTTGTTGATTTGGAAAAGGCCTTTGACAGAGTCCCTAGAGAGGTGGTGAAGTGGGCAATGAGAAAGCTTGGCTTGGAGGAGTGGCTGGTTAGGGTGGTTATGGCTATGTATGTGGGTGCTCACACCCAGGTAAGAGTGAATGGAGATTTGAGTGATGGGTTTTCCGTGAATGTTGGTGTGCATCAGGGGTCAGTTTTGAGTCCTATGTTGTTTATCATGGTACTTGAAGCCCTTTCACAGGACTTTAGAAACGGACTCCTGTGGGAATTGTTGTATGCTGATAGTTTGGTGTTGATTGCAGAGAACGAAAGGGAGGCGGAGGAAAGGTTTAGGAAATGAAGAGATGGTATGGGGCACAAGGGTTTAAGGGTAAATGCAGATAAAACAAAAGTGATGATATCTAGGGTTGGTGGTGTTACTGTCAAAGACGAGGGAGAGTGGCCATGTGCAGTTTGCCAGAAGGGCTTGGGAAGTAATTCCATCTTGTGAGGTGTTTGTGATAAATGGGTGCATAAGAGATGTAGTATTATCAGAGGTAGATTGCGAGATAATGCTGATTTTATGTGTACAGCTTGTCGGGGAGAGCAGGTGGAGATTGTCAGACATGAAAGAATTGAACTTGCTGGTGAATCTCTTGAGTGTGTGGAAGAGTTTTGTTATTTGGGAGACATGTTGTGTGCTGGAGGTGGGGCTGGAGCTAGCTCTGTGGCTAGGGTGAGAAGTGGTTGGAAGAAGTACAGGGAGCTCTTCCCTCTTCTGACATTGAGAGGACTCTCCCTACATTCTAAGGGGGTCTTTGTATGCATATGTTAGGAGTGTAATGCTGCATGGTAGTGAGACCTGGGCAGTGAAAGTGGAAGATATTCGCCGGCTCAGACATACAGAAATGACAATGATTAGGTGGATGTGTAGTGCGTCCCTGCGTCCAAGGTCTGCGGGGGCTGGGTTCACATTGGATGAGTTGAGAGGTAGGATGAGACTGGAGTGTATTGGTGTTGTGATGAGGAGAGGTAGATTGAGGTGGTTTGGACATGTGGAGAGGATGGGGGATGATAATTGGGTGAGGAAGGCGAGAAGTGTAAATATTGGGGATGGGGTTACGAGTGGTAGACTGAGAAAGACATGGGACGAGGTCATTAAGTGTGACCTCAGGGTTAGGGGATTGAACAGGGAGGCTGCAATGGGTCGTGCAGCATGGAGAGCCGCCATTAGGTGACCAAGGCCGACGCATGCAAGCATGTTGAAGCCTTTAAAAACGAAATGAAACGAAACCAAATGATTGTTAAGTATGTACAGTACAGTAAGCACTCCAATATCCGACGTAAGAGAGCCATAGGTAGGTCCGGATATTGGTTCTGTCCGGATATTGGGCCCCAGCTTATGGACTTGTACTTATGGACCCTAACTCAGAGAAACACCTATACAACTCCCTCTGGACATGCATAGCAACTATTTAAGACCCAAATCACACCAATAAGGCACATAAATGACTGAAATAAATGCAAAAGAAACATAAAATGAGGGTTTAGAAGTAGGTTCATACAATAATAAACATTCTGGTGACTGGGTCCTGGACTGGTACTTATGGACCCTAACCTAGCCGAACTCAGAAAAACACCTTCCTACTGCACATGCATAGCTCCTAACACCCTATTCACACCAATAAAGGACATTAAAGAGTGAAATGAGGTAAGTATAGTATGGAAAAAAGTACAGTATGAAACATTCTGCCTACTTACAGCAAGTCCATGGCCACCTCGATGAATAACCGCCTCCTCTCGGACTCTGACAGTAGGAAGGATTTCCTGAAGCGCTTGCAGTACACTGTTCTTGAAGTCTTGCACTGAACTTAGTCAATCGCACACAGAAGTCCATTCTCTTCACAGTGTGCACTCTTGTCTAACTAATGCTCCATTGTAACTTACTAAGTGTTGCTCTTTAACTTTTCCCATTCTTCTAATTTTCCAAAGCCAAAACAAACAAGTCTATTTACGTTAAACTTTTTTTCAATTGAGTCTTTTCTCTCACAACTGTAAATCCTTAACACAACAGACTGTTTTTTTCACTGCACAACACTCTAAATTCCCGTGTGGTCTAGTGAAGTTCTTGCTGTTTATTCACTGTCAGAGTCCGAGAGTATCACTGGCAGGTGACCTAGGGGTGCATTGCTGGGTCGTGGTGATGGCGTACCCACTGCAGACGACTCTGAAGACAGCCGCAAACTCACAACGAGCGGTGACTCCACCGTGGCTGATGTGCTGGGCTGTGGCTTGGAGCATGAGGGCCTGTCTTGGGGAGGCAACGGAGTGGAGCCAGGGCTGGGCACAGCGGGGGTCACGGGCCTGAAAAAACTGTCAGTGGTTGATTGACGCAATTCTGACGATTGATGATGCGCTGCATGAAAGCACGCACATCCTCCATGAGTCCCAAGGGCCCCATCTCTCTGTCGCAGTCCGGGTGTTCCAGGTAGTCTAGGACGAACTCTAGATGTTCCCGGAGTGCGCTCAGCTTGGGAATGGCTGGAGTAGTGTCCTGCTGAGAGGAGTCCGCATCATCGTCGCCTTCCTCTTTGGAATCTTCAAGTTCAGTACTGACACCTGCAACTGAAGACGCGATCTCGATATCAGACAACGTCTGATACCCAGGATCGCCCTCGTCATCATCCAATCACTCACGAACATCGTCCACATCAACATCGTCGCTGTGCGTACGTAGCCATGCATGGAAGTCATCCACGTCAAATCCTAGAAAATCGTACTCCACATCCGTTCCGAGAAGCAGACGAGACGAACCATTTTCCAGAGTCTTCACAGGGACTTCCTTCCATGCACTAGCCCAGTTGTACAGCACAGACTTGATGTTGTAGTGGCGAAGGTTTTCCAAAGTCCGCTTGCCTCGTGTGTCCCGTCCCTCCCTGCGCTCGTCCTCGTCCTCGAGAACAACCATCACCTCGTCCAGGAACTTCCGACGGTATAGGCACTTTGTTGCCACGATCACTCCTTGGTCCATTGGTTGGATGAGAGCAGTCGTATTAGGTGGCAGAAACATGCACCTAATACGGCCATTTTCAGCAACCAAGTCCTTGTTGCATGGGTGGGCAGGTGCATTGTCGAGGAGAAGGAGGGCCTTTACCTGGTTGCGCGGGATTCTCAGTGTGATCGTCTGGTAATGGATGACCTCCTTGACGAAGTGGCGGTGGAACCAGTCTTTGAAGATCACAGCTGTAAACCATGCCTTCAAAGAATGGTACCAGACGACAGGAAGGACATCCATCACCCCACGAAGGCACCGAGGCTGCTTTGCGCGGCCAACAACAACAGGCTTAAGCCGGTGCATGCCGTTAGCATTGGCACAACACAAAGCAGATATCCGTTCCTTGGAGAACTTGCGGCCAGGTACACGCTTCTCTGTCTCCTCAGCTAGAGTGTTTGTTGGCAGCGAGCGATAGAATAAGCCAGTTTTGTCTGCGTTGTAGACTTGACCGAGAGTGAGGCCCTCCCTATCGATCAAGCCCTTCACCTTGTGCCAAAACTCGTCAACTCCATCCTCATTAGCGTCCAATGCTTCGCCATGTGCTTTACGGTTGGTAAGGCCATGCCGTAACTTGAACGCAAAGAGCCAACCCTCGGATGCCTTGAAGCCTAGGGCGTCGTGAAGCCTGATGAACTTCTCAGCAGCAGCCTTCAGCTCCGTTCCACATACCATCACACCAGCAGCACATTGTTGTCGATACCAAATCAACGTAGATCGGTTGATTTCTGCAAACTTGGGGGTAAACATAACCTTCCTCTCCATGTTGCGTTTGCTTCTCGACGAGAAGGCAGCTGTGTACTGCATGAGTTTGTCTCGGGATCTCTTAATATCGAACAAAGTCGACCGGGCCAGGTTAAGCTCACGGAGAATGCGGGAAGAAGACCACCCCACATCTACTTCCTCCAATATCTCCCGTTTCATCTCCAGAGTCAACACCACTCTCTTCCTTTTCTCAGGTGGCGGGGCCATCATCACACACACTAAGAGGAGGCCCGAGAGCAGCAGGAGTGCCTGCAGCAGGTAAGGCACCACCACAAAAACGATCATGTGGGCAGCCATAACGACGAGCGTGCACTCGCGGCGAGAGACAGGCGGAAAGTGGGGAGGATGCAGCAGCGCTCTATCGGACATCGGAGGAACGACGTGCCACAACAGTGCTCTCCCATGCCGCGTGCGGCAAGTTCAAATTACGGGCGGGAAAATTTCGTTTTTTTTGGGGGGGGAGGGGGGGGTTCGGACCATTTTGGGAATATTGGATCCCGGGACGATTATGTCCGGGTAGTGGGGATGTTCGGATATTGGGCGTCCGGATATTAGAGTGATTACTGTATTATGATTTGTAGCTAGATTTATATTATGTACATTTGTTCTATTATGTTTTATTTAAAACAAGGGAAAAAAATAAAATTGCTGTTGTGTTCATATCTCATTATAGTCATTAACTTATTTTTTCAGGGAGTGGCATTATTTTTGTACTGGAAGAACATTTTTTTAAAAGCCGCAGAAGGTCCGAAATGGCCCCACATATGGCCGAGACTAAACTGGGAACCCAGGGTAGTCATATGCATTCATTTTCTATTTATGTACGAATTTATACAGTGTATCCGAATTCACCAAAGTTGAGTACAAATTCGAACACCCATTACTATATTTGGTGTAATATATATGAAACATTTTAAATTTTTTACTGCTATGATTCGATACCCTGGTGGACCAGCCCCACATACAGTACTTAAGATCTTGGACTGAATTAAAAACTAGATTACATGGACAAAAAAACGGAAAAATCATCATCCGAATTCGCCTCAGTTTACAGTACTGTACAGTAATCCAGGTAAGTCTATCTATTTGTCTATTGCCAGACGCCATAATCCCACAAGGGGTGGCCATTTGACTTTGAGTTATTTGTTTTATGGGGAGGGGCACCCAGGTTCGAATCCCGGCTGGGGCAGGGAACAGTTTAAGGATTTGAATTTCATAAGAGCAGACTTTCCTGATCTACCAGTTAACCCGCCGACATGTCATAAAAGTACCCCCGCTAATACCAATACACCAGTCCTGTATGAGACAGCCCTAGCATGTATTCAGTAAGGACGGTGGGTGTTAGCGCCGAAGTGGTGACATGTAGAGAGGTGTATGGTATGTAGGAGGACTGCTGGGCCTTGAGAGCAGGCTGTGAAGCCTATGCCGAGAAGTCGGACACATTAAAAAAAAAAAAAAAAAAAAAAAAAAAAAAGACCAACTCACTTGTTGACATGTAGGGAGCATGTATGGTTTGGTTATATGGTTACCACCCAGCTTTGTAAATGGTTTCTCGGCATACAGGAAAACATTTGGCTTGTCACTCAATGTAAAGCCACCCGAAAAGGAAAGAAAAGCAATAAGAAGTGACAGGAAAGATGGGAGAAATACTGTAGGAAGAGAGGAGGGCAGGCACAGACAAAGAATGATAAAGGCCAAGGAAGAAGTATGCAGCACAACATCAAGTGAGTGGATGATGGTTGCCACCACCTACCACCTTCCTCCCAGTTATTATCGTCACTTTCCCCAACGATCATTTCCAGCGCGGTGGAAGAAACTCAGCGTGCTTAAAGGTAGATATCGTTTCCCAGTGTCCCAACTGGAGGTTAGGTTAGATTAAATTATTAGGTACAGATAAGCTCGGTTTGTCCAGGTTTCGTTGAACACTTAGGGAAGAACAGCCCTTTCTGCCATTATGTTAATGAAATAAACGAGTTGTCACACCAGCACAGCTAAAAACGACAGGGAACCAGATTTAACAAGAAACGTTTACTTACCAACCCAGAAATAATCTGTAAAATACAACAGACTATCAGGAAGAACTGATTTGGTAAGGTGCTTTTACTGCTTAAAGTAGAGCATATGTTTAGTCCCCTCAGTGACCATGAGTTCAGAAATTTGTGTGCTGCCATGATAACCTCAGGACCATTTTTTCAAAGTTCTAAAATCAATTTCTTTTTCTTACATATGTGAGAAGACTTGTCTGGCACACCTGTGTTTCCCCCCCCCCCTCTAAACCCATCCTGTGGTTTCCTGTGATTCGTGAAAGAATTAATAAAATTAGGATGCGTGCTACATTAGTATGTAAACATCGGTGAAAACACCAGGAATGGAAGTGAACTTTGAATGCTTGACTGCTTGGGATGGTAGAGCAGGGTTGTGTTAACACACCAGTGACCTTCATTCCCTTCCCATAATTGCTCGCAGTTTTTTAGCGCTCACCCTAACTCAACGTCACTGACATTGGTAGGCTACAGTAAAGTCTTGTTCAAGGCCAGCAACTGTGAAAGCGATAATGGAATACATTATTGTTTACAGTACAGTATATCAGTCCTCTCTCTTTCACACATACATACAGTATAAGAATGAACAAAGAATGAGCAGTATATGTTACATTAACTTTAAGGAGCGGAAATAACTGCTCAATCAGTCCGAAATATATTTGGAAGTGCGATACCGAACGAAGAATGTGGAACTGAATTCTAACCTATGAGAACTTGTCAGACGAAAGAGTAATTTTTTTCTGATTAGCAAACATTTTTGTTCCATATCGTCTCCTAAAATTGTGAAACCCATAACTTTTCGTGTAACCATACAGGCTAAAGATCTTACCAATTCAGTTCATATTCCTCTAGTTTGTCTGACCCTTTTTCTAACTATTTTGAGGGTGGTAAATTATCATCTCTTGCTGAAAGAAACTTACTCAAAATTAGGGTGCATGTAACATAAGCACGTAAACATCAGCGAAAACATCTGGAGTGAAGTGAATGCCTGACTGCTTGGGATGGTAGAGTAGGGTCGTGTAAACACACCAGTGACTTTCGTTCCCTTCCCATAATTGTTTGCAGTTTTATATAGCTTGCCCTAACTCAACGTCACTGACACTGAAAAAGTAAAGTGTTGTTGAAGGCCAGCAGCTATGAAGAGGTTAATGGAATACATTATTGTTTGTATCAGTATGCTGTTTTACATATACACATAAGAAGGAACAAAAGAATGAGCAGTAAATGTACACACTTTAAGAAACAGAAATAACTGTATGCTTAGTTGGTTCAAAATGTGTTGGGAACAGAGATATCGAAGGAAGAATGTGAAACTAAATGCTGACTAACAGTAATTTTTTCTGATTAGCAAACATTTTTGTTCCATTTCGTCCCCTAAAATTGTGAAACCCATAAATTTTCGTCTAAGCATACAGCCTAAAGACTTCAATTCAATTTTTATTCATCTATGAAGAGAGAACCTGTACTTTTTTACACAGGAAAAATCATCAGAGAAATTACCAATATGCCGGGAATCGAACCCGGGACTCTCAGGTGAGAGCCGGGCAGCATACCACTACATCACGACCAGGTAAAAGTTAACTCACGTTGTCAAAATCTTGTAACCAACGTCCCTCCTCCCCCACTGTGGGCATGAAGAGGATGTGTTAACCCCCTGGCACTCGGGCAAGTAGATGCTTTTAATCTATCCCAAACACTTACGGCAAGTCAGAATGAAGAGAGAACCTGTACTTTTTTACACAGGAAAAATCATCAGAGGAATTACCAGTACGCCGGGAATCGAACCCGGGACTCTCAGGTGAGAGCCAGGCAGCATACCACTACACCACGACCAGGTAAAAGTTAACTGACGTTGTCACAATCTTGTAACCAACGTCCCTCCGCCCCCACTGTGGGCATGAAGAGGATGAGTTAACCCCCTGGCACTCGGGCAAGTAGATGCTTTTAATCTATCCCAAACACTTACGGCAAGTCAGAATGAAGAGAGAACCTGTACTTTTTTACACAGGAAAAATCATCAGAGAAATTACCAGTACGCCGGGAATCGAACCCGGGACTCTCAGGTGAGAGCCAGGCAGCATACCACTACACCATGACCAGGTAAAAATTAACTCATGTTGTCACAATCTTGTAACCAACGTCCCTCCGCCCCCACTGTGGGCATGAAGAGGATGAGTTAACCCCCTAGCACTCGGGCAAGTAGATGCTTTTAATCTATCCCAAACACTTACGGCAAGTCAGAATGAAGAGAGAACCTGTACTTTTTTACACAGGAAAAATCATCAGAGAAATTACCAGTATGCCGGGAATCGAACCCGGGACTCTCAGGTGAGAGCCAGGCAGCATACCACTACACCACGACCAGGTAAAAGTTAACTCACGTTGTCACAATCTTGTAACCAACGTCCCTCCGCCCCCACTGTGGGCATGAAGAGGATGAGTTAACCCCCTGGCACTCGGGCAAGTAGATGCTTTTAATCTATCCCAAACACTTACGGCAAGTCAGAATGAAGAGAGAACCTGTACTTTTTTACGGCAAGTCAGAATGAAGAGAGAACCTGTACTTTTTTACACAGGAAAAATCATTAGAGAAATTACCAATATGCCGGGAATCGAACCCGGGACTCTCAGGTGAGAGCCAGGCAGCATACCACTACACCACGACCAGATAAAAGTTAACTCACGTTGTCACAATCTTGTAACCAACGTCCCTCCGCCCCCACTGTGGGCATGAAGAGGATGAGTTAACCCCCTGGCACTCGGGCAAGTAGATGCTTTTAATCTATCCCAAACACTTACGGCAAGTCAGAAAAGTGTTTGGGATAGATTAAAAGCATCTACTTGCCCGAGTGCCAGGGGGTTAACTCATCCTCTTCATGCCCACAGTGGGGGCGGAGGGACATTGGTTACAAGATTGTGACAACGTGAGTTAACTTTTACCTGGTCGTGGTGTAGTGGTATGCTGCCTGGCTCTCACCTGAGAGTCCCGGGTTCGATTCCCGGCAAATTAGTAATTTCTCTGATGATTTTTCCTGTGTAAAAAAGTACAGGTTCTCTCTTCATTCTGACTTGCCGTAAGTGTTTGGGATAGATTAAAAGCATCTACTTGCCCGAGTGCCAGGGGGTTAACTCATCCTCTTCATGCCCACAGTGGGGGCGGAGAGACGTTGGTTACAAGATTGTGACAACGTGAGTTAACTTTTACCTGGTCGTGGTGTAGTGGTATGCTGCCTGGCTCTCACCTGAGAGTCCCGGGTTCGATTTCCGGCATATTGGTAATTACTCTGATGATTTTTCCTGTGTAAAAAAGTACAGGTTCTTTCTTCATTCTGACTTGCCGTAAGTGTTTGGGATAGATTAAAAGCATCTACTTGCCCGAGTGCCAGGGGGTTAACTCATCCTCTTCATGCCCACAGTGGGGGCGGAGGGACGTTGGTTACAAGATTGTGACAACGTGAATTAACTTTTACCTGGTCGTGGTGTAGTGGTATGCTGCCTGGCTCTCACCTGAGAGTCCCGGGTTCGATTCCCGGCAAATTGGTGATTTCTCTGATGATTTTTCCTGTGTAAAAAAGTACAGGTTCTCTCTTCATTCTGACTTGCCGTAAGTGTTTGGGATAGATTAAAAGCATCTACTTGCCCGAGTGCCAGGGGGTTAACTCATCCTCTTCATGCCCACAGTGGGGGCGGAGGGATGTTGGTTACAAGATTGTGACAACGTGAATTAACTTTTACCTGGTCGTGGTGTAGTGGTATGCTGCCTGGCTCTCACCTGAGAGTCCCGGGTTCGATTCCCGGCAAATTGGTGATTTCTCTGGTGTATTCATCTAGTTTCTTTTCTATATTTTTCTATTTTGAAGGTGGTAAATTATCTTCCTTTGCTGAAAGATTTCTTCCTTTATTATCATCAGGCTCTTTAAGCCATACCTACGATTGTTTCCAGCATAATGGAGGAAACTTAATGTACTAAAAAGTGGATTTCATTTCCCCAGTTTTCCAACTGGAACCCAGGTTAGGTTAGGTTAGGTACAGTACAGTAATCCAGGTAAATACAGTACAGTAAACCAGGTAAGTACAATAATCCAGGTAAGTTAGTTGGCAGGTTGGAGTTGAATAGATGGCACTACGTAAATAAGTTCATTAAGTTATGAAGTCTCTAACACTAGTTCTTAAATCTAACCTTACATGCTAATTTTTTTCACTTTGGGGTCAGGCTAGGCGAAAGGAAGACTGGGTAACCATAAACATACCCACTTGGCAGGAAACTGCAAACAGACGATCGAGATGCACGCAGCGCCTGCCACATTTGAATTTCTTTCTAATTTTTACCCATTTTGGGGGAATTTGAAATATTTTTTTCATAAACATTCCTCGGGAGATTTGTGCTGTTAGTTTGAGGTTGCTGTTAGAATGAATGCCGTTAAATTGAGGTATTACTGTATAAAGGGTTTATTGGTGCTGCCACTCCAGGACTTTTATCCACTTTTCCCACCTGGAGCCCTCCTGTCGCTACTTTTTTTTTTAGCTGAAATAATAAGATTAGTTATTAAATCATCATGAGTAATATAAAACTCACCTTAAAGGAGTCATAAGGTATTTGGTATGATGATTGTTTCGAAGCTTGTGTATGGACGCTATTGCAATGTACCCCCTGACCCCTTGCTGGCCTCGTCCCCACTCCTGCTTCTCATGTCAGGGTCACCCACTTCCATCAACACTTCATCAAACCCCATAAAGTCAGAATCTTCTAGAAAGTCCCCAGTGTCATCATCTACTCAACCCTTCTTTGTTGTTCATCCTCGGCTGGCTAGCTTTGGGAAAGAAGGTGAGTGATGAGTGACTGTTGGGGGGCATTCACTCGATCGTGATAATGTTTCTGGTATTTTCTTGAAATCTGATTTACAAGTCCAATCATCAGTCATTAAATCTGATGGCCGCTCTCTCTCTGTCACAGCAGACTTGAATTGTGGCTGGAGTGCCGACAAGGCATGTTTAATGGTTTCCAATATTGTATTATTCCAGGCATTGACAAAGAAATTTACGGCCTGTTGAATGTTATATTTCTTCCAGAATGCAGCAGCAGTCATTATGTTGGGGGTTGCAGGTATGCCAGGTGGAGCAGGTGAGTCACGTGGGGCTGTGGAGGTGGAGGGGGGGAGGCAGATTGTGAGTCAGGTAGGACAGTGGAGGTGGAGGGGACGGTGGTGGGCGAGTCAGGGGAGGTGGCGAGGGGAGGATCCTCCATCTCCTCCTCACTGTTGCTCACATTTTTGGCGATTTCCTTCATCTTTTCTTGTTTGTCTGTTTCATTCCTCATCTTTTTATGGACATATTTGCAGTATAACAACTTGGCATTCACAAAATAACTGTTATTCAAGTGAATCCAAACGTTATTATAGAAACTGGGTATCTATTCTAACAACGTTATTGCCGAAAACGTTATTGTCGAAATCGTTATTGGTGAGATCCTACTGTATATATATATGGTATACAGTAATCCCTGTACTTTCCGCACGCCCACTTTCCGGACACCCCACTTACCGGACATTGTGGGCCTGGACCTTCAGAACCCCCCAAAAAAAAAAAAAAAATTTCCTACCCATAATTTGAAATTCCCGCACGGCGCTGAACAGCTGTTACACCATGGACCCTTCACCCCTTCCTTCCTCCCCCCTTCCCCCTCCCTTGTCAGGGTTGCCATTTGGTATTTTTCATTACCAAATGTGGGCCAATTTGGTAATGAAAAATTCATTTGGTAATGAATCAGAATAATGCAGTACCAAACGGATTTTTCACATGTGTGAGGATACACAGGATGGAGATGGTGGATTGTTTGCTCTCTCTGATTAATTTGGTAGCCTATATACATGAATTTCCACTTGTACATATAATTAGTGAAGAATAAATGCTAACTTTACGTATTTGGTAATGAAAGTAAAAAACTGAGGAGTTTGTTAATGTGGCCGTTGCGATCTGGCAACTCTGTTACCCCATCATCAACAGTCACAGCCTAACTCCGATCGAGAGCAGATGCTTATAGCAGTGCAAGCCACATGTGCTCGTTTTTTGTGAATAAACAGTGAATAAACTGCAATACCTTGCCACTAGACCACACGGGAATTTACAGTGTTGTGCAGTGTTAAGAAATTAGAATTTAGAGTGCAAAGGATTAACTGTGGAGTGCACACTGGCGGTTGAAACTGGTGTGGTGCAATTAACAATGTGCAGTGTTAAACAATTATAACTCACAGTGGAAAGAATTACTGTAAGTGCTGCACAACGCTGGATTACTGTACGTGCTTCAAGAGAATTTTCACCACTGCCAAAGCCAGAGAAGCTGTAAATACCCTGGCTGAGGTACAGCCACTTCTAATTCCTCATTCTTTGGTTCCTTTTCATTTATTTCATGCTTTATGTCCATTATTGGTGTGAATAGGGTCTTAAATAGGTTTAAATATATGCTATGCATGTCTGGTAGGGAGTTATTTAGGTGGCTTTCAAAGTTAGGCTGGGTTAGGGTCCTTAAATACCAATCCAGGAGCCAGGGACTTGTTGTAGGTAACCAGAATGTTTAATATTGTATAAACTCACCTCTAAAACTTCATTCTCTGTTTTTTTTTCATTTATTTCAGTCTTTTATGTCCCTTATTGGTGTAACTTAGGTCTTAAATAGGTGCTATGCATGTCCAGTAGGGAGTTGTATAGGTGTTTTTCTGAGTCAGGGTAGATTAGGGTCCATAAGTACAAGTCCAGGAGGCTGGGGCCCACTTTCCGGACATGCTTTTGGCTCTATTATATTGGAAGCTGGAGGGATTTCTGTATATATATACCTGTATATCTATCTGTATATATATATATATATATATATATATACAGTGGAACCTCGGTCCTCGAACGTCTCACATGTCAAACAAATCGGACCTCGACCAAAAAATTCAAGAAATTTTTGCTCCAGAGGTCGACCAAAATATCGGACCTCGACCAACCTGAACGTAGCCAAACGAAGGGAAGCTGGCCGACCGACAGTTACGCGCCCACCTTTGTTGTTTGTCAACGTGGTCGTCCTGCTTTGCTTCACATTTTTCTTGATTCAGTGCAGTATTGGCCCCTAATAATGGCTCCAAAGAAAGCAAGTTCATCCAGTACGGCTACTGGCAGTGAAAAGAGGAAAGTAGTGTGGAAAATAATTGAAGAAGTGGAAAAATTATTGCTTATCTTCATCAATGAGAAACAGTTAGCAGGAGACAGTGTTAATGAGTATATAATTTGTGAAAAGGCAAGAGAAATATAGTCACCTCGTAAAGGAAAGCACTGGTACCAGTGCTGAAACTTAAATAGGTAAGCATCTGGGGTCTTGGAACGGATTAAAATGATTTACATTATTTCTTATGAGGAAAATTAGTTCGGTCCTCGACCAATTCGGTCCTGGAACAGCCTTCCAGAACGGATTGTGTTCGAGGACCGAGGTTCTACTGTATATATATATATATATATATGTATATATATATATATATATATATATTGCTGATGGTATTGTATTATGTAATATATATAACGTATATATCTCATTTCATCTCATCAGCCGTTTGTGTGTCCACTGCAGGACCAGCCTATCCTGACCGAAATGGGGACGATACAGCCAATGTATCTCTACCAGGTGGATTAGGCTGTCTAGTAGAGATTGTATGTAGGGTGAGAAGTGCTTGTAAGTGTAAATGTAGTGTTGGAGTGGCTTTGGATGTGTGTGTAGTCTGTGAACCAAGCGTAATCGGCCCTTGCAAGCCGACTGGGTGCAAGCATACTTCATAGTATGTGACACTGGTTCAACCACAGCACCCCTTGTGTCCACCAATGCAGTATGTGGCCTGAAGAACGTTCCCAAAGTTTATTGCCTTGGTGGGGCATGAACCCTCGTTCTTCAGTGTACGAAAACGCACACATTACCACTGTACCACAGAGGCACCAATGTATATATATATATATATATATATAAAATCTATTTATTTATGTATATTGCTGATATAGCTTGTATTATATATCAGAGATGTCACAATTCTTGTAATTATAAAAATATATAATGTATGTGTGTCGAGCTCTAGTGAATTTCCAAAGGAAGAACTGGCACTTTTGAGAAACAAAAGACCAGATTATTACTGTCATTATTATTACTTACTGACAGAACTAGGGAAATAACAGAGGAATTAGTTGGAGAAGAAAAGGGTGGTTTTAGGAAGGGATGAGGTTGTGTAGATCACATATTCATTCTTAGGTCTTCGGTGGAAAAGCTTCTAGAGAATGGAACGAAGTTGTATGCTGCCTTCATGGATTTGGAGAAGCATATGACAGAGCGGACAGACAAAGCATATGGAAAGTACCGTAAAACACCATAACTTTGAACAGCACCCAAATTTCGGACATTTTTGCAAAAAAATGTAATAATTCAAGTTTATTGGAAGAGAGTGCGATATTTGCAAAAAATATGGGTAGGTAGGGTAATCTTCAAAGATTATTTTGTATAAGTCCTGGTAAACTAGCTTGAATATGTGTGGGTGAAAAAAATTTATGAATCAAATGGAAAAAGAATCACCCTCTTTTAACCCGCCCCGTCCCGACCACTTTTCCATCAGACTCCCCCCAATCCCGACCATTTTTGGAAAAAAAAATTTTTGCTCAAACCTCCACTTTTGGTGAGAAACATCAAAAATTCGTAGAGAAATTGCTCACCTGAGGTTTAAAATAGTCGATACAGGTAGCAGTACCTCCTCACCTTACTGTGTTTTCTATCAGGCTGGCTCCAAAGAAAACGAGTTCTATGGGAGGGTAACCATTCCACACCACTCATAAACGGTATTTATTTATTTATTTGGTACGAATTTATACTACGTATAAATTTGTACCACAGTAATATAGGCAATATAAGCATTGTTTCACTCACCAAACACATCAACATACCTGACCTTTTTTGGGGACATTACCTGATCATCATTTCTGACTGTTTCTTCCTTTAATGCTATGTAAAATTTGTCCTCCACATTGTCATCAATTGGGGAATCGCTCTGGCCCTGAATTTCGTACCATGGCACAACATGTCTTTACTGTCCAGGTCATTGGTAACAGGTGAATTGCCGAGACAGTGGCACGCGGGGGGGGGGGGAGGTCATGCTGGGTAAGGCATTGTCCCTGCCTGGCATCTTGTAGAGGAAGGTGTCCCATGTATATGTACCAAAAATCACTCGCAAAAATTGAAAATTGTGCAAAGTAGGGACCTTGCAATTAATTCGCATTTATATACGTCAACAGGATTGGCAGTGACAAAACGTGTGGACGTTTATTCACGTCAACGGGACGGGGTGGGTTAACCCTGCAAAACTTTACAGGACTTTAGTAGACGAGTATCCCAGAATATAAAGACTGACAGAGCCAAAGTTACAAGAGCCATGCTAACCGAATTCTACAGTAACTTGAAAGAATCCCTAGAAGGTGTGCCTCCAGAGAACATAATAAATTTTGACGAGACCAATCCTACTGACGATCCAGGTAAAAAGAAAGTCATAGTGAGGCGGGGCACTAAATATCCAGAGAGAGTCATGAACTCAACAAAATCCTCAATATCTATTATGTTCTCTGGAACTGCATCTGGTGTGTTACTCTCAAAATATGTGGTGTATAAAGCTATCCATCTTTACGATACCTGGAGTGAGGGATGGGGCCCTCCTGGAACACGATACAATAAGTCCCTCAGTGGATGGTTCGAGTTGTGTTTATTCGATGACTGGTTCCACAAAATAATCCTGCCCTATGCTAAAGACAGGATGGGTAGGGTTGTCATTATAGGAGACAACTTGGCTAGCCATGTATCACCCAGTGTTATTGAGTCATGTGAGAAGCATAATTGGCAAGCCGTTATCACCCAGTGTTATTGAGTCATGTGAGAAGCATAATATCTCCTTTCTTCTCTTACCACCCAGCTCCATGCACTTGACTCAACCTCTCGATGTTACTATGTTCCGATCTCTGAAAGTGCAATGGCTTAAGATCCTCGAGAACTTCAAGAAGTCTGTTGTAGGTAGGCTGAGTGCTTCCTTACCTGATGACTGCTTCCCAGCACTACTGACCGAACTGACAGATAAACTTAATGGGACCATTGTAGACAACCTATGTAGTGGGTTTAGGAAGTGCGGCATTTATCCTTTTGATCCGCAGCAATCCATCTCAAGACTTCCAGAAGTGTCAAACCAAGATACAGCTGATACTGGTACACCAGCACCATCTAACACCTTAGACAACTCAGTGGTGGAAGTGTTGAGGGAAATGAGGCATGGAACCAGTCAGTCAAGCTGAAATCCAGCTATAACAAAACCAAAGCGAAAGAAAAGGTTGAATGTATCACCAGGCATGAGCATTACTACAAGGACACTACAAAATGAAACAGAGAGCCAGCATGAAGAAAGTGAAGTTGACGGTCCGCGACCCCAGCCACTGCAGCCACAGGAGGATACAGCAGAGATAGCAGCACACCCTTCCGTGTCCACATCTGCACCCAACCATGAAGCACAAGCATCTCCCCAGACAGTCATCTCTACCCAGACCTATTGGGGATAAAGTTGTTCCCTCAAATTGGGTAGTTGTGAGGGTTCCTTGTGATAGCAAAGACAGATACAGGCATTATATTGCTACCATTGTTAGGGTAAAACCAGAAATACACGTCAGGTTTCTCAAACACGTTAAGGGTGCACCTTACACATTTGTATACCCAGTGGTTGATGACAGCAACGACATAGACAAAGAGGACATACTGAATGTGTTACCAGAACCAACATGTGATCGCAAGCAAAGGATGATTTTTTTTTTTTAAATGTGAGGAAGAAGGAACCAAAGGCAATGAGCCCACAATACTGTTCCCTCCAAGAGAAAAACAAAATACAAGAGAGAGCCAAATTCAAGATCCATTCATTTCAAGATGCCTGGACACACTGCGTTTGAAAGACTGGAGATCATAGGAAGCAGGAAATACAGACAGAGGGAGACAGTTCCAGAGTTGACCTGTTGCATAAATGAAGGACTGGGAGTAACGGTTGACTCTTGCATTAGGGAGTTGGACAGAAAAGGGGTCAGAGTTTGCTGCTAAACGGGTGCTACGCACCCGTCGTAGAAGTGGAGGAATGCATGCAGACAGTTCAGAGGAACAGTGACCATTGAAGTAGCGATAGAAAAGAGATAAAGATGCAACACTGCAGCGAAGAGACAGAGGTTGAAGGGAGTCAGTAAGAGGGGGAGAGTTAATGAGACGAAAAGCCTTTGACTCCACCCTATTGAGAAGAGCTGTATGTGGGGAGCCTCCCCATACATGAGAGTTGTACTCCACACAGGGGCGGATAAAACCCCTGTATAGAGTCAACAATTGTGCAGGGGTAAAGAAGGAACGGAGTCGGCTTAGCACAACCAATCGCTTGGAAGCAGATTTTACAAGAGGTGTAATATGATCTTTCCAAGACAAGTCCCGAGCAAATGAAACCCCAAGCATGTTCATCGATGATGCAGGATTAAGTTGAGTATTATTAAACATAAGTGGGTATACCTGTGGAAGATTTTGTTGGGTTGATAGGTGCAAAAACTGAGTCTTTGATGCATTAAAAACAACCAGATTATTTTTACTCCAGTCAGAGATACGAGCCAAGTCAGACATTAGGTGTGCCTTAGCCTCATCCCTTGCCTGTTGAAGTAACTGCTGAGATGGACGTTGTGGGAATCGAATGGAAAGGTGAAGGGTGGAGTCATCATCGTATGAGTGGATAGGGTTAGATGTACAGCTTAGAAGGTCATTGATGAATAAAAGGAAGAGAGTTGGTGATAGGACAGAGCCCTGAGGAACACCACTGTTAATAGATCTAGGAGAAGAACGATAGCCGTCTACAACAGCGGCTATAGAACAACCAGAAAGGAAGCTAGAGATGCAGGCACAGATAGAAGGATAGAAACCGTAAGAGGGCAGTTTGGAAATTAAAGATTTATGCCAGATTCGATCGAAAGCCTTTGAGATGTCAAGTGCAATGGCAAAGCTTTCGCCAAAGTCCCAAAAGGAGGATGACCAGGAGTCTGAAAGATAGGTGAGAAGATCGCCTGTGGAGCGTCCCTAACGGAACCCATATTGACGATCAGAAAGATGGTTGTGATAGGAAAGATGCTTTAAAATTTTTCTACTCGTATTAAGAACCGACTCGAAAACTTTTGAGATACAGGATGTTAAAGCAATTGGACGATAGTTAGAGGGTTGGGAATGGTCACCCTTCTTTGGGACTGGCTGAATGAGAGCAAACTTCCAGCAAGAAGGAAAGGTACAAGTTGACAGACAAAGGCGAAAGAGTTTGCCTAGGCTGGGAGTAAGCACAGAAGCACAGTTCTTGAGAACAACAGGAGGGACTCCATCAGGCCCATATGCCTTATTAGTACTGAGGCCAGCAATGGCAGAAAATACATCAGCTGAAGAAATTTTAATGTTAGCCATGAGGAAGTCAGAGGGGGGAAGTGAGGGAGGAACAGCACCGGAATCGTCTAAGGTGGAGTTGGAGGAGAAAGTCTGAGCAAAGAGATCTGCTTTATCAGTAGAAGAAATAGCTACAGAGCCATCAGAGTAGAAAAGAGGAGGGAAGGATGATGAGGTAAAGTTATTAGAAAGGTTTTTGGCAAGATGCCAGAAGGAGCGGGAAGAGTTTGAGTTAGAGAGTTGAGAGCATTTTGTATGGATGAAATTATTTTTAGCAGAGTGAAGAACAGACTTAGCACGATTCCGGGCAGAAATGTATAAAAGATGTGATTCAGGGGTGGGTTGGCTCCGGTACCTTTTTATAGGCCCTCTCCTTGTTGCGGACAGCATTAGAACAAGCGTGATTAAACTAAGGCTTTCGTACATTAGTCAAAGGATATGGGAAAGGATTGTATGCTTCCATGACCGAGAGTATAACCTCTGTAATGGGCAAGGCACACCCAGATGGCTCCCGGCCATGGAAGCAATAATCATTTCAGGGAAAATCAAAGAAGTACTGCCTGAGGGCCTCCCAATCCGCAGCTCCAAAGTGCCAGAGACGACGTTTTTTTGGTGGGTCCGCAGGCTGTACCGGAGCGATAGGACAGGTTAAGGTGATAAGGTTGTGATCGGAGGAGCCCAACGGAGAGAAAAGATTAACATTGTAAGCAGAAGGATTAGTTATAAGGAAGAGATCAAGTATGTTGGAACTCTCTCCAAGGCGGTCAGGGATACGGGTTGGGTGCTGTACAAGCTACTCTAGGTCATTAAGGATAGAAAAGTTGTAGGCTTGTTCACCAGGTGGATCAGTGAAAGGAGAGGAGAGCCAAAGGTGGTGGTGAACATTGAAATCTCCAAGAATGGAGATTTCAGAGAAAGGAGAAATGGATAGAATGTGTTCCATCGAAGAAGTAAGATAGTCAAAGAATTTTTGATAGTCAGTAGAATTAGGAGATACATAAACAGCACAGACATATTTAGTCAGAGAATGACAGGAAAGCCGAAGCCAGAGTGTAAAGAATTCAGAAGAATCGAGTTCAGGAACACGAGAGCAAGATAAGTTGTTGCATATATATACACAACAATGAGTATAGAGAAAGTAGGAGGATACAGAAGAGGGTTTGCTGTCAGTTGCCTCAGACAGCTGAGTCTCAGTTAGGAAAAGAAGGTGAGGTTTAGAGGAGGAGAAGTGGTGCACAACAGAGCGAAAGTTAGAGGAAAGGCCACGAATGTTGCAGAAATGGAGAAGAAGAGAGTCAGACAGTGGTTCCAGGCACTTTGAGTCGTCACCGGGAGAGGGGCTGAAGGTGGGGGCATTTATGGTCCTACCCCCTGGGGACTCCAAGGCTATGTTGATTGACGCCATTTTTTTGAAAATTTTGAAAAGGAAGTGTGGTGTGTACTGTGCATGTAGTTTGGTGTTGATAGTTGGAGAAACATGTATTGGAGAGCATGCTAGTCTACTCTCTGTGTTACTGAGACACTGAAAAAGTTCAGCAAAGGGGGATGGTCAGGACCTAGTCCCGAGGGCTGATGAAACGGGAGCTCCAGCTCTCCCTGTCATCAGTTTTCCATCCACTTTGGGAGTACTGCCCTGCTCGACTGGTGCTACAGTAATGATGATAATATTTGATATAGCCTAGATCTATAAGAAAATAGTCAGTGCTACCAGTACCAAAGTTATTGCCAGTATGGTGCTACAGTATGGTGCCTTAACAAATAATGAGTTTTATTTTGAAGAAAAAAGTGATACTATTCATTTAGTTACAGTATTTTATACTGATATCAAGGAATTTTGTACTGATGTACTATCCTTATGTGAAACTCCATTCACATATCTAATTATTGTCTGTATATTTCTAGCTGATGGTCTATCTATCTATCTATCTATTGCCAGACGCCTCAATCCCGTTTGGGGTGGCCACAAACAAATCGCCTCCAAGTCGCCCTGTCCCCCGCCATTTCACTGCCCTGCTCCCAACTCACACCCCCCTGTCTCATATACTTCTCCACCCCATCTCTCCATCTCATCCTCGGCCTCCCCCTCCCTCTTTCCCCCTCCACCTCACTCACATACACTCTCTTCGTCAGTCTTTCACCTTCCATCCTCTCCACATGGCTGATGGTATATTGCAATATCCCAATATTATATACTAAATTTTCATGAATAGCTTATTATGAAGTGAAATATGTTGTTAATTATAAGAAATTCGTATCTCTATGATTCAGAAACATTTTTTTTCTATTTCCCATTATTTTGATACTGAGGAATTTTATGTTCAGTAATTCAGTTTACCTTTAGCTGGAAAAATACAGACTATAGGTGTTTGTGTGTGTGTGTGTGTGTGTGTGTGTGTGTGTGTGTGTATAAGACCAAAGTGTGTAGCTTGTTAATACATTCCATGGTGCCTTCATAACATGTGCCCCTGTGTGTGTGTGTCTGTTGATTTGTGTGCATGTTAGTGGGTGTGTGGGTGTCATTAGAACCAGTAGGAAGTGTTTAACATTATATTATGTTATTTCATTATGCATTTGTTGAGTCAGTGAAGTAGCTACTTGATACTTAAGTGAAGTTTTGTTTAGGAATAAGAGGCCAGTTCCTCTTACAGTTTGGGGTATATGCAGTACATTTTTATATATTTTTTTCATATGAAAAAGTTTCTGAATAGTTCTTAGTTATATTTATGGCAGAATATCTCACTACAATGTGGTATGATGCATCTTAATGTGATCTCAATTTATGAGATAAAAAAAGAAGATATTTTTGGATATTTCTTGCTATGTATGTATAACTTGGGCCACAAGTGCCCAACATTTTATTTTTACATTTTTTAAAAAACTTCTAAAGTGTCCAAGGTTTGGACAGTGTGTCCTGAGATAGGTGCTATTAGCCATTCTCATGTTTAAAGGGCAAATACATGGATGTCCAAAGTTTGGAAGAGCTGTCTGAAGTTAAGATATCTGTTCCTAACTTCAGACTATCTATCTATCTATGTATTGCCAGATGCCATAATAACTTCAGACACTTGGGGAAAAAAAAAAAAAAAAAAAGTGTTTAGCATGGCTAATTTTTTTTATTATATGGTTTCAGTAGGTACTGTCCCTGGCTACCACATGACACAAAAAGGGATATAATTGCACCATTTTACACTGAATTATTCATTAACACACATAAAAAATGTCCGAAGTTAGGGTGTTTTACGGTAATAAGAATATATGGAGTACCGTAAATGGGAAATTGCTTAATGCCATGAAGAGTATGTATGAGGGTGCTAAGGCTGAAGCGTTTTTGGACATTGAACTGGGTGCGTTTTTCAATTTGAATGTTGGATTGAAACTGGGATGTGTTATGTCTCCATGGTTGCTCAATCTGTATATGGATGGGGTTATAAAAGAGATAGCCTACAAGGTATTGCAGTGGATGTTGAAGCAGCCCTAATTAGAGACGGCAGTGTTAGGAAACTCCCTGTACCGTTGTTTGCAGATGATACTGTGTTGTTAAGTAAAGACGAAGGGGAGCTGCAAGGCTTGGTGGATGAGCTTGGGAGAGTGTGTAAGAAACAGAATCTAAAGGAGAATGTAGGGAAGAGTAAAGTTATAGTCTTCGAGAAAATGAAGTCACTGAATGTACAGTGAGGTTGGATGAGGAGGAAATGGAAAATGTGACTGCATTTAAGTACTAGGGTAGTGTGATGAGTAAGGATGGAAGTTTAGGGGTAGAAAAAGGAAGAAAGGTTGCTGGCTTGTTGAAAACAGTGATAAGAAAGAGGGAAGTGAGCATGGAAGTAAAAAAGTAATTGCATGACAGTATTGTGATACCAACTCTAATGTGTGGAAGTGAAGCTTGGACCTTGTTAGAGGGACATAAGTCAAGAGTGATAGCAGTGGAAATGAGTTATTTGAGAGGAGCATGTGGAGTCACATGGAGAGACAGACTGACAAATGAGAAAGTGAAGGAGCATTGTGGTGTGGATGTGGATGTGATAGAAAGTGTTAGGAGAGAAGCATTTAGGTGTTTTGGCCATATGGAGAGGATGGAGAGTGAGAGACTGGCAAGGAGAGTGTATGCAAGTGAGGTGGAGGGAGGGAGAGGGAGGAGGAGGCCAAGGATTAGATTGAGGGATGGAGTGGTGAGGTATATGAGAGAGGGGGGGTGTGAGCAGGGAGCAGGGCAGTGAAATGACAAGGGACAGAGTGACATGGAGGCATTTTGTTTGTGGCCACCCTTTACTGGATTATGGCATCAGGCAGTAGATAGGTAGAAAGATAGATGTTAGTAAATATATAAATGTTTTTCCTATGCAAGCTTTTTTGTTAGAAAAAGGAGTAAATAAGTAACATTGCCCACTGGTACTGAAGTATTCATATTTAATATTTATAGCACATCTGATGATTGAAAAATTGTTGATCAAAAGTTTTAATCAGATTTACATTACTGGATTTAAATAATATCAATGCTACTTTTGTGTCCTGCTATTTACCCAGCACTGCTAATTATTGTGATTGTTTCAGGTGTTTTTGTACTCTCGTATCACTATGGGGGACTATTATGATGCCTCGTATGAAATACAGTGTCCAGTCTGCAGAGGGACAAAGTATCGCAATCCTCAGATGAAACTGATGGTCAATGTTTGTGGCCATCCCATGTGTGATTCCTGTGTTCGAATGTACTTCATTAAAGGTAAGGCTAATTAATCTCAGTTTTAGACTGGACAACAGTAGTAGTAAAATTTGGTATAGAATAAAAAGTTTCATTGTAGTGAAAATTCTGTTGGGTAGAAAGATAGCTGCGATTATATCAGCATATGCTCCACAGGCAGGATTGGATGAAGCAGAAAAAGATAGATTTTGGGATGATTTAATACGTGTAGTGGGTGGTATGCAAGATGATGAGATAGTGATTTTGGGAGGGGACTTAAATGGTCATGTAGGTGAAGCAGCACAAGGTTATGAAGGAGTGCATGGGGGATGTGTGTATGGTCTAAGGCATGCAGAAGGGGAAAGGATACTCGAGTTTGGGGAGGCAACGGACATGATTGTGTGCAACACATATTTTAGGAAAAGAGAGAGTAGGTTAATTACGTATGAGTTTGGGGGAAATAGCAGTCAGATAGATTATTTTCTGGTTAGGAAGGCCAATAGGAGGTTAGTGAGGGATGTTAAAGCTATAGGAAGTGAGGAGTGTTTGCAGCAGCACAAACTATTCATTTGTGATATGGTGCTTAAAGAACAAGTGATGAAAAAGAGGACTTATGTACCTAGGAGGAAAATATGGAAGCTGAAAAACCAAGTAGTAAGGGATGCCTTCTATAGCGAGTTGAGGAGAGTGGTGGCTGAACAGGGAGCTGTAGACAGAGGCGTTAATGAACAGTACAGAGCCCTCAAGAACAATTTCTTGAGAGTTACTGATGTAACATGCGGTTGAACAAGAGGACCACCAAGACATAAAGTAACTTGGTGGTGGGATGAGGGTGTAGAAGCTGCAATTAAGGAGAAAAGAAGGCTTTTCCAGGAATGGAAGAAGGGTGGTAGCAAAGAGGAATATTTGGCTGCCAAGCGTAGGGCTAGATGAGAGGTATACAGGGCAAAGTCTGAGTCACAGAGACTATTACTTGATAACCTAAATTATGGGGAAAGGAAAAATATGATATTTAGGGTGGCAGGTCAAGTGAAGAGGGATAATCGGGATATTATAGGTGAGCAGTGTGTGAAGAATGATGAAGGAAGGGTAGTGGTGAAAGTGAGGATATTAACGATGCATGGAGAGAGCATTATAACTGGTTGTTGAATGAGGAGTTTGACTTGGACAAGGAAGGTTTGGAGCCAGCAAATCCAGTGTCTGGCCCTTGGCCTTTGATTGATGCTGCTACTGTGAGTGAGGCAATAGGCAGGATGAGGGTGGGGAAGGCAGCAGGCGTGTCTAGGTTGACTGCTGAAATGTTGAAGGCCTCAGGCGATATAAGGGTGAAGTTAGTCACTGACCTGATAAATAGGATTATTTATGAGTGTGTTGTCCCAGATGATTGGCTGAGGAGTGTAATTGTAAATGTGTATAAAGGGAAGGGTGATGCCCTGGAAAGAGGAAAGACTGACAAAGAGAGTGTATGTGAGTGAGGTGGAGGGTGGAAGAGGGAGGGGGAGACCGAGGATGAGATGGAGGGATGGGGTGGAGAGGTATATGAGAGAGGGGGGTGTGAGTTGGGAGCAGGGCAGTGAAATGGCGGGGGACAGGGCGACTTGGAGGCGATTTGTTTGTGGCCACCCCAAACGGGATTGAGGCGTCAGGCAATAGATAGATAGATAGATAAAGCTTTTAGACCAGATAATGAAGGTAATGGACAGAGTTTTAGAAGGTATGATCAGAGAAAGAGTGAATATTGATGAGATGCAGTTTGGGTTTATGCCAGGTAGGGGGACCACTGTTGCTATATTCATTGTTCGACAGCTTCAGGAAAAATATATTGGTAGGAGAAGGGATCTTTATTTTGTTTTTGTTGATTTGGAAAAGGCCTTTGACAGAGTCCCTAGAGAGGTGGTGAAGTGGGCAATGAGAAAGCTTGGCTTGGAGGAGTGGCTGGTTAGGGTGGTTATGGCTATGTATGTGGGTGCTCACACCCAGGTAAGAGTGAATGGAGATTTGAGTGATGAGTTTTCCGTGAATGTTGGTGTGCATCAGGGGTCAGTCTTGAGTCCCATGTCATTTATCATGGTACTTGAAGCCCTTTCATGTGACCTTAGAAACAGACTCCTGTGGGAGTTGTTGTATGCTAATGATTTGGTGTTGATTGCAGAGAATGAAAGGGAGGCGGAGGAAAGGTTTAGGAAGTGGAGAGATTGTATGGGGCGCAAGGGTTTAAGGGTAAATGCTGATAAAACGAAAGTGATGATATCTAGGGTTGGTGGCGGTACTGTTAAAGACGAGGGAGAGTGGCCATGTGCAGTTTGCCAGAAGGGCGTAGGAAGTAATTCCATCTTGTGCGGTGTGTGTGATAAATGGGTGCATAAGAGATGTAGTGGTATCAGAAATAGACTGCGAGATAATGCTGATTTTATGTGTATGGGGTGTTGGGGTGAGCAGGTGGAGATTGTCAGACATGAAAGGATTGAACTTGCTGGTGAATCTCTTGAGTGTGTGGAAGAGTTTTGTTATTTGAGAGACATGTTGTGTGCTGGAGGTGGGGCTGGAGCTAGCTCTGTGGCTAGGATGAGAAGTGGTTGGAAGAAGTTCAGGGAGCTCCTGCCTCTCCTGACATTGAGAGGACTCTCCCTATGTGCTAAGGTGTCTTTGTATGCACCATGTGTTAGTAGTGTAATACTGTATGGTAGTGAGACCTGGGCAGTGAGGGAGGAAGATATTCGCTGGCTTAGATGTACAGAAATGACAATGATTCGGTGGATGTGCAGTGCGTACCTGCGTCTAAGGCCTGGAGGGGCTGGGTTTACGATGGAAGAGTTGAGAGGTAGGATGGGACTGGAGTGTATTGGTGTTGTGATGAGTAGAGGTAGATTGAGATGGTTTGGACATGTGGAGAGGATGGGGGATGATAATTGGGTGAGGAAGGTGAGAAGTGTTAATACTGGGGGTGGGGTTATGAGGGGTAGACCGAGAAAGACATGGGACGAGGTCATTAAGTGTGACCTCAGGGTTAAGGGACTGAACATGGAGGCTGCAATGGATCGTGCAGCGTGGAGAGCTGCCATTAGGTGACCAAGGCCGACACATGCAAGCATGTTGGAACCTTTAAAAATGAAAACGAAAACATTGTACTGTATGAAAGTATAATTATTATTCATTGTAATTATATTCATTCAAACCTTGGTTTCCAGTAATAAATGGATATAAGTGTGTGAGTACAAACTGCCCAGTGAAATGGACTAAGTACTCCATCACAGTTGAACTTTCAAAAGTTTTTGGTTGCACCCTTAGGTATGTACCGTTTCTTTTACACACACACACACACACACAGAGAATAGAGTAAATGTAAATGAGAATATAACATATGGGGATGCAGCATTAAGAGGACACTGTTGAGAACTGTACAAAAAGAGAGGTGATAAAGACGTAAGGAAATTCAGTTCCTAAATAGAACAATTGATCAGTGGAATGTGCTGCTGAATGAAATAGTGTGTGCCAAAACAATTAATATTTTTAAAGACATGGATGATAAAAATGGTTCAAAACATGGGGCAGTACAAGCTTGACCCATTCCTGTAAAGATGGAAATAGGTAAGAACAGTTAGCTAGGTAAGAATACACACACACACACACATGCACGCACGCATGCACGCACAGACACACACACACACACACACACACACACACACACACACACACACACACACACACACACAACAATTAAGATGGTCCCCAGTCTGACAGACCTGACATACAGAGAGAGGCCGGAAAAACTGGATTTGCCTTCGTTAGAGGAAAGGAGAAAGAGGGGAGACATGATTGCGGTGTTCAGGACCATGGTGGGAGTAGAAAAAATTGACAAAGAAGATCTGTTTGTATGGGATAAGAGAGCAACAAGAGAACATGGAATGAAATTGAAAAAGTCAAGCTGCTTGAAGGATATCAAGAAATATAGCTTTCCTTACAAGAAGTATAGACTTATGGAATAGCCTGGACAAAGAGATCGTCCAGTCTAAAAACTTAAACGAGTTTAAAGTTAAATTCGACTTATTGAGAAACAGCGACGGAAATCCACGAGCATAGTACATTCCGTATATCACAATTAGGTATATTCTTAAATATTTGGAACGACTTAAACAAAGAGGTGGTGCATGAGAAAAACATTCATGTGTGTAAAGGTAGACTTGATAAATGTGGATATGGAGACAGGACAACATGAGCATTGCTCAATTCCTGTATACTACAAATAGGTAAATACAAATAGGTAAATACACACACACACACACACACACACACACACACACACACACACAGAACAATTAGGTAGGTAACAATACACACACACACACCACACACACACTCAAAAAAACAATTAGGTAGGTAAGAACAAACACACACACACACACACACACACACACACACACACAAACAATTAGGTAGATAAGAACACACACACACACACACACACACACACACACACACACACACACTACAACAACACGGAGATTGTAAGTACATGCTTTTCACATTAAGTATTGCAAAATGGATACATACTTCAGTAAAACAAATTTGGAAAAGAAAAGGGATAAAGGTAAAAAGCAAAATGATGATTTCTACCAAGAACCGGTTGAAGTAGAGACCCACAATAGACTGGTTGAACGTGTAAACAAACTAGAAATGGCTTTCAAAAATGAAATTGATGAAATAAAGAAGCACATGCACTTGCAAAAGGAAGAAATAGAAAAACTAGGAAGGGAGGCCAATAAGAAAGACACAACCATCAGTGAACTAACAGTGGAATTGAGTACACTTAGGAAGAAAATGAGTGAAATGGCAAGTACAGTAGTCAATCACGAGAGGTTTATGGAAGAGTTCAAAAATGACACAGAGACAATTAGGCAAGTTAGCAGTCTTATTGACCAGAGCAGTGATATTGAGGAGAAGATAACACAAGTAAATGAAGCTGTGCAAAGCTACAAAAATGATGTAGAAACCACGTATGCTGAAATGGTGAAAGTAAAGAAAGACTTAGAAACAAGGGTGGAGGAAAAAAGCATTAAAAAGGAGGTGAAAAGAATAATCCAGAACAATCCAAAGTTAGTCAGAGATTCAGTAGAGATAAACAAATCAATAGTAATCACTGGTATAGAAGAGGAAGAAGTTAAAAACAAGATCACAAGAGACAAAAAGGAGATGGCAAATGTAATGAGCTTACTGAAAGAAGTATCAGAGGAAATCTGTAGTAAAGACATAGAGGAACACAAAAGGTTAGGGAAATACGAGAAAAGCAAGACAAGACCTCTAAAGGTGACTTTCCAGAGTGTAAACACTGTGGAAGAGATACTAAAAAATGCAAAGAATCTTAAGGAAAAAGAGGAGTTCAAAAATGTATGGATAAAAAGATGCCTAACACAAGAGGAACTGGAATTACTTGAAGAGAAAAGGGAGGAAGCAAAAACAAAAAATGAGGGAAGATCAGAAGAGGAGAAGAAGAAATTTTTTTACAAAGTAATAGGATTGCAGGTACGAAAGTGGTACACAAACAGGATGGAAGAAAAAGGAGGAAGGTAGTAAAACCATGTCATGACAAGTATATAAACAAGATGATGAAGTTGATGTACTCAAATGTGGATGGAATGGTATCTAAATTACTAGAGATGAATGATTATGTCAGAGAAAATGAACCACAAATAATATGCCTAACAGAAACAAAATTAATACCAAGGATATCAAATGACATACTAAACTTAGAGGAATACAATATATGGAGAAGAGACAGATATTTAAAAAAAGGAGGAGGAATTATAATATTAACTAAGAAAAATCTAAAAGTCAAGGAAATAAAACTACATATACCATCACAAGTAGAAATGATTGCAGTAGAGATTGACACATCTGAAGGTAAAGTAATTGTAGCCAATTTGTACATGCCACCCAGATCAAACACATGGGAAAGAGACGAATATGAGGACCTGGCAGAGAGTACAATTCAGAGTGTAAGATCATTGCTACATAAAATGGAAGAGAAATCGGAAAGAATTATACTAACTGGGGACTTCAATACAAATATAAATTGGAATACTCTAGATATAAATAGCCAAGAAAGCTGTTGGGACCAAAAGCTCCTGGATCTCGTACAAGAGTTTTTTTTAACGCAACATGTGAGGGAAACCACCAGAAAAAGAGGACTTGATGTACCTTCAGTGCTAGATCTAATATTTACAAGGCAAGAAAATGATATTGACAGTTTAATATATCACCCTCCACTTGGCAAAAGCGATCATGCAGTACTAAATTACAACTTCAGGATAGCATATGACATAGTAAACAGCAATGATAGTTACAAAAAGAGCCTAAACTATCTATCTATCTATCTATCTATAGCCCGACGCCCTAATCCCGGAAAGGGTGGCCGCAGACAAAATGCCTTCATGTCACTCTGTCACCCACCATTTGACTCCCCTCCCCCCAACTCACTCCCCCCCTCCCTCATATACCTCTCAACTCCATCCCTCCACCTCATCCTCAGTCTACCCCTCCCTCTCCCTCCCTCCACCTCACCTACATACACCCTCTTAGTCAGTCTTTCATTCTCCATTCTCTCCACATGTCCAAACCACCTCAGTGTATTTCTCCTAATCTTTTCAACCACATCCACATCTACCCCACAACGTTCCTTCACTTCTTCATTCGTCAACCTGTCCCTCCACGTCACTCCACATGCTCCTCTCAAGTAGCTCATTTCCACTGCTCTCACTATTGACTTGTTCCCCTCTTGCAAGGTCCACGCCTCACTTCCATACGTCAGGGTAGGGATCACAATACCATCATGCAGTGACTTCTTAACTTCCATACTCACCTCCCTGTTTCTCATCACTGCTTTCAGTGTACCAACAACCTTTCTTCCCTGCTGTACCCTTTCACGTACTTCATCCCCCAAAGTTCCATCCTTACTCATCACACTACCCAAGTACTTGAATGCACTCACATTCTCCATATCCTCACCATCCAACCTCACTGCACACTCTGTAACTTCATTCCTCTCAAACACCATAACTTTACTTTTGTTTAGATTAACTTTCAGCTTCCTCCTCCTACACACTGTCCCAAATTCATTCACCAAACCTTGCAACTCCCATTCATCTTCACTCAACAATACTGTATCATCAGCAAACAGCAACACCGGAAGCTTCCAAATCTCACCCTCATTCATTAGGGCCAGTCCCACATCCACTGCCCTACCTTGCACCTCCTTTACAACCCCATCCATATATATATTAAACAGCCATGGAGACATCACACACCCCTGTTTCAGTCCCACATTGAGATCAAAGAACTCACTCAGCTCACCATCCACTCGCACCGTAGCCCTAGCTCCCTCGTACATACTCTTCACAGCACTCAACAATTTCCCCTCCACTCCATATATTCTTAATACCTTCCACATACCTTGCCTATCTATTCTGTCATAAGCTTTCTCCAAGTTCATGAAGGCAGCATACACTTTCCTTCCCTTCTCTAGGTACTTCTCCACTAAACATCTTAGAACAAATATCTGATCTACACACCCTTTTCCCTTCCTAAATCCTCCTTGTTCTTCTCCAACTAGCTCCTTTGTCATATGCCTAACCCTATCAATGAGTATTCTACCATATATTTTACCAGTCACACTAAGAAGGCAAATACCCCTATGGTTACCACATACTTCTCTCTCCCCTTTTCCTTTGTACAGAGGAGCAATTATACCTGATTTCCAGTCCTCTGGAACCCTTCCCTCTTCCCAAGCCAATCTACACAACTTCCATATCCACTCCAGAACAATCTCACCCCCATACCTAAGCATTTCACCACACACTCCATCAATTCCTGGGGCCTTTCCCAGCTTAATCTTCTTCATCGCTTCCACTACTTCCGACCTACTGATCTCTTCCTCCCTCCTCTCATCTCTTCTTCTCCCAGCCATTCCCCAACCACTTAAACTCACACTGCTCTCACTCTCTACATTCAACAAATCCTCAAAGTGCTCCTTCCATCTCCTCAATTTCTCTCTCTTCTCCACCAACAATCTATTATTGCTATCTTTCACTCCCCTACTATTTCCCCTTTCACACTGCCTTACTTTCTTTACCTCCTTCCAAAACAATTTCTTACTCTCCCTCCATTTCACATTCAGATTCCTCCCAAACTCTTCATCCACTTTCTTCTTACTCTCCTTCACCAGTCTCTTAACCTCCCTTCTCCTGCTCACATATACCTCTCTCTTCTCTCTCACATCTTCTCCCCTACCTCTTCTCGCCAACCATTCACCATATGCCTTCTTCTTTTGTTCCACAGCTCGTTTCACCTCATCATTCCACCATGCTGTTCCTTGCACACCCTTGCATCTCCTCCTCACTCCACAAACCGCCTCACACGCTGCGCTTATCTCTTCCGTGAATATCTTACATACGTCTTCCACCCCTTCCATCTGCTCTAGCTCATACCTTCCCAATCTTTCTTCCACTATGCTCTTATACTCTGTCCTTTTCTCACTATCTTGCAATTTCTCCACTCTTCTCACAGGAGCTGCTTCCTCCTGTCTTCCCCTTCGTCTCCTCAACCACTTTCTTTGCAGCTCTACCTTGGCCATCACTAAGTGATGGTCCGAGACTCCATTCCCCCACCCTCTCCACACCCTTGCATCCAACACTTGTCTTCTCATTCGCTCATCCACACACACGTAGTCCATCATTGCCTTTCGTTCAACAAGTTCACCATCCATCCTCCTCATTACTCTCCATGTATACCGGTTGATCATCTTATGACGAAAGTAGGTGTTGGCTATTGCCAACCCCTTACCAGCACAGATGTCCACCAAAGCACTACCATTCCCATCTACTTCAGCTGGCACACCCCACTGACCAACCAGTCCATCCACTCGTACATTCCCAACTTTGCCATTCATATCTCCAATCAACAGCACTCTCTCGCTCCTCTCAGACTTGTCCATACATGCTTCTACTCTCGCCCAAAACTCATCTTTCACTCTTGCCACTCGATCCTCTGTTGGAGCATACACACATACAATCGCCCATGCTTGTATACCTACTTTCATCCTCACCCATACAATCCTTGCACCCACTGTTCCATACTCTCTTATATTCTTCTTCCACTTCTTGCTTATCATCAGACATTCTCCCTTTCTTGCCCTCTCATTCTCACTGACTCCCGCACATATACCTACACCTTATTCCCATTCTCTCATCCTTTCACCTTTCCATTTAGTTTCAGTTAATCCACATATATCCACTTTTGCATCCTCAAGCACCTGGACAGTCTCTCTCTCTTTCACTTCATCATTCACTCCTCTCACATTCCACGTTCCTACCCTCAGAATGTCCTTTGTCCGTTCCTTAGTCGTCAACGTATGGTCCGTCCGGGTCCGAGGCGCTTTATTTGCTTGTTTAGTTAGTTCTTTTTACGGGGTGGGGCACTAACCCACCACCAACCCTTTTAATCGCCTCGTATGACAAGCAGGGATACTTGGGGAGTATTCTTGAAACCCCCTTACCCCCAGGGGGCATATAATAAAAAGGGAAATTATCAAGACCTAAAGAAGTATTTCTTAGAAGTTGATTGGGAAAATGACCTTAGAGGACAAGATTTAAATGCTGTATATAAAAAATTTTGTGAATTTTATGAAATAGGAATCCAGAAGTACATTCCACAGCACAAAGAAGCAGATAAGAAAATACAGAAATGGTTCAATACAGAATGTAAAAAATCAAAAGAAAGAAGAGATTTGTTGTGGAATAGATACAGAAGACACAGTAGTGAAAGGGCATATAATAATTACAAACAGGCAAGAAACGACTATACAAGAATAAGGAGGGAAGCCCAAAAACAGTTTGAGGAGGATATAATAAATAAAAGTAGTGATCAACCAAAGCTGTTTTACAGCTATATCAGAAGCAAAATTAAAGTAAAAGATATAATACAATCCATTACGGACGAGGGAATCACTTATACACAAGAGAAAGATATTTGTGGAGCACTAAATAAGAATTTCCAATCAGTTTTTACAGAAGAAAAAAATTTTGAGAGGGACTGTGTGGAACACGCATGTCCACACATACTACCAGATATACAAATAGCAGAAAAAGTAATACAAGAGGAGTTAAGTAGATTAGACAGAGGAAAAGCAAGTGGTCCTGATGAAATTTCATGTTGGGTATTACGAAAATGTGGAAAGGAGTTAAGTAAACCATTATTTTTAATTTTCAAGAAATCCTTGAGACATGGTAAACTACCTGATATTTGGAAGAAAGCAAATATTGTCCCCTTATTCAAGAAAGGAAATAGACAAAATCCACTCAACTACCGACCAGTATCACTGACCAGTGTTGTCAGCAAGGTATTAGAAAAACTTATAAGAAAAGCTTGGGTAAATCATCTAGAAGAACACATTATGATAACAGAAAGACAGTTTGGTTTCAGAAAAGGAAAATCATGTTTTACTAATCTGTTGAGCTACTATGACAGAGTAACAAACACAATACAGGAAAGGGAAGGATGGGTGGACAGTATCTATTTAGATTTCAAGAAAGCTTTTGACACAGTACCACACCAAAGACTTTTATGGAAACTGTACCATCAAGGAGGAATTCGAGGCAAACTGTTTTGTTGGATGCAAGACTTTCTCATAAAAAGAGAAATGAGGACAGTACTAAGAGGAAACTACTCATCATGGAAAGAAGTGACTAGTGGAGTACCACAGGGTTCAGTGCTGGCACCAATCATGTTTTTAGTGTATATAAATGATATAAACAGTAACACTGGAAATGAGAGCTATCTGAATATGTTTGCAGATGATGCAAAAATACAAAGGAGAATTACTAACACAGACTCTTGTAAAGAGCTACAAGAAGAATTAAATAAACTTTATGAATGGAGTAGTACATGGCAAATGGAATTCAACATGGACAAGTGTCATGTAATCAAGTTTGGTAAAAGTGGAATAAGACCTGATTGGGATTATAAGTTAGGAAATAAAACCCTATACACATCAGAAAGAGAGAAGGACCTAAGTGTGATTATCAATAACAGACTATCTCCGGCTGACCACATCAGCGAGAAGGTATGGAACATGTATACACTGCTTGCAAATATGAGAATAGCATTCACATACATAAATGAAGACATGCTAAGAAGGATAATAACATCATTCATTAGACCAACCCTGGAATATGCATCAGTAGTTTGGAGTCCTCATCTCAAAAAGCACATAGACAAGATTGAAAAAGTTCAGAGGGCCGCTACAAGATGGATACCAAGCTTAAGGGACCTAAGCTACGAAGAAAGACTAAATAAACTGAATCTACCAACACTACAGGAGAGAAGGAAAAGAGGTGACATGATAATGCTATATAAATGCATATCAGGAAAGGAGAAAATAGACATAAATGATTACTTAACATATGGAGAAGCATCAGCAAGAGGACACTGCAAAAAATTGCATAAGAAGAGAGGTGATAAAGACGTAAGGAAATTCAGTTTCCCAAACAGAGCAATTGATCAATGGAATGCACTACCAAATGAAATAGTGTGTGCCAAAACAATTCATAAATTTAAGGATATGTACGATAAATATGGTTTAAGACACGGGACAGTACGAGCTTGACTCATTCCTGTAAAGAACACACACACACACACACACACACACACACACACACACACACAGGTATTCCAATTTATAATGGAAAGAACATGAAAGAACCCCTGAATAACATACCAGTGTCCCTAACCAGCATGGTCACAAAATTGTCAGAGAGAATCCTGAAAGACAGATGGGTAAAATATCTGGTGGAGATGGACATTTTGGCAGAAAGTCAGTTTGGATTCAGAAGTGGAAGGTCATGTATTTCTAGCTTGTTGAGGTTCTGCTGAAGGGTGATAGATGTGCTACAGGAGAGAGATAGTTGGGTGGATTGCGTGTATTTAGTTTTGGAGATAGCCATTGACAAAGTACCCCACAAGCGACTAATGTAGAAATTGGAACACGTAGGGGGACTGAAGGGGAACCACTTATAGTGGATGAGAGACTTCTTTAGAGACTGACAAATGAAGACAGTAATAAAGGAAGGATGTCTGGATGGAGGGAAGTAATAAGTGGAGTCCCACAGGGCTTGGTGTTAGTGCCCATGATGTTCCTGATTTACGTGAACAATATGGTAGATGGAATGAAAAGTAATGCAAGGCTGTTTGCTGACGATGCAAAGATAATGAGGAGAGTAGAAGTTGAAGAAGATTGTGGAATGTTGAAAGAGGACCTAGATAGGATTCATGATTGGAGCCAGATGTGGGAAACGAAATTCAACGAATAAAAATGTAAAACATTAGAAATGGGTAAAAGTACCAAGAGACCATCACAACTGTTTGATGGGTATTGAACTAATCACAAAAGGTAGGGAAGAGAAGGACTTGGGTGTGTTGGTTCAGGATAATTTGTCACCTGAAAAGCACATTTACAAGATCGCTTGCTAGACGTACAGTAGAATCTCAAATTTCAACAGCTTAGAATTCGATGGATCAAATTTTGATGCATTTTGGAGTGGTCTGCCTACCTTACTTTTCGATGCAAAGTCTTGTTTATCGATGCTGTCAGGGCCAGACTCAAACCAAAACAAGCAAAGATAGTATTTTTGATGCGAACCAAAATGCTAGAAGTGAAGGAAAATTATAAGAAAAAGTATGAACCTAACCTAATATCGTATGTGACATTTGCTCTCAGGGCCAGACTCCATCCAAGACAAGCAAAGATAATATTTTTTATGTGAACCAAAATGCTAGAAGTGATGGAAAATTATAAAAGTATGAGCCTAACCTAATATTGTATGTGATGTGTCAAGAAGAGAATGAAAATCAACATCATTTATTCATACAGTATATGAAGCATATGATGATATGGTTCCGAGACAATTCACTGTCAAGTCAATTCGCCTGTCAGATAATTCCCCGTTAAAACATGGACGATTTCCTGTCTGGACTATTCGCACCCTGGACAATTCCCAGTCATTCTATAAATATTAACTAAACAGTACTTAAATAACTCAAAGATATAACAAGAGAAATTGAAGGAAGAGAATCAATAGTAGGAATACTAAAACAAAATGAATTACAGGTGGTAGCAAATACAGTAGGCAGATTACTGAAATGAAGATGAGTACAGTAATTATGAATATAAGGAGCAACATAGAAATGAACAATAGAGACTGAGAAAAAAAATAGTCATGTTGTTTAAGGACAAGAGCTCCCAGATGAGAGTAGGCACCAACAACAACAAGCCATGTGCAAGGCAATGCTCTGTTGTCGGCGGCCATCTTGCGACTGTCCTGCCAGCAGCCAGCCCTCTACAGCCAAGTGCTGCACTTTCAGCCTGTACCTTCCACATGTGGACATGCATTTCACTGCAATTCAGTTGTATGTATTTTCTTTGTATTTTCGGTGCAACTTACTTGTTTCAAGGTGGCAAGCAAGAGTGGTTCTTCGGGTAGCAGTGGTAATGGATGAGAGTAGCCTGGCTCTTCTAAATCCTTGCAGCCAAAGGAGAAATGGCAATACAGGAAAGGGCAGAAATACACCAAGTATACACTTGCTGACAGTATGGCAATACAATGCAGAACTACAGTTACTTAACCACAGTTATAGTTCATAAAGTTTACAGGGGGTGTGGGCAAAAAATCATGATTTTAGGTACATTGTTAGGTTCGGAGGCCCCGGACCCAAATTAATTTTTCCCATAAGAAGTTCAGTTTAAATTTTGATTATCTGAATTTCACGGTGATTTTTAGGTACATATGCCAATTGAAATTTGTGATTCCACTGTATAATCTCTTGACTAACATAAGAGTAGCATTTCATTACATGGATGAGGAGATGATGAAAAAATTGGTATTGGCCATGATCCACCCCAGGTTGGAAAATGCAGCAGTAGTATGGTCCCCACATAAAATGAAAGTTATAAATAGGATCAAGAGAATACAAAGAACAGCAGCTAAGATGGTCTTTACCCTGACAGATCTGTCATACAGGAAAAGGTTGGAAAAACTAGGCCTGCCTTCCTTAGAAGAAAGAAGAAAGGGTGATGACATGATTGCAGTGTTCAGGGCCAAGATGGGAGTATAAAATATTGACAGAGAAGTTCTGTTTGTATGGGATGAGAGAGTAACAAGAGGACATGGAATTGAACTGAAAAAGCCAAGTTGCTTGAAGGATATCAAGAAATATAGTTTTCCATATACAATAATTCCTCATATATCTGGACGTAATGGAGCCAAAGGCATGCCCGAATAGTGGCAACACTATTCCCCTGCCATACCCAAACCTAACCCATACTCACATCCAGTCTATACCTAACCTATTTGTACAATCTCTATGTTTAATTTGGCAGTGTTTTCTGGTCATTCAAGCATTTTTAGATATCAAAACACACATAGGAATATCAAAAGTAATGGTAAGCACCAAGAAAACCACACAGACAAACACTGAAAACCAAAAAACGCCCTAACAATACGTTACTGTATGTACAGTGGAAGGTGTGTGCAGGATATATACAGAAGAAATATGTGCAACATGTGATGTGGTGTGTGGGAGGAAGAGAAGACGGAGGGGGGTGCAAGGAACAGCTTGGTGGACTGAAGAGGTGAAACAGGCTGTGGCACAAAAGAAGAAAGCATACAATGAATGGATGAGAAATAGGAGCGTGGAAGGAGTTGAGAGGCAGAAGAGAGAGTTATATGTAGAAAGAAAGAGAGAGGTGAAAAAATTAGTAAGAGAGAGTAAAAAGAGAGTGGATGAGGAATTTGGAAGGAATTTGAGTGTAAAGTGGAGGGACTGTAAGAAAATATTCTGGAAAGAGGTGAAGAGAGTAAGACAGGGTGGAAGTGAGGTTAGCAGGGGAGTGAAAGATAAAAACGGTAGAATACTAGTGGAGAAGGAAGAAAAAGTGAGCAGATGGAGAGAACACTTTAAGGAATTGTTGAATGTAGAGGATGGAAGTAATGCGAGTATAAGTGGCTGGGGAATGGCTGGGAGAAGGAGGGAGGTGAGAAAACAGGAAGAAATCAGTAGGATAGAAATTGTGGAAGCAATGAAGAAAGTTAAATTGGGGAAAGCCCCAGGAATTGATGGAGTGTGTGGTTAAATGATGAAGCATGGGGGAGAGATAGTAGTAGAGTGGATGTGGAAGATGTGCAGATTGGCCTGGGAGGAAGGTAGAGTCCCGGAGGATTGGAAGTCAGGTATAATTATTCCCTTGTACAAAGGAAAAAGGGAAAAAGAAGTGTGTGGTAATCATAGGGGCATTTGTCTTCTTAGTATAATAGGAAAAGTGTATGGTAGGATACTTATTGACAGAGTTAGAGAAAGAACAGAGGAATTAGTTGGAGAAGAACAGGGAGGCTTTAGGAAGGGAAGAGGTTGTGTAGATCAGATATTCATTCTTAGATCTTTAGTGGAAAAGTTTCTAGAGAAGAGAAAGAAGTTATATGCAGCTTTCATGGATTTGGAGAAAGCATATGACAGGGTGGATAGACAAGGATTGTGGAAAGTATTAAGAATATATGGAGTAGATGGGAAGTTGTTCAATGGTGTGAAGAGTATGTATGATGGTGCTAAGGCTGCAGTGCATGTGGATGGTGAACTGAGTGAATTTTTCTCTCCGAAGGTTGGGTTGAAACAGGGATGTGTCATGTCTCCATGGTTGTCAATCTGTACATGGGGTAATAAAAGAGGTACAAGGTAGGGTAGTGGATGTTGGAGTGGCCCTGGTGAGAGATGGTAATGTTTGGAAACTCCCTGTACTGTTGTTTGCAGATGATACTGTGTTGTTGAGTGAAGACAAAGGGGAGCTGCAAGGCTTGGTGGATGAGTTTGGGAGAGTGTGTAAGAAATGGAATCTAAAGGTGAATGTAGGGAAGAGTAAAGTGATGGTCTTTGAGAGAGGTGAAGTCAGTGAATGTACGGCGAGGTTGGATGGTGAGGAATTGGAAAATGTGAGTACATTTAAGTACTTGGGTAGTGTGATGAGTAAGGATGGAGGTTTGGAGGGTGAAGTGCTTGAAAGGGTACAGCAGGGAAGAAAGGTTGCTGGTTCTTTGAAAGCAGTGATAAGAAACATGGAAGTGAGCATGGAAGTGAAAAAGTTACTACATTACAGTATTGTGATACCAACTCTAAAGTATGGAAGTGAAGCTTGGACGTTGTTGGAAGGACACAAGTCAAGAGTGAGAGCAGTGGAAATGAGTTATTTAAGATGAGCCTGTGGAGTCACATGGAGGTACAGGCTGACGAATGAGGATATAAAGGAGCGTTGTGGTGTGGATGTGGATGTGATAGGAAGTGTTATGAGGAACACACTGAGGTGGTTTGGCCATGTGGAGAGGATGGAGGGTGAAAGACTGACGAAGAGAGTGTATGTGGGTGAGATGGAGGGGGGAAGAGGGAGGGGGAGGCCGAGAGTGAGATGGAGGGATGGGGTGGGGAGGTATATGAGAGAGGGGTGTGTGAGTTGGGAGCAGGGCAGTGAAATGGCGGAGGACAGGGTGACGTGGAGGCGATTTGTTTGTGGCCACCCCAAACGGGATTGAGGCGTCTGGCAATAGATAGATAGATAGATACGGTAGATATACAGTAACCCTCCTTATTTTGGTAGTCTTTTCAGGTCATTCTGCCATATTTTGACATCAGAACATACATAGTCTATCTATCTATCTATTGCCAGACGCCTCAATCCCGTTTGGGGTGGCCACAAACAAATCGCCTCCAAGTTGCCCTGTCCCCCGCCATTTCATTCCCCTGCTCCCAGCTCACACCCCCCTCTCTCATATACATAGGATTATCCAAAATGATCTTCAACACCAAGAAAACTATGCAAAAAAAAAAAAAAAAAAAAAAAAAATTTAAAACCAAAAAACACCCTACCTAAACACTACTGTATGTACAGTACTCCTCCTGATTTTGGCACTGTTTTCCAGTCATTCTGGCATATTTTGGCATCAGAACTTACATAGGATTAGCCAAAATAATTCTCACCACCAAGAAAACCATGCACAACAAAAAACATTGAAAGCCAAAAAACACCCTACCTAAACACTACTGTATAAACAGTTGGGGAAGTAGAAAGTGCGAAAAACATATTGGGGTATATGGCGACATCTGGCAGTTGCCTATATTAAACCCATGTATCTTTATGAATGAAACACTCACAGCCTAGAGCCTGTGTCAGGTGGAACGTGATTGGCTGAACTTTTGAGTGGTGGTGAATTAAATATTCTCATCATATTATACGTCAATGAAGGTTAATATTTAATAAGTGGTAGGAAACAATTTATAGAGAATTCTATAGTATTTAACCCCTTAACCGCGGGGCGTCACTTTCGTGACGCTTGGGAGCAAGGGATCATACCGCGGGGCGTCGCTTTTGTGATTCTGTGTTATTTTGAATTCACCCGGGCTTTCAAGTGGGGGCTTGTATCATCTATCAGTACTGACAATGTCCAACACTAGTCAGCACTCCTAATCTCATCTGTACTCCCATCCATTGTTGACAATTTAGCCATTTCTCCCCGTTCTTGACTCCCCTCCCTACCCCCACTCCATTACCCTATCCTCTCGCCTGCCTGGCCATGCTACGCTAAGTAAATCTTCCCTGGAATTTTTCACTGATTTCATCCATTGATATAAGCCCTATGTCGTATTCTTATACCAAATAATATATACAAGAAAGAAATCAGGTAAGTGAGAGTGCCATACACCTGGAATTGGCTAATTATCACCTGACAACACCTCACGTGCACTCGTTCGCTAATTTTCGCTGTTTTTTTCCCCTTGAAATATGCCGTATAATCTATTTTCGTAATAAATATACATGTAAGGAGAGAAGGAGAACCCTAAGTGATATTTACATTCACCTGGAACTACCTAATTTATAATGTATTGTCTACATTTCCTGCCAATCATATCAGTGCTACACAAAGCTGTTTCAAGATTTAACATTGGTAGCTCTGATTATATATCTCCTAAGTAGGCCTCTAATCTATTTTCGTAATAAATATACATGTAAGAAGGGAAGGGAGAAGCCTAAATGATATTTACATTCACCTGGAACTACCAAATTTATAATGTATTGTCTAGATTTCCTGCCAATCATATCAGTGCTAGGCTTAGCTGTTTCAAGAGCTAAGTTGGTAGTGCTGAATAACCCTCAAGTAGGCCTCTCAACCCGGGCCGGCCCTCCTAGCAGTTCTCTCTCAGATTCCGAAGAGGAGGTACGGCTCATCCTCTTGCTGACTTCAGGGCCTTTTTTCACCCCCATGCAAGGGCCCTGTGACCTTTACTCCCTACTAAACCTCGTGTGGAAAGAGGTAAAGGGCTGACAATTGATAAAAGAGTGACTACGATCTTTCTATTGAGTAAAACAGTGCAAGTGGAATTGTAAATAATGTGTAAATAATGTGTAAACAGCAAGTGAAAGTAATGAATGTAAATATACGTGAACAGTGGAAAATAGTTTTATAAGTTATTTCAAGTGACAGTGCACAACACAGTGTAAATAAAATAGAAATGTAAATAACGTAAATAAAATAGAGAACGTAAATAGAAATGTAAATGAGTAGTATTATAAGAATACGAGTATATACCCTAGGAGTAATGAAAGTGAAAGTTTCACTCTAGCATGTCTGAATGCTATGAGTTATGAGAGTGAAGATGAAAGTGACATTCACTCTCAGTGCCAGTATACAGGACGAAAGTGAATGCTACGTATTTTACTGAAAGAAATTGAATCCCTACAGTGACAATAAACTAATACTACTGAAGGAAACTTATGGATAAAGACTGTAGATATATATAAGCGTTATATAGTAATAGAAATATAAAGTGTGAGGGGTTTTATGAATAATAAATGACAGACTACCATGAGCGAACTAGTGCCAGTGCGACGATCAGACGCGCTCGTAATTTCCATTGCTTTCACAGTGTTTTTTTTTTTTTTGAGTATGGATCCCAAACTACTTGAAAATTGTAGAATAGTGTTTATAGTGTTTGTATCTGGCTGTGGTAATCATATTACGGGTTGTCGGGAAGTGTAAAGTGGAGACTTCGTTACCCTACTTCAGAGGTCTCCACAAGTCCTACGGTAACCGACGAAGGCTCAACAATCATTCCAGGAGAAAGCTGAAGGTATGTGCCATAAGCATATGTAATTTTATTATTCTAGGACTAATAACTGATTTTTGGCAAATATTTTTTGAGAGTCTGTCGGAGCCCAAATAACCCCGCGGCACACGCAAGTCATTGGTAAACAAGCCCGCGGTGTAGGGGTTAATGAACGAGGATGGAGTATAATAGAGTAATGAGCGTTAGCAATCTGTAAAACGTAACTGGCTGCATTACACAGAAAAGCAGCACGTCAGCTGGTAGTTTCATTTAGTCATGATCTTTGAAGCCGCAGAAACGAAGTCCAATGAATCAGACTAATAGATGTTGACGTCTAACTAAGAGAACAAGCAATGCTTGCCTAACGAATCTAATCTTGATATTGTAGTTCAGTAATTTCTTGGGTTATTATGCTCAGTAACAAATGATGTCTATTAAAATGCATAGGCAGTAAAGTAATACAAAATTTATTGTTTCCTTATTACTTTTATATTTCTTGTTATAATGAAGTAGGAAGAAAGAAGACTGCACTAGGCCAGAAAGACCTTGTAGCACAAGGGAGAAGGAAATAGAAAACAGGGACAGGAAGCACGAGGGAAAAAGAAGGAAAGGAGGGACAGCTGAAGGTTTGAATTGGATTGACTCTGGACCAAAGGAGCGTCAAAACCTGTTAACTATCACCCACATTTCTGTAGGCAATACTCCCCTATGGGGTTCATCTCAGTGCAAATGCATTGCATTGGAAATGCAGAAGTATAGTCAGATAATCAGTAACATTCATATACTGTATTGTGAGACTGTTACCTTAAAATTCTTCCCAGCAGCTCCACTTAATTACTTTCATGTCCAGTAGGTGCATGAAACATCTTTTGTAACATCAAACAGGGACTAGGTAACCAAATATCCAGTTTTAATTTGCAACACCTAACCAACATCGAATCCTCCTCCACATTGTTTGGAGGTGAGGGTAGGAAAGAGACAGCGATGAAAACAGTGAAATGAAGAGGTTACGAAATGGATAAAAGTCAGTTAACACTGGCAGGTGTGGGGTTGTCTCCTCATTTGAAAATGTAATTATATTGCTTCTATCTATCTATCTATCTATCTATTGCCAGACGCCTCAATCCCATTTGGGGTGGCCACAAACAAATTGCCTCCAAGTCGCCCTGTCCCCCGCCATTTCACTGCCCTGCTCCCAACTTGCACCCCCCTCTCTCATATACCTCTTCGCCCCATCCCTCCATCTCATCCTCTGCCTCCCCCTCCCTCTTCCCCCCTCCACCTCACTCATATACACTCTCTTCGTCAGTCTTTCACCCTCCATCCTCTCCACATGGCCAAACCACCTCAGTGTGTTCCTCTTAACGCTTCCTATCACATCCACATCCACACCACAACGCTCCTTTATATCCTCATTCGTCAGCTTGTCTCTCCACGTGACTCCACAGGCTCCTCTCAGATAACTCATTATATTGCTTAACACTGGTAATTCCCTGAATTGAGGTTATTAAGCCCCGTCCATGCTATTGGGCAGTGACTGGCGGACTGTGGTGTTGTCCACACAGCTGAGGAGGCTACCTGGTCAAGCATTAAAGTAGGCCAGTTGTCAGTAGGTGGTCAGCAGCGCTTGAGTGCAGTATCACCATGCGCAAAACAGTTGAAAAGAAAAAGCAATAGCTGGATATAGTATATTAATTGTTGCAGTTGTAAAATATTTAACAAAGGACAGGGTGCAGAAAAACATTCTGGTTGAAGGGACAACTTCTTGAGGATGGCAGGGTCGTCGGCCCATGCCCCACGCCAAACCACCGGGAAGTGTCTGGTGATTTCGTTCAACTAAGGGCGCTGACAGTTCACTGGATTACCTATTAAAGTTGCCACAAAGCGTTCGATGACGGGCTTATCACTAATGCCCACTGGGCATTGCCTGATAGTGTAGACGGGGCATTAAGATCATATGCTAGCTTTGATATGTTGCACAGTGAATTTCTGTATAATTTACAGGCATTCACTATCACTTGCCAGGATGTTTACTGTGTGTGATATTGCTGTGAGATGAGCACAGCACTGATTTCAACACATATCACAACTGTTTTACCTCCTTTTTCTCTTTTCAAAGAAAATTCTTAGCAATCATTTAATAGGACATGTTTTCTAATGTGGTAAGAATGAATACGGGGATGGCATGGTAATCAGTTATGAGGTTTGTGTTTGCCTAACATATTTGTCAGTAATGTTGATAATGTTTCAACTCTAATATATCTCATCATTGGTAGGCATAGAACAAAATCACAATTGACAATAAGTTTATTTCCTCTGACAAAATATTCATTTCTCAAAACATTATAAAATAATGTTCTTTCCCAAATAACGTGTGATCTGTATACGACAAACAGATGAATAATACTTCTGCTTTATTCAGGTCTTCAGCTGTCCCTCCTTTCCTTCTTTTTTCCTCGTGCTTGCAGTCCCTTCCTCTCTGTCTTCTTCTCCCTTGTGCTACAGGGTCTTTCTGGCCTAGTGCAGTCTTCTTTCTTCCTGTTTCAATATATTATAAAAAAATAAATGAAAGTAATAAGGAAACAATAAGTTTTGTATCAATTTACTGCCTATGCATTTTAATAGACATCATTTGTCATAGAGCATAATAACCCTAGATATTACTGAAGTACAATATCAGTAAGATTCGTTAAAGAATGCATTGCCTGTTCTCTTCATTAGAGGTCACCATCTGTTAGTCTGATTCACTAGACTTAGTTTCAGCAGCCTCAAAGATCATGACTAAAGGAAACTACCAGCTGACATGCTGCTTTTCTGTGCTATGTTGCCAGTTACGTTTTACAGACAGCTAACGCTCCTTATTATGCTCCACATTCGTTCATTATATACTGTTGTACAGTATTCCCTATGAATTGTTTCCTACCACTTATTATTGATCTTCATTTACGTACAGTATACAGTAATCCCCAAACTATCTGGACGCCCACTTTCCGGACACCCCACCTACCGGACATTGTGGGCCTGGACCTTCGGAACCCAAAACTGGCCAAAAAATGAAAAAATCTAAAATAATCCGAAATTTTTTCCTACCCATAATTTGAAATTGCCACGCGGAGCCGAACAGCTGTTTACACCACGACCTCTTCACCTCTTCCTTCCTCCCCCCTCCCCCTCCCCTGTCAGGGTTACCATTTGGTATTTTTCATTACCAAATGTGGGCCAATTTGGTAATGAAAATTTGTTTGGTAATGAATCAGAATAATGCATTACGAAATGGATTTTTCACACGTATGAGGATACACAGGATGAAGATGGTGGATTGTTTGCTCTCTCTCATTAATTTGCTAGCCTACATAGTGTGAAAATAATCAACATGCCATTAATTATAAGGAGAGTGGTTACATGTATTTCCACTTGTATATATAATTAGTGAAGAATAATTGCTGGCTTTACTAATTTGGTAATGAAAATTGAGGGGTGTGGTAATGTGGCCGAGTTGCGATCTGGCAACCCTGTTTCCCCCTCACCAATAGTTACTGCCTAACTGCAATCACAAGTAGATGCTTATCACAATGGATGCTGCACGTGCTCATTTTTGTGAATAAACAGTGAATAAACTGCAATACCTCGCCACTAGACCACACGGGAATTTACAGTGTTGTGCAGTGTTATGAAATTTGAATTTAGAGTGCAAAGGATTAACTGTCGAGTGCAAACTGGTGTGGTGCAGTTAACAGAATGTGCAGTGTTAAACAATTATAACTCACAATGCAAAGAATTACTGTAAGTGCAGCACAACACTGGATTACTGTACGTGCTACAAAACAACACAGAGCTCAGAAAACACCGACATTTCATAACTTCACCACCTTTCGACAAGACCGGGCCAACGGCGGTGGCGGTGGACTCATCACCCTGGTACACAAATCCATCAACTTTGCAGATACCAGTGCACACACAAAGTCCCTTCTCCCCCCATGTGACACCGCAACAGAAATACAATCAATTAAAATACGCACTGGCAACAAAGCACACATAACAATCTCTAACACATACATTCCCCTCCAGTTGTCCCCCACAGTACCACACAATTACTCTCCACAGATACACCATATCACTAACATACCCAACATCATCCTGGGTGGTGATTTCAATGCCAAGTCGTCGGCCTGGCATGTCAACAACCCTAACACAGACAGAGGGCTGGTACTACAATCCCAGACGGACCACCTTTTCATACTAAACAGTCTAGACCAACATACCCATATCCCACACCAAGCCCTCTTCCTCCCATCATCTCCAGACATCACCTTCTCCTCCCCAAACCTCACCCCGACTACATCATGGAGAGTGGTCAGAACCCTAGGTTCTGATCACCTCCCAATTATCATCACTACCAAAACAAGAATCACCCCAGCTGGCCAGAAACACACATACACTAATTATAAGAGAGCTAACTGGGAGGCCTTTGTAACTGAAACAGAACAACATCTCAAAACACTAAACAGTACACCCATGACAAACATCAACACCGCTGCGCACACTTTCAATACAGTTATACAAAACGCAGACAAAAGACACATCCCTAGATGCAGCAGAAAGAGACACAACCCCAACTTCACACCAGAAATTCAAGGCCTCATCAGACAACGGGACTCACTGCGACACTCCCCAACACCCCATACACAAGACACCATACAACAAATACAAGAACTCAACACTCAAATAAACAATAAAATATCAGAACAGCAAACACTAAACTGGAAAAATTACCTCCAAACACTTGACCACAAAACAAACATCAGCAGAATCTACAAACACTAAACAGCATCACACTTTCCAGCAGCAACACCATGCAATCACACACTGCCATCACAACAACAGACACCATACCCTCAAAGAAACAACAAGCAAACACTCTCATCAATCACTTTTCACAAGTCAGCCATCTAAACCCCCATCCCGAAGACCGACGTATTATCCGACAAATAGTTCCCCACAGACCCAGACTACGCACCTTTCACTTACAACCAGACGAAGCACATCATTAGCAACCTCAAGCACTCATCTGCCTGTGGACCAGACAACATAAGCAACATTCACCTTAAACACCTAGGACCACAAGGCATACAAGCACCCACCAACATACCAAACTACAGCTACTCACACAACATAATACCCAACATCTGGAAGCATGGCAATATCATCACTGTCCCTAAACCCAACAAAGACCCCACATTACCCTCCTCACACCGCCCCATCACACCCCTCTGCACCCCCTGTAAAGTCACTGAACAACTGATACTACAACTAGTCACACCTCACATTCCCCTAGCCCAATCACAACATGGCTTTAGGCCACTACACTCCACAAACACCCTTCGTACAGACCTTTCAGAGAGAGTTTTTGATGACATGAATTCAGCTATGCCACCACACAGAACTATCGTAATCACACTAGACATTAACAAAGCTTTAATGCCATCCCTCGCCACAACCTCACAAACAAAATACTCAACACAAACGTGCACAATAACACAAAAAGATGGCTGGCAAACTACTTAGCAGGCAGATGTGCACACGTAACATTTGCCGGTCGGTCTTCTAACATCAGAAACTTCACAAACGGCGTCCCCCAAGGATCTGTTTTGTCCCCTACACTCTTTAACCTATACATGCACGACGTACCCACTCCCCACACACCACAGATACTTATAGCTTCCTATGCAGATGGTATAATACTTACATGTACACACCAAAACGCAAACACAGGTGCACACATCATTCAACCTTACCTCAACACACTACACGAATGGTTGACCACAAACAGGCTCAAAATAGCCCCAGCCAAATCTACAGTGACTCTTCTCACAAACTGGACAGCAGAACACAGTCACATCCCACACCTTACCATAAACAACACTCCCCTACCACACGCACACACACACACCCAAAATCCTTGGTGTAACATACAATACATCAATGTCATTTAAACAACACATCACAAACATTAAAAATAAAATAACACCAAGACTCAATGCAACATTTGGACACAACAAAGAAACCACCACCACAGTATACAAACAATACATATGTTCACTGATGAATTATGCAAGCCCTGCCTGGGCTTGTAACCTCACCAAAACACACTACAACACTCTACAGACCATACAGAACAAGGCCCTAAAAATAATCACAGGCTGCACAGCTACTACACCCACAGACCACCTACATCAAGAAACCAAAGTTCTCAAAGTCAAGGATCACCTAAACATGAGAGGCACCCAGTTTCTTTCTGCAGCCTCCACAAACCCACAACATCCACTACAGTACATGGCAGCACATCCACCCACCCCAAGGAACATCTAAACATCACCCAGCACACGATACCATACACAAATACTGTCAACTCTCCCCCCTTGCCCACCTCAGACCAGCTTCCAGAAGCATATTCACACTCAGATCACTCGCCGCTCCATTCAGTCACTTAAAGACAACACACAGCTGCATGCACGGCCTCCTGACATCCACCCTTCTGAATCCTATCTTCCTCGTGAGGACAGGGTCCACCTGGCCAGGCTGAGATGTGGGCACCATCCAGCCCTCTTAAGTTGCCAGAAGAGGCTGGATGACTTCATCGCTGATGCCTGTCCAGGATGCAGCACAGCACCCCATACTATTAAGCACGTTATGGAAGACTGCATTGCACACAATCACGTACGCCAACAACACAACATACACTCTTTGAGAGCTCTGTGGGAAAGCCCGGTCTTGGCCATGGCCTTCCTAAGGGACTCGAGGCTCTTCAGCCAGACTGCCTAGGGAGCAACTACTACTACTACTACTACTACTGTACGTGCCTCAAGAGCATTTTCACCACCGCCAAAGCCTTAGAGAAGGCAGCCACAGACGTGCTGTAAGTACCCTGGCTGAGGTACAGTTACTTCTAATTCCTCATTCTTTGGTTCCTTTTCATTTATTTCATGCATTATGTCCATTATTGGTGTGAACAGGGTCTTAAAAAAGGTTTAATTAGATGCTATGCATGTCCGGTAGGGAGTTATTTAGGTGGCTTTCAAAGTTAGGGTGGGTTAGGGTCCTTAAGTACAAGTCCAGGAGGCTGGGGCCCACTATGTAGACAGGACCATTTTCTGGACATGCCTTTGACTCTATTATGTCGGATAGTAGAGGGATTACTGTAATGTGATATTTGCTTCACCATCACTCAAAAGTTCAGCCAGTCATGTTCCACCTGACACAGGCTGTAGGCTGTGAGTGTTTCATTCATAAAGATATGTGGACATACTACAGGGAACTGCCAGATGTCACCATATACCCTAATAATTTTTTCGCGCTTTCTATTTGCCCAACTGTACGATATCACACCTGTTTTGGGCACTGTTTTTGGGCCATTCGGCCATATTGTGACATCAAAACATTTATAGGATTTTCCTAAATAAATTTTAGCACCAAGGAATGTGAAGGTGGATGGAATAGTTGGTGAGTGGGGTGTGCCTGCTGAGATAGATGAGAATGGGAGTGCGTTAGTGGACATTTGTGCTGGGAGGGGGTTGGTGATAGCCAATACCCTCTTCAGGCATAAAATGATCCACAGGTATACATGGCGAGTGATGAGAAGGGTGGATGGTGAACTGAATGAAAGGAAGGCAATGATTGATTATGTGTGTGTGGATGAAAGGATGCGAAGATGTGTAAAGGATGCAAGAGTGTATAGAGGTTGGGGGAGTGGACTTTCTGACCACTACTTGGTGGTGGCCAGAATTAGAATGCAAGTAAGATGGAGGAATAGAAGAAGGGAAAGACGAGAGGAAGGAGTAGTTGCAAGGAGAGTGGAAAGGTTACAAGAGGATGAGAAAAAGGCAAAGTACAGTATAAGAGAGAAGTGGAGGAACGATTGGGCAAATATGAACTGGGGCAGATGGGAGACGTGGAAGGTGTGTGTAAGATATTTACAGAAGAATATGTGCAGCGTGTGATGTGGTGTGTGGAAGGAAGAGAAGACGGAGGGGGGTGCAAGGAACAGCGTGGTGGACAGAAGAGGTGAAACAGGCTGTGGCACAAAAGAAGAAAGCATACAATGAATGGATGAGAAATAGGGGCGTGGAAGAAGTTGAGAGGCGGAAGAGAGAGTTATATGTGGAAAGAAAGAGAGAGGTGAAAAGATTAGTAAGAGAGAATAAGATGAGAGTGGATGAGGAATTTGGAAGGAATTTGAGTGTAAAGTGGAGGGACTGTAAGAAAATGTTCTAGAGAGAAGTAAAAAGAGTAAGAGAGGGTGGAAGTGAAGTTAGCAGGGGAGTGAAAAATAAAAACGGTAGACTACTAGTGGAGAAGGAAGAAAAAGTGAACAGATGGAGAGAACACTTTAAGGAATTGTTGAACGTAGAGGATGGAAGTAATGCGAGTGTAAGTGGCTGGGGAATGGCTGGGAGAAGGAGGGAGGTGAGAAGACAGGAAGAAATCAGTAGGATAGAAGTTGTGGAAGCAATGAAGAAAGTTAAATCGGGGAAAGCCCCAGGAATTGATGGAGTGTGTGGTGAAATGCTGAAGCATGGGGGAGAGATAGTAGTAGAATGGATGTGGAAGATGTGCAGATTGGCCTGGGAGGAAGGTAGAGTCCCGGAGGATTGGAAGTCAGGTATAATTATTCCCTTGTACAAAGGAAAAGGGGAAAAAGAAGTGTGTGGTAATCATAGGGGCATTTGTCTTCTTAGTATAATAGGAAAAGTGTATGGTAGGATACTTATAGACAGAGTTAGAGAAAGAACAGAGAAATTAGTTGGAGAAGAACAGGGAGTCTTTAGGAAGGGAAGAGGTTGTGTAGATCAGATATTCATTCTCAGATCTTTAGTGAAAAGGTTTCTAGAGAAGGGAAAGAAATTGTATGCAGCTTTCATGGATTTGGAGAAAGCATATGACAGGGTGGATAGACAAGGATTGTGGAAAGTGTTAAGAATATATGGAGTAGATGGGAAGTTGTTGAATGCTGTGAAGAGTATGTACGATGGTGCGAAGGCTGCAGTGCGTATGGATGATGAACTAAGTGAATTTTTCTCTTTGAAAGTTGGTTTGAAACAGGGATGTGTCATGTCTCCATGGTTGTTCAATCTGTACATGGATGGGGTAATAAAAGAGGTACAAGGTAGGGTAGTGGATGTTGGAGTGTCCCTGGTGAGAGAGGATAGTGTTTGGAAACTCCCTGTACTGTTGTTTGCAGATGATACTGTGTTGTTGAGTGAAGACGAAGGGGAGCTGCAAGGCTTGGTGGATGAGTTTGGGAGAGTGTGTAAGAAATGGAATCTAAAGGTGAATATAGGGAAGAGTAAAGTGATGGTCTTTGAGAGAGGTGAAGTTAGTGAATGTACAGCGAGGTTGGATGGTGAGGAATTGGAAAATGTGAGTACGTTTGAGTACTTGGGTAGTGTGATGAGTAAGGATGGAGGTTTGGAGGGTGAAGTGCTTGAAAGGGTACAGCAGGGAAGAAAGGTTTCTGGTTCTTTGAAAGCAGTGATAAGAAACAGGGAAGTGAGCATGGAAGTGAAAAAGTTACTACATGACAGTATTGTGATACCAACTCTAACGTACGGAAGTGAAGCTTGGACATTGTTGGAAGGACACAAGTCAAGAGTGAGAGCAGTGGAAATGAGCTATTTAAGAGGAGCCTGTGGAGTCACGTGGAAGGACAGGCTGACGAATGAGGATATAAAGGAGCGTTGTGGTGTGGATGTGGATGTGATAGGAAGCGTTATGAAGAACACACTGAGGTGGTTTGGCCATGTGGAGAGGATGGAGGGTGAGAGACTGACGAAGAGAGTGTATGTGAGTGAGATGGAGGGGGGAAGAGGGAGGGGGAGGCCAAGGATGAGATGGAGGGATGGGGTGGAGAGGTATATGAGAGAGGGGGGTGTGAGTCGGGAGCAGGGCAGTGAAATGGTGGGGGACAGGGCGACTTGGAGGCGATTTGTTTGTAGCCACCCCAAACGGGATTGAGGCGTCTGGCAATAGATAGATAGATAGACCAAGGAAACTATGAAAGAAACCTAGAGTTACCTGTCAAAAAACATTCGGTTGGGGTACTTAACACCCAGTGCACTTCTGCCAGACTTCTTGACCTGCCACCTCTAGTAGGTGTAGAGTTGTCCCATGTGGTCTAATGGCAAGCAGTAGTGCCTAACGAAGGTCGACAAACTCCTCCTCCTCGTCATTCTCAACCTGTTGGAAGTGGGTGATGACCGGTGACGTGCGGTGTGGTGATGGTGGCCTACCCACCTCAGGAGACTTCGAAGACAACCACAGACTTACGTCCAACGGAGACCCATCGTCTGTCGATGAGCACTGTTGCGGGTCAAATGGTGAAGGCGGGAAACGAGCTTGTGGTGGTGGTGGTGAGAATGGGCTGGCATTAGTCGGGGTTGCAGTCTTGGAGAACGAGTCGATCCTGGTGTGACTGTAGGACCGGCGATTCTGCCGGAGGATGACATCATCCCAATTTCCCCACAGCTCCATCGCCAGGTAGAGCGGCACCGACTCCCTGTCACAGTGTGGCTGCTCAGCATACTCCAGCACTCCCTCCAGGTAACCACGGAGGACACTGAGACGAGGGATTGAAGGAGTTGCAGAGGGCTGCGAGTCAGGGTCCTCATCCTCATCCTCATTGGTCCCGTTGTCCTCTTCCCTGCCCGCAGAGGCAGCAGCGGCGATATCCTCATCAGACATTATCTGGTAACCAGGATTGCTGCCGCCGTCATCCAGCCAGTCCCTCATGCCGTTGATGTCCACCTGCTGTCCTGCCATTCTAAGGCGACATCGGAAGTTATCCATGTCAAACCCCTCAGAGTCGTGCTCGGCTTCAATTCCCTGCAAGAGCTGAGACAACCGCTTTCGAGGGTTTTGACGGAGACTTCCTTCCATGCTTTCGCCCAGTTGAACACTGCAGACTTCAGGTCGTAATGCCAAAGATTCTGCAAGGTCTGCTCCCCACGTGTGTCCTCGACCACGTCCTCGTCCTCCAGCACCACCATCACCTTGTTCAGGATCCTCCATTGGTACAATCTCTAGGCAGCCATAATAACACCCTGGTCCATTGGTTGAATCAGAGCAGTCGTATTAGGTGGCAGAAACATGCATCAATTCTGCCCGTCAAAAGCAACCAAATCCTTCTCAGACGGATGCATGGGGACATTGTCCAGGAGCAGGAGTGCCTTCACCTGGTCGCCAGTGATACCAATGACCTCCATTTGATAACAGATAACCTCCTTGACGAAATGGCTGTGGAACCAATCTCTGAAGATATTAGCAGTAAACCAGGCCTTCAGAGAATGGTGCCACACAACAGGCAGGCTATCCATCAACCCACAGAGAAATTGTGGTTGTTTTGCATGCCCAACAACATGTTTGAGTCGGTGGGTCTCGTTAGCATTGGCACAGCACAAAACAGAGACACGTTGTTTGGGAAACTTCCGACCAGGCACAGCCTTCTCCCTTTCCTCAGCTAGGGTATTGGTGGGCAAGGAGCGGTAGAACAGACTAGTTCCGTTAGCATTATAGACACGACCAAGGGCAAGACCTATCTTTGATCAGGCACTGCACTTTCTTGCAAAACGGGTCTACTTCCTCCATTGCCGCATGCAAGACATTGTGTGCCTTATGGCCAGTAAGTTCATGGCGAAACTTGAAGCAAAAGAGCCATCCCTCAGATGCCTTGAAGTCCTGCACGTTGTGCAGACATGCAAGCTTCTCAGCAGCAGCCTTCAGCTCGGTCCCACGCACAAGCGCACCAGCACCATGTTGCTGATGAGACCACATCAGTGCCGACCGGTTGATCATGGCATGCACGGCTTTGGCCATTACCTTTCTGTCGCCCCGACGTGTGCCTTTGGCAATATCCTGTCTGTACTGCCTAAGCTTGTCGCAAGACTTCTCGGTATTGAACAATGTTGAATGGGCAAGATTATATTCGTGAAAAATGTGTCCTATGGTCCAGCCAATGTCAACCTTGCCCACTATCTCACATTTCTTCTCCAGAGTCAGAACTTTCCTCTCCTGTTTGGCAGGTGGTGGTGGGGCCATCATTACACACATGAGAATACAGTAGAGGAGGGCCACAACATGAAGAAGGTAAGGAACCACCACAAACGCAACTACTTTCACAGGCATCATTGCAAGTGCTACCACTCACAAGGGAGACAAAGATGGGAACTGAGGTGCGGGCTTGTGTTCGCCTGCAAGCAGTACAGTGCTTCCATATCACACCCAGCAGATGCTTTCAAGCGCAGAGGAAGCAAAACTCAGCAAAGTGGCATCTGCATATAAGGTTTACTTCCATTTCTCAGGCAAGGGTTAGTACGTGACGGCAACAGCAGATGACTAATACATCACCGCCTCATACAGTTTATGACTAATGTGGCCTGCCAGGCTACTCTGACTATTTGATAGGGTAGCAGACGGGTGCGCGTGGTGTGGGGTTTCACACTAATTCCGGAGGCCAGGGGACTCCCACCATTCGGTGTAGAGGCAGATGGTTGGTTTTACCATATATTTACCTTAGTCGGTTTCACGGAGTCTGATGCACTGATTTTGCCAGCCAGGAACTGGTGGACTTGGTAACACTGCATGATGCACTCAGGCAGTGATTGGTCAATTTCCATTGTATTTGAACGTGTACCAAATTGACTTTATATTCCAACCCAGGCCCTCATTTACAGGTAAGCCCTTAATTCACGCGAGGGTTACATTCCCAGACCCTTCGCGTATGTGGCAAATTCGCGTATATGTTCTGCCCTTGTGTGCACATAATTACACATGTCTACTAAGTATATTACATCTGTATAATACTGTTTATGCACTACATACACCTTATAAACTAGCATAAAGTATGAAAAACAACAAAAATGTAAGAAATTTAACACTGAAACCTGACAAGCACAGGCGTAGGCGGAGACACTTCAGCAGTCTGGTGCACTAGACCTCACTGCCTCCCATTATCCCATATGCTACATTCTGCCTTCTTTATTGTCCAAACAGTTGACTCATTCACCCCAAACATACGGTTCCAAGCCAGTTCACAGGTGTAGGTGGAGACACTTCAGCACAGTCTGGTGCTCTAACCCTCTCTGCCTCCCGTATGCTACGTTCTGCCTTCTTTATTGTAGGAACAGTTGACTCACCCCAAACACACGGTTCCAAGACAATTCACCACGAAGTCAGTTCACCATCAAAACATGGACGATTTCCTGTCATTCTATAAATATACTTATTATTGATTAATTAATACTTTAATAACTAATTTTCTGGGGGATTTGATAACTCATATAAGTAAAAAACTAGTGTACTGTACTTGCTAAATAAACTGGTATGTAAATAACTGACGGGGAATCGTCCTGACGGAGAATTGTCGCCGACATTCCTCCTTTAAGTCTGTCCAACACTTTAACTTTCTCTGTCAGCAACATCACTTTACTAGTCCGTTTTGGTGTGTTACCACATGCATCACTAGCACTACCTTAGGCCCCATGTTGGCAGACAAGGCAAGCAATCACTGGAAGGCAGAAAAATAAGCCACAAATAACGATTCGCGGGTCACGCATGGTTCGACCGTCAGATTCAAACTGACTGTGTGGTGCGTGGTAGACCGACCTCACACACACACACACACACACATATATACATATATGTATGCACATGGGCAGCAGTTAGGCATTTTTATATTTTATTTATTTTTCTTGTATATTAAAATTATTTATTTGAATACTATAATTTTGTTTTAATTATTGTATGAAAAATTCATGGATAACCGAAATCGCGTGAAAAAAGTTCGCGTGAATTAAGGGCTTACCTTTGTAAGATACCGGAATATACAAATACAGATTAAAGCATTGATATCTTTAATGATAAATATGTGCCGTTTAAGTTACTAGAGATAAACCTGAACGACATTGATAACAAAAACTAAGTAAAGTCGCAACAGGACACATACGGACAACAGTCAGCGACTGATTTATTTGTTTAAATTCATTTCATTATACAGTATTTGAATTCGTTCACAATGCACACGGTTTTATTTTTGCAGCAGAGTTCAACTATTATTTTCTCATGGGGTTTGCTTTTATCTTACTTTCCTTTCTTCCACCATTAACAAAAATTCAGTTCATTCTACTGAAGGAAGAGGCTGTAGCACGGGCCGAACAGGGTGGTACTCCCGAGAGGAATGAGAATGCTGGTGATAGGGAGAGCTGGAGCTCCTGTTTCACTAGTTATCTAACCATCCCCCTTTGCTGACCTTTTCAGTGTGACAGTAACGTGGAGAGTAGACCAGCATACTCTCCCAAACAGTTCCTCTGTCTTATGCGCTACGCCACATGTACTTTACATTTCACACAATGTATCCCACTATGTTACAGGGGTTGGCGCCAGCAAGGGCATGCGGCCAGAAAAGTTTGCCCCCGCTACCTAATGGCGGACTTCTGGGGGGAGGCGTGACGGGGGTTCCGCCGGCACAAATCATGGGTCGAGGGTGAGATGGGGCTCCGGCCTGTGCTAGAGGGTACAGGGCATTGCGGTTCCCAGGCTGCTGCGTCCACCCAATAGAGAGGGGCCCGAACCTGGGTGTAGCACCCTAGGAGGCTGCCCTATCAGTGGGTGTATAATGGTGGGATAGTTGCAGTGCCAAGGCACACTTGGAGGATGTCCATGCAGCTGTCCTGGCAGGGTGCCCTGAGGCCACTACCACTACCACTGGTAAACTGGTGGGCTAGGGGTCCCAGATCCATTGCCTGGACCTGGGACAGTGCTGTGAGTGGGGCCTGTGGTATGTCTATCCCCCTTTGTTAATCCTGACTATGACAGAACACAAGAATAAGTTTCAAAGCAAGCCTGAGGACAGTAAATCACCCAGGGGGATGAGGGTGGGTTCATGGAATGTGGGATGTTTGACGGGAAGAGTGGGGGAAGTCGTTGAGGCATTCAGTAGGAGGTGGGTGGATGTGGCGTGTTTGCAGGAAGTCTGGTACAGGGGTGGATCAGCCAGAAAGATTGTTGGGAAGGACTGTCACTATAAGCTGTTTTGGCAAGGGGGGACAGACGGATATGGGGGTGTTGGTGTGATGGTTGCGGAGAAATGGGTGGAATGTGTTATGAATGTTATAAGAGTAAGCGATAGGATATTGGTAATGAAAATTCTATTCGGTAGAAAGATAGCTTCAGTTATATCAGCATATGCTCCACAGGCAGGATTGGATGAAGTAGAGAAAGATAGATTTTGGGATGATTTAATACGTGTAGTAGGTGGTATGCAGGATGATGAGATAGTGGTTTTGGGAGGGGACTTAAATGGTCATGTAGGTGAAGCAGCACAAGGTTATGAAGGAGTACATGGGGGATGTGCATTTGGTATAAGGAATGCGGAAGGGGAAAAGATACTTGAGTTTGGGGAGGCAACAGACAAGATTGTGTGCAACACATATTTTAGGAAAAGAGAGAGTAGGTTAATTACGTATGAATCTGGGGGAAATAGCAGTCAGATAGATTATTTTCTGGTTAGGAGGGCTGATTGGAGTTCAGTGAGAGATGTTAAAGTTATAGGAAGTGAGGAGTGTGTGCAGCAGCACAAACTAATGATTTGTGATATGGTGCTTAAAGGACGAGTGATGAAAAGAGGACTTATGTACCTAGAAGGAAAATATGGAAGGTGAAAACCAAGTAGTAAGGGATGCCTTCTATAGCAAGATGAGGAGAGTGGTGGCTGAACAGGGAGCTGTAGACAGAGGCGTTAATGAGCAGTACAGAGCTCTCAAGAACAATCGCTTGAGACTTACTGATGTAACATGCAGTTGGACAAGAGGACCACCAAGACATAAAGTACCTTGGTGGTGGGATGAGGGTGTAGAAGCTGCAGTTAAGGAGAAAAGAAGGCTTTTCCAGGAATGGAAGAAGGGTGGTAGCAAAGAGGAATTCTTGACTGCCAAATGTAGGGCTAGAAGAGAGGTATACAGGATGAGGTCTGAGTCACAGAGACTTTTACTTGATAACCTAAATCATGGGGAAAGGAAAAATATGATATTTAAGGTGGGCAATCAGATGAAGAGGGATAATCGGAATATTATAGGTGAGCAATGTTTGAAGAATGATGAAGGAAGGGTAGTGGTGAACAGTGAGGATATTAAAGATCCATGGAGAGAGCAATATATCCAGATGTTGAATGAGGAGTTTGACTGGGACAGGGAGGGTTTGGAGCCACCAAATCCAGTGTTTGGCCCTTGGCCTTTGATTGATGCTGCTACTGTGAGTGAGGCAATAGGCAGGATGAAGGTGGGGAAGGAAGCAGGTGTGTCTGGGTTGACTGTCGAAATGTTGATGGCCTCTGGAGATATAGGGGTGAGGTTAGTCACTGACCTGATAAATATGATTATTTATGAGTATGTTGTCCCAGATGATTGGCTGAGGAGTGTAGTTGTAAATGTGTATAAAAGGAAGGGTGATGCCCTGGAAAGAGGAAATTATAGAGGTATAAAGCTTTTAGATCAGATAATGAAGGTAATGGAGAGAGTTTTAGAAGGTATGAGCAGAGAAAGAATGCATTTTGATGAGTTGCAGTTTGGGTTTATGCCAGGTTTGGGGACCACTGATGCCATATTCATTGTTCGACAGCTTCAGGAAAAATATATTGGTAGAAGAAGGGATCTGTATTTTGTTTTTGTTGATTTGGAAAAGGCCTTTGACAGAGTCCCTAGAGAGGTGGTGAAGTGGGCAATGAGAAAGCTTGGCTTGGAGGAGTGGCTGGTTATCGTGGTTATAGCTATGTATGTGGGTGCTCACACCCAGGTAAGAGTGAATGGAGATTTGAGTGATGAGTTTTCTGTGAACGTTCGTGTGCATCAGGGGTCAGTTTTGAGTCCCATGTTGTTTATCATAGTACTTGAAGCCCTCTCATGTGACTTTAGAAACGGACTTCCGTGAGAGATGTTGTATGCTAATGATCTGGTGTTGATTGCAAAGAACGAAAGGGAGGCGGAGGAAAGATTTAAGAAGTGGAGAGATAGTATGGGGCACAAGGGCTTAAGGGTAAATGCAGATAAAACAAAAGTGATGATATCTAGGGTTGGTGGCGGTACTGTCAAAGACGAGGGAGAGTGGCCATGTGCCGTATGGCATAAGGGCGTGGGAAGTAATTCCATCTTGTGCGGTGTTTATGATGTTTTTTTTTTTTTTTTTATGTGAGGAAGAAGGAACCAAAGGCAACGAGCCCGCAAAACTATTCCTTCCAAGAGAAAAATAAAATATAAGAGAGAGCCAAATTCAAGATCTGATCATTTCCAGATGCCTGGACACACTGCATTTGAAAAACTGGAGATCATAGGAAGTAGGAAATACAGACAGAGGGAGACAGTTCCAGAGTTGACCTGTTGCATAAATGAAGGACTGGGAGTAACGGTTAACTCTTGCATTAGAGAGTTGGACAGAAAAAGAATGAGAGTTTGCTGCTAGACGGGTGCTACGCGCCCGTCGTACGGGTGGAGGAATGCATGCAGACAGTTCAGAGGAGCAGTGACCATTGAAGTAGCGATAGAAAAGAGATAAAGATGCAACAGTGCGGCAAAGAGACAAAGGTTGAAGGGAGTCAGTAAGAGGAGGAGAGTTAATGAGGCGAAAAGCCTTTGACTCCACCCTATTGAGACGAGCTGTATGTGGGGAGCCTCCCCACACATGAGAGTTGTACTCTACACAGAGGCGGATAAAACCCCTGTATAGAGTCAACAATTGTGCAGGGGTAAAGAAGGAACGGAGTCGGCTTAGCACACCCAATCTCCCGGAAGCATATTTTACAAGAAATTTAATATGATCTTTCCAAGACAAGTCCCGAGTGGATGAAACCCCATGCATGTTCAAGGATGATGCAGGATTAAGCTGAATATTATCAAACATTAGTGGGTATACCTGTGGAAGATTTTGTTGGGTTGATAGGTGCAAAAACTGAGTCTTTGATGCATTAAAAACAACAAGATTATTTTTACCCCAGTTAGAGATATGAGCCAAGTCAGACATTAGGTGTGCCATAGCCTCATCCCTTGTTTGTTGGAGTAACTGCTGAGATAGACGTTGCGGGAATCGAAAGGAAAGGTGAAGGGTGGAGTCATCACCGTATGAGTTGATAGGGTTAGATGTACAGCTTAGAAGGTCATTGATGAATAAAAGGAAGAGAGTTGGTGATAGGACAGAGCCCTGAGGAACACCACTGTTAATAGATCTAGGAGAAGAACGATGGCTGTCTACAACAACGGCTATAGAACAACCAGAAAGGAAGCTAGAGATGAAGGCACAGATAGAAGGATAGAAACCGTAAGAGGGCAGTTTGGAAATTAAAGATTTATGCCAGACTCGATCGAAAGCCTTAGAGATGTCAAGTGCAATGGCAAAGCTTTCGCCAAAGTCCTGAAAGGAGGATGACCAGGAGTCTGAAAGGTAGGTGAGAAGATCGCCGATGGAGCGTCCCTGACAAAACCCATACTGACGATCAGAAAGAAGGTTGTGATAGGAAAGATGCTTTAAAATTTTTCTGTTAAGAACAGACTCAAAAACTTTTGAGATACAGGATGTTAAAGCAATTGGACGATAGTTAGAGGGTTGGGAATGGTCACCCTTCTTTGGGACTGGCTGAATGAGAGCAAACTTCCAGCAAGAAGGTACAAGTTGACAGACAAAGGCGAAGAGTTTGCCTAGGCAGGGTGTAAGCACAGAAGCACGGTTCTTGAAAACAACAGGAGGGACTCCATCAGGCCCATATGCCTTATTAGTATTGAGGCCTGTGACAGCAGAAAATACATCAGCTGAAGGAATTTTAATGTCACCCATGAAGAAGTCAGAGGGGGGAAGTGATGGAGGAACAGCACCGGAATCGTCTAAGGTGGAATTGGAGGAGAAAGTCTGAGCGAAGAGATCTACTTTATCAGTAGAAGAAATCGCTACAGAACCATCAGAGTAGAAAAGAGGAGGGAAGGATGATGAGGTAAAGTTGTTAGAAAGGTTTTTGGCAAGGTGCCAGAAGGAGCGGGAAGAATTCGAGTTGGAGAGTTGAGAGCATTTAGCATGGATGAAATTATTTTTAGCAGAGCTAAGAACAGACTTAGCACGATTCCAGGCAGAAACGTGTAAAAGATGTGTTTCAGGTGTGGGTTGGCTCCAGTACTTTTTATAGGCCCTCTCCTTGTTGCGGAGAGCATTATAACAAGCGTGATTAAACCAAGGCTTTCATCCATTAGTCAAAGGATATGAGAAAGGAATGTTTGCTTCCATGCCCGAAAGAATAACCTCTAATGCGCAAGGCACACCCAGATGGCTGCCGGCCACGGAAGCAATAATCATTCCAGGGAAAATCAAAGAAGTACTGCCTGAGGGACTCCCAGTCCGCAGCTCCAAAGTGCCACAGACGATGTTTCTTTGGAGGGTCTGCAGGCCGTACTGGAGTGATAGGACAGGTTAAGGTGATAAGGTTGTGATAGGAGGAGCCCAACGGAGAGAAAAGATTAACAGTGTAAGCGGAAGGATTAGTTGTAAGGAAGAGGTCAAGTATGTTGGAACTCTCTCCAAGGCGATCAGGGATATGGGTAGGGTGCTGTACAAGCTGCTCTAGGTCATTAACCCCTACACCGCGGGCTTGTTTACCAATAACTTGCGTGTGCCGCGGGGTTATTTGGGCTCCGACAGACTCTCAAAAAATATTTGCCAAAAATCAGTTATTAGTCTTAGAATAATAAAATTATATATGCTTATGGCACATACCTTCAGCTTTCTCCTGGAATGATTTTTGAGCCTTCGTCGGTTACCGTAGGACTTGTGGAGACCTTTGAAGTAGGGTAACGAAGTCTCCACTTTACACTTCCCGACAACCCGTAATTTGATTACCACAGCCAGATACAAACACTATAAACACTATTCTACAATTTTCAAGTAGTTTGGGATCCATACTAAAAAAAAAAAAACTGTGAAAGCAATGGAAATTACGAGCGCGTCTGATCGTCGCACTGGCACTAGTTCGCTCTTGGTAGTCTGTCATTTATTATTCATAAAACCCCTCACACTTTATATATCTATTACTATATAACACTTATATATATCTATAGTCTTTATCCATAAGTTTCCTTCAGTAGTATTAATTTATTGTCACTGTAGGGATTCAATTTCTTTCAGTAAAATACGTAGCATTCACTTTCTCGTCCTGTATACTGGCATTGAGAGTGAATGTCACTTTCATCTTCACTCTCATAACTCATAGCATTCAGACATGCTAGAGTGAAACTTTCACTTTCATTACTCCTAGGGTATATACTCGTATTCTTATAATACTACTCATTTACATTTCTATTTACGTTCTCTATTTTATTTACGTTATTTACATTTCTATTTTATTTACACTGTGTTGTGCACTGTCACTTGAAATAACTTATAAAACTATTTTCCATTGTTCACGTATATTTACATTCATTACTTTCACTTGCTGTTTACACATTATTTACACATTATTTACAATTCCACTTGCACTGTTTTACTCAATAGAAAGATCGTAGTCACTCTTTTATCAATTGTCAGCCCTTTACCTCTTTCCACACGAGGTTTAGTAGGGGGTAAAGGTCACAGGGCCATTTGCATGGGGGTGAAAAAAGGCCTTGAAGTCAGCAAGAAGAAACATACGTACTCTCGCTTCGGAAGTTGAGAGAGAACTGAGTGATAACGGAGGACCACCAGCGTAGAGGCCTGCTAGGGGTTATTCAGAGTTACCAATATTACTTCTTGAAACAGCTAAGTCTAGCACTGATATGATTGGCAGGAAATCTAGACAATACATTATAAATTTGGTAGTTCCAGGTGAATGTAAATATCACTTAGGTTGCTCCCTTCCCTCCTTACATGTATATTTATTACGAAAATAGATTAGAGGCCTACTTAGGAGATATATATATTCAGAGCTACCAATGTTATATCTTGAAACAGCTTTGTCTAGCACTGATATGATTGGCAGGAAATCTAGACAATACATTATAAATTAGGTAGTCCCAGGTGAATGTAAATATCACTTAGGGTTCTCCCTTCCCTCCTTACATGTACTGTATATTTATTACGAAAATAGATTATACGGCATATTTCAAGGGGAAAAAAACAGCGAAAATTAGCGAACGAGTGCACGTGAGGTGTTGTCAGGTGATAATTAGCCAATTCCAGGTGTATGGCACTCTCACTTACCTTATTTCTTTCTTGTATATATTATTTGGTATAAGAATAGGACATAGGGCTTATTTCAATGGATGAAATCAGTGAAAAATTCCAGGGAAGATTTACTTAGCGTAGCACGGCCGGGCAGGCGAGAGGATAGGGTAATGGAGGGGGGGTAGGGAGGGGAGTCAAGAACTGGGAGAAATGGCTAAATTGTCAACAATGGATGGGAGTACAGATGAGATTAGGAGTGCTGACTAGTGTTGGACATTGGCAGTACCGATAGATGATACAAGCCCCAACTTGGAAGCCCGGGTGAATTCAAAATAACACAGAATCACAAAAGCGACGCCCCGCGGTATGATCCCTTGCTCCCAAGCGTCACGAAAGTGACGCCCCGCGGTTAAGGGGTTAAGGATAGAAAAGGTGTAGGCTTGTTCATCAGATGGATCAGTGAAAGGAGAGGAGAGCCAAAGGTGGTGGTGACATTGAGATTTCAGAGAAAGGAGAAATGGATAGAATGTGTTCCATCGTAGAAGTAAGATAGTCAAAGAATTTTTGATAGTAGAATTAGGAGATAAGTAAACAGCACAGATATATTTAGTCAGAGAATGACAGGAAAGCCGAAGCTAGAGCGTAGAGAATTCGGAAGAATCAAGTTCAGGAACACGAGAGCAAGATAAGTTGTTGCGTATATATATACACAACAGCCACCTCTGGTTTTGTAATGAGTATAGAGAAAGTAGGAGGATACAGAAGAGAGTTTGCTGTCAGTTGCCTCAGACAGCTGAGTCTCAGTTTGAAAATGAAGGTGAGGTTTAGAGAAGGAGAGGTGGTGCTCAACAGAGTGAAAGTTAGAGGAAAGGCCGCGAATGTTGCAGAAATGAAATAGAAGAGAGTCAGACAGTGGTTCCAGGCATCTTGAGTTGTCACCGGGAGAGGGGCAGAAGGTGGGGGCATTTATGGTCCCCCCCCCCTGGGAACTCCGAGGCTATTGTATTTGATGCCATTTTTTCTTTTTAAATTTTGAAAAGGAAGTGTGGTGAGTAATGTGCATGTAGTTTGGTTTTGATAGTTAGAGAAACTTGTACTGGAGAGCATGCTGGCCTACTCTCTGTGTTACTGAGACACTGAAAAAGTTCAGCAAAGGGGGATGGTCGGGACCTAGTCCCGAGGGCTGATGAAACGGGAACTCCAGCTCTCCCTATCATCAGCTTTCCATCCACCTTGGGAGTACTGCCCTGCTCGACTGGTGCTACAGACTGAGAAAGACATGGGACAAGGTCACAAGAGATGTAGTGGTATCAGAGGTAGACTTCGAGATAATGCTGATTTTATGTGTATGGCGCGTCGGGGAGAGCAGGTGTAGATTGTCAGGCATGAAAGGATTGAACTTGCTGGTGAATCTCTTGAGTGTGTGGAAGAGTTTTGTTACTTGGGAGACATGTTGTGTGCTGGAGGTGGGGTTGGAGCTAGCTCTGTGGCTAGGGGGAGAAGTGGTTGGAAGAAGTTCAGGAAGCTCTTGCCACTTCTGACATTGAGAGGGCTCTCCCTACGTACTAAGGGGTCTTTGTATGCAGCATGTGTTAGGAGTGTAATACTGTATGGTAGTGAGACCTGGGTAGTAAAGGAGGAGGATATTCGCCGGCTCAGATGTACAGAAATGACAGCGATTAGGTGGATGTGTAGTGCGTCCCTGCGTGCTAGGTCTATGGGGGCTGGGTTTATGATTGAAAAGTTGAGAGGTAGGATAGGACTGGAGTGTATTGGTGTTGTGATGAGGATAGGTAGATTGGGATGGTTTGGACATGTGGAGAGGATGAGGGATGATAATTGGGTGAGGAAGGTGAGAAGGGGTAATACTGGGGGTGGGGTTGTGAGGGGTAGACTGAGAAAGACATGGGACCAGGTCATTAAGTGTGACCTCAGGGTTATGGGACTGAACAAGGAAGCTGCAGTGGATCGTGCAGCATGGAGAGCCGCCATTAGGTGACCAAGGCCAACGCATGCAAGTATGTTGGAGCCTTTAAAAACTAAATGAACCACTTCTAATTCCTCATTCTCTGGTTCCTTTTCATTTATTTCATGCTTTATGTCCATTATTGGTGTGAATAGGGTCTTAAATAGGTTTAAATAGGTGCTATGCATGTCCGGTAGGGTGTTATTTAGGTGGCTTTCAAAGTTAGGGTGGGTTAGGGTCCTTAACCTGCCACTGCCAGTGCCATTTTAGAATGGTCTGACATAATTCCGCGGCCAGTGCCAGTGCCGTTTTAAAACGGTTTAAAATAAAAAACTACACTGTGACTGCATTTTTCAAGATTCGCTGGTAAAAATTGGCAAGCATGTAAGGTAACTGTTCCTCTACCATCCCCCAGGCTGTCAAGGCCATACACTCACTCGCTCCCCCTCTCACACTCGCTCTGCCTTACTCTGCTGTGTACCTCACCCAGTGCTGTACATAATGAAGTCATTTTGTAAATATTTTTATGTAAGTGTAAGTTGTAAATATTTTTCTTGTAAGTATAAGGACTATATAGTGAAGTTACATTGTAAATACCTTTTTGTAAGTGCCAGGACTGTACGTAATGAAGTCAGGTTGTACCTAACTTCAAGTAGGTATAAGATAATGTATTCACAGTGAGAAAGACACGCAAATTGTGATAGATGCCGAAGTAATAAGTAATCAGAAAAGTGTACTGAACATTGCTATACCTTCCCAGCATAAATATCTGAGTATACTTTACATAGAAAATGGCTTTCTCTCACGTACGTGGTGAGCGTGAGAGAGTGGCTATACCTGTACATGAGTATGCAGGACTCAATAAAACTCATTTCCAAGCCTCGGTGAGCATTTTCATGGCAAAATTCGTTTGTTTCCACATCAAAATCTATCATTTTAGCCCCTCAAAAAAAGTCAATAAATGACCGGCACTGGGGTGACCCATAGGGCTAAAAATAGCCATTATGCGGCGGGTTAAGTACCAGTCCAGCACTATCTGGACGGACCCACTATCCGGACATGCCTTTGGCTCTATTATGTCGGATAGTGGAGGGATTACTGTGTATATCTATCTATCTATCTGTCTATATATACAGTATATATATATATATATATATATATATATATACTGTATATATATTGTGTATATATATATATATATATATATATATATATACTGTATATATATTGTGTATATATATATATATATATATATATATATATATATACAGTAGATCCTCAGTTGTCCGGGAGCCAATAAGCCGGAATTGGCGCTAAACCGGACAATTTGAAGAATAATTCTAAAATCAATCAACCGGGGAAAATCCAGGACCTAACTGGCATTTGAAATTCATTAGAGGTTGGGTGGCTTTTGGGTGGGTTGGGAGGTGGATTACTGCAGCCTACTGGAGCATCGACGAGTCATGGGTGAGTACACATTACTGTATTATTGTACATTGTATGCTATACATATGCACTAGTTACATTAATTTTATGTTTTATTATGTTAATTTTTATGTATATGGTATTATTACTGTATATTCAAGTCACACTACTTCTATAGTGTACGGTGTAAGACAACAGGAAATGGGTGTTATTCGGTCAACTGGAAAAATCGTATTTCCGTCATTTTGAATCCCCCATGGATGCCAGGTAATTGATGTTCTACTGTATAAATTAGGGTGTACAGAAAAATTGAACCTTCAGGAACTTGAAGGGCAAAGTGCTTATTCAGTTCCACTGCTGGTGGGGACTGCACCATAATTTGCAATTTTTCATTGACCTTCTCAAACCCATGCCTCATCACCCCAGTATATTTTGGTTTCTTGGTGATTGAGGTTAGTCATACTTTCTCCCACAACTCCATGTTGTTTCTTTTCAGATGGCTAGTACAAGGTCCAAAACCGTTGTAGTCCTTCTCAGTGTTGCTCGAAAAGACAGTTTGTTGAATTTGAGCCAGCTGCCAATGATTGGAAACGTCCTACAACGACTTTTTTACTTTCTGAAGGTGAGGAAAAAGGACCTGCCAACATCATTGTCACTGGTTGTTGAAGAAGCAACGGCAGTATGCGTCAGAGCATCCATTCCCATGGTTGAAAAGCAGCGCTCTGTACAAAAGTTGAAACAGGAGTACGAGAAATACTGTAACGTTGTACAGAATAGAGCTCGAGGGGGGAAAACCCAAAAACAAAAAGAAGCCCGCTACAGGGATGTCCACTTGAAAGGTCTATTTGACTTGGCCAGAGGCGATGCATTGGCAGTGCTGAAGACGCAGGATGACAAAGATTTCCTCAGCGATCAGCATACCAGTAGGAAAGTGTACATTGTCAGTGAAAAAGTGTACAAGACCAGAATGAAGGCCAAGGACGAAAGAAAGAAAGAAGATGACGAGATATCTGAAGTCCGAGGGGGAAAAAAAGAAAGTGGTGGAGAAGGGAGGAATAGGAGAGGTAAAAACAACCACATCATCAAGTAATTCTGAGGATGAAGGTGACAGTGAAGAAGTTCCAGGGCTTTCTACTTCATCCACTCCAAAAGTTCCATGTTTGGATCCAAGGTGAAGGCGGGTTATTGATGACCCTGTATTTCTTGCCGCATGCGATCGGACAGGCATTTTAACGCGAGTTGCGATGCAAGTGGTAACTCCCACCTTGATCACAGCAGGGATTGACTTAGGGGAACTGATATTGTCTATTGGATCTCTCCACTCTGTTCGCAAGGAATCAAGGATTGATATCACTGAAAAGATCAGAAAAGAGTTCCAGCCACAAATTCCCTTGATTCTCCATTTTGATGGAAAGCTCTTGCCCAGCATCGATGATAGAGGCTGCAGTGATTCTCTGGCGATTGTTGTTATATACTGTGTATATATATATATATATATATATATCTATAGATATCTATATATATATATATATATATATATATATATATATATATATATACACAGCTACTGCAAATTGACTAAGGATCTCCCTCGACAAGGTAATAAAAAAAACAGAAATCATAGTACTGTATATCAAAATGTTTGTTCATGAAATGCCATTTATTAATATGAAATCATGTTTCCCTTGTTTTTCAGGACCAGTTGGATGTGTTTTGGCCTGGGATCATTTAGATTTCTAAAGTCTATCTATCTATAGCCCGACGCCCTAATCCCGCAGAGGGTGGTCGCAGACAAAACGCCTCCAAGTCACTCTGTCACCCACAATTTGACTACCCTCCCCCCAACTCACCCCCCCCCTCCCTCATATACCTCTCAACTCCATCCCTCCACCTCATCCTCGGTCTACCCCTCCCTCTCCCTCCCTCCACTTACCTACATACACCCTCTTAGTCAGTTTTTCATTCTCCATTCTCTCCACATGTCCGAACCACCTCAGTGTATTTCTCCTAATCTTCTCAACCACATCCACATCTACCCCACAACGTTCCTTCACTTCTTCATTCGTCAACCTGTCCCTCCACGTCACTCCACATGCTCCTCTCAAGTAACTCATTTCCACTGCTTTCACTCTTGACTTGTTCCCCTCTTGCAAGGTCCAAGCCTCGCTACCATACGTCAGGGTAGGGATCACAATACTATCATGCAGTGACTTCTTAACTTCCATACTCACCTCCCTATTTCTCATCACTGCTTTCAGTGTACCAACAACCTTCCTTCCCTGCTGTACCCTTTCACGTACTTCATCCCCCAAAGTTCCATCCTTACTCATCACACTACCCAAGTACTTGAATGCACTCACATTCTCCATATCCTCACCATCCAACCTCACTGCACACTCTGTGACTTCATTCCTCTCAAACACCATAACTTTACTTTTGTTTACATTAACTTTCAGCTTCCTCCTCCAACACACTGTCCCAAATTCATTCACCAAACCTTGCAACTCCCATTCATCTTCACTCAACAATACTGTATCATCAGCAAACAGCAACACCGGAAGCTTCCAAATCTCACCCTCATTCATTAGGGCCAGTCCCACATCCACTGCCCTACCTTGCACCTCCTTTACAACCCCATCCATATATATATTAAACAGCCATGGAGACATCACACAACCCTGTTTCAGTCCCACATTGAGATCAAAGAACTCACTCAGCTCACCATCCACTCGCACCGTAGCCCTAGCTCCCTCGTACATACTCTTCACAGCACTCAACAATTTCCCCTCCACTCCATATATTCTTAATACTTTCCACATACCTTGCCTATCTATTCTGTCATAAGCTTTCTCCAAGTCCATGAAGGCAGCATACACTTTCCTTCCCTTCTCTAGATACTTCTCCACTAAACATCTTAGAACAAATACCTGATCTACACACCCTTTTCCCTTCCTAAATCCCCCTTGTTCTTCTGCAACTAGCTCCTCTGTCATATGCCTAACCCTATCAATGAGTACTCTACCATATATTTTACCAGTCACACTAAGAAGGCAAATACCCCTATGGTTACCACATACTTCTCTTTCCCCTTTTCCTTTGTACAGAGGAACAGTTATACCTGATTTCCAGTCCTCTGGAACCCTTCCCTCTTCCCAAGCCAATCTACGCAACTTCTATATCCACTCCACAACAATCTCACCCCCATACCTAAGCATTTCACCACACACTCCATCAATTCCTGGGGCCTTTTCCAGCTTAATCTTCTTCATCGCTTCCACTACTTCCACCCTACTGATCTCTTCCTCCCTCCTCTCATCTCTTCTTCTCCCACCCATTCCCCAACCACTTATACTCACACTGCTCTCACTCTCTACATTCAACAAATCCTCAAAGTGCTCCTTCCATCTCCTCAATTTCTCTCTCTTCTCCACCAACAATCTATTATTCCTATCTTTCACTCCCCTACTATTTCCCCTTTCACACTGCCTTACTTTCTTTACCTCCTTCCAAAACAATTTCTTACTCTCCCTCCATTTCACATTCAGATTCCTCCCAAACTCTTCATCCACTTTCTTCTTACTCTCCTTCACCAGTCTCTTAACCTCCCTTCTCCTGCTCACATATACCTCTCTCTTCTCTCTCTCATCTTCTCCCCTACCTCTACTCGCCATCCATTCACCATATGCCTTCTTCTTCTTTTGTTCCACAGCTCGTTTCACCTCATCATTCCACCATGCTGTCCCTTGCACACCCTTGCATCTCCTCCTCCCTCCACAAACCGCCTCACACGCTGTGCCTATCTCTTCCGTGAATATCTTACATACGTCTTCCACCCCTTCCATCTGCTCTAGCTCATGCCTTCCCAATCTTTCTTCCACTATGCTCTTATACTCTGTCCTTTTCTCACTATCTTGCAATTTCTCCACTCTTCTCACAGGAGCTGCTTCCTCCTGTCTTCCCCTTCGTCTCCTCAACCACTTTCTTTGCAGCTCTACCTTGGCCATCACTAAGTGATGGTCCGAGACTCCATTCCCCCACCCTCTCCACACTCTTGCATCCAACACTTGTAATCTAAGGATATTTCTTTGCACCAAACATTTGTCAGTTCAGTCTTGAGGTTGTCCAGATTGGGTGTCTTCTTCATTGTCATGATTTTCTTCATCTTTGCCCAGCAATTTTCTATCGGATTTAGATCCAGACTGTTGGCAGGCCAATCGAGGACGTCATTCCAATTATCCTGAAGCCATGTTTTCACCTTTCTTGACTTGTGACATGGAGCTGAATTGTGCATGAAAAAGTTGCACCCATGAATAGCAAAAAAGTTTAACAAATGATCTTGCAGAATTTGAATGTACTGGCCACCATTCATCATCAAGTTCTTAGGAAGAAAGTAGAGACCTCCCGTTCCCATTTCACCTGAGAAACACCCTCATACCATTACTGATTGTGGATTCTTAACAGTCGACACCATGTAAGCAGGGTCATATCGACTATGGGAGGCAGAGTGACAAACCTTGGCAGAACGCACCTGGAACACTTGAAATGTACTTTCATTGGAAAACATAACTTTTCTCCACTCATCCGATATCCAGTGTACATACTTCTTGGCAGACTGAATGCGCTGCTTCTTCATGCGGTCAGTGAGAAGCAGTTTCTTGGCTGCGGTGCGGCTTGGCAAACCCAGCTCCTTCTGCAAGCAGTGTTGGATAGTTTAAATTGAGATGTAACAGCTGGGAATACATTCTGTTCAATTCTGCTGCTGTCAGTCGAGGATTCTTGATTATTTCCCTCTTCAGAAACCTATCTGAACCTCTGGAAGTCGTTCTCTTCTTTCTACTGCCGTGCTTGTGCTCTGGAACGACATAAGATGGCAGGCTGCGTGCTGCAGCAAAAATCTTCATGACGGTCAACTTTGTGCGTCCAGTACTTTCACGAACTGTGTTGATAAGGATGTTATCCTGCCTCCATGCAATGATTCAGACCCTCTCATCCTTTGAGCAGTACTTTCAGGGCATGACAACTTGACTTTAGGAAGATAACAGGGCAAACAAAAAAAGAGGGCGGTGCAAGCCCTGAGCGACGGGAACATATACTGTACTCCCACTCTCGCTTCTGGGCAAACACTGATGTGCTGAGTGTTTCACCACCTCCCGCCAACACCAAAGGAGTTGACAGTTACTTCTTGCCCAAAAAATTCACATTGTAGAGGTGGAAACACAAAGCAAAGGCAGGTAACTCTCCCATAGCAATTCTGTGTGTGTAGGTCCTAAATCAATTTGTGGTGGATGTATATATATATATATATATATATATATATATATATATATATATATGACAGGGTGGATAGACAAGGATTGTGGAAAGTATTAAGAATATATGGAGTAGCTGGGAAGTTGTTGAATGCTGTGAAGAGTATGTGCGATGGTGCGAAGGCTGCAGTGCATGTGGATGGTGAACTAAGTGAATTTTTCTCTTTGAAAGTTGGGTTAAAACAGGGATGTGTCATGTCTCCATGGTTGTTCAATCTGTACATGGATGGGGTAATAAAAGAGGTACAAGGTAGGGTAGTGGATGTTGGGGTGGCCCTGGTGAGAGAGGGTAGTGTTTGGAAACTCTCTGTACTGTTGTTTGCAGATGATACTGTGTTGTTGAGTGAAGACGAAGGGGAGCTGCAAGGCTTGGTGGATGAGTTTGGGAGAGTGTGTAAGAAACGGAATCTAAAGGTGAATGTAGGGAAGAGTAGAGTGATGGTCTTTGAGAGAGGTGAAGTCAGTGAATGTGCAGTGAGGTTGGATGGTGAGGAATTGGAAAATGTGAGTACGTTTAAGTACTTGGGTAGTGTGATGAGTGAGGATGGAGGTTTGGAGGGTGAAGTGCTTGAAAGGGTACAGCAGGGAAGAAAGGTTGCTGGTTATTTGAAAGCAGTGATAAGAAACAGGGAAGTGAGCATGGAAGTGAAAAATTACTACATGACAGGATTGTGATACCAACGCTAACGTATGGAAGTGAAGCTTGGACGTTGTTGGAAGGACACAAGTCAAGAGTGAGAGCAGTGGAAATGAGTTATTTAAGAGGAGCCTGTGGAGTCACATGGAGAGACAGGCTGACGAATGAGGATATAAAGGAGCGTTGTGGTGTGGATGTGGATGTGATAGGAAGCGTTATGAGGAACACACTGAGGTGGTTTGGCCATGTGAAGAGGATGGAGGGTGAAAGACTGACAAAGAGAGTGTATGTGAGTGAGGTGGAGGGGGGAAGAGGGAGGGGGAGGCCGAGGATGAGATGAAGGGATGGGGTGGAGAGGTATATGAGAGAGGGGAATGTGAGTTGGGAGCAGGGCAGTGAAATGGCGGGGGACAGGGCGACTTGGAGGCGATTTGTTCGTGGCCACCCCAAACGGGATTGAGGCGTCTGGCAATATACAGTAGAACCTCTCTCATTCGGACTATATGGGGGGAAGGGTTGTCCGAATTAGCAGATTGTCCAGACCATCAGGGTAATCTCCAGTTCATACCAAACTCTATCTACATATGGTATGTTTGTTAATTATTAACATATGTGGCATATGTCAACCCTACGTAACTGCAAAAGATGAAAGGATACTAAAATACCAAAACTAATCAAGTACAACAGTTTTGTATTGCATAATTTACAGGTAAGGCCATGACAAGAAACTAGCCTACATTTTAAATTGTAGTAAATGACTAAGGCCCGTGTAGGCAAAAAAAATAAATTAATTAATTAACTGTAATATTTGGAATAAAAATAAAACTTATGTAGGCAAAAAATACATTGTCATCTTTGGCATATTGATAACACCCATATGGGCAAGAAGCTAATGTTTGATGTACAAGTAAAGCACATTTAAGTTCAAAAAATAACCTACAGTAATCACTAAACACTGCAGAATATTCTGACCCATTTTTGTGTAAGCAAACTCCTCCTTTTAACACCTTTATTCATTACAGAAGCTACACTTGCATTAAGGGGCATTGTAAGGAGGATTAACTTTTGAAATACAGCGTAAAAATATAAATGGTTGGTGAACTAGTTGATGGAATGAATGCTAGCGTGTGTTTAAACAGGCGCCCATGCTGCGACCTAGCGTGATCCGAGACTAAACGAATGACGATGGCTTTCCACGCCAATACTGAAAATGACTTTAGAATTACTTTCAACATATTTTTGGAGCTTATTATTTTTAAATTTTGTCCGGATTAACAGAAATCCGGATTAAAGGGGTCCGGATTAATGAGATTCTACTGTATATATATATATATATATATATATATGAGGCGTCTAGAGCCAAAGGGGCATCCCCACCAATATACTGGTTTTGGGTTAGGTAGGGGAGACAACAGGCTTAACCCTCTTCTCAGTGACAGCACTGGTTGCCATACAAGATTCGGCCTTCTGGACAGTGGTAGAGGGGCTCAAAGTCGCGTGGTTTTGTCCATGCTGCCGGGCGAACAAATCAGAGCAGGCAGGCATCTAAGCCACACAGCCCAAACCAATTAGCATTCTCACTCTCTGCCACTCCCCCAGAGCAGCCAATCAGCAAGCGTGTGGCCCGCCCGGTGTGCTGGTGAGACTTCCCTCCCGTATTAACTGAGGTGTCTAATTATTACGTATTGGATTTTTACCCCATTTATCGTAGATTATTGGTGACAAGATGAGCTGTTGTTATTGGGGTTGAAGGGGGGGTGACAAGATGAGTTCATCACATAGTTACAGTGAGGAGGTGGTGCCTATAACCTCTCGTAAGTGTCAGAAGTGTGTGGAGAAGTGGAAAAAGATAGAAAGGAAGAGGAAAAGAGAGTGGTGAGGGGAGACAGCGGGAGGGGGCGTGGCACCGAGGGAGGCAGAGTTGGATGTCGTTCTCCTAGATGACGACCCCACCATTTAACCCCCACTACCCCTTCTCAATTTACTTAAGCACTACACTACTTTTTTTTTTTAGTGTTATTATTTCAATCTATTATGGTAGAGGAAAAATAATAACTGCATTGATTTCAGATTTAGTTGTCAAAAACGTGAAATTACAGTAATAATCATTCGTTTATTAATATTAAGTGAACTGGAATCTTCAGTTAATAAATTTTTGTACATTAATACATTCGTTGATGTTTTTTCTGCCATGTTTTTAAATCCCTACAATATGTTATTATGCCCATTTATAAATTGGGGGTTTGGTTTACTGCCTATTTTGTGATTACGGTTATTACTGTTTTGTTTTTTTGGCTGTACATGTAGAGCATAGGCGCTGATGATCATTTAGATGTATAAAAGGTCTGTTTATTGCCTTCTGGTTATGACGTTGCCATAAACACAACTTTAAAGCGTCATAACTCAAAAGTACATTTTGGCGCCGATGCCCCTTTGGTTCTAGACGCCTCATATATATATATATATATATATATATATATATATATATATATATACTGTATGTACATATAAAATAAAAGTAATTCGTTCTCAGAGAGCAATGGAAAGTTCAGTGTTGGGAATATCTTTAAGAGACAGGAAAAGATCAACTTGGGTGAGAGAGTAGACTAAAGTCAAAGATATTATAGAAATTATAAAAGAACAAAAATGGAGGTGGGCAGACCATGTAGCAAGAATAATGGATAATTGATGGAGCAAGAGGTTAACTGACTGGACACCAAGAGATTGTAAGCATAGCAGAAAAAGGCCAGACTGGAGGTGGAGGGATGAGATAGAGATATTTGCAGGGAAAACGTGGCAAAGATTGGCTCAGTCAAGGAATTCGTGAAGAAGGTTGGGGGAGGCTTTTGTTCAGCAGTGGACTTGTAAAGGCTGATGATGATGATGATATATATATATATATATATATATATATATTTATATATATATATCTATCTATTGCCAGACGCCTCAATCCCGTTTGGGGTGGCCACAAACAAATCGCCTCCAAGTCACCCTGTCCCCTGCCATTTCACTGCCCTGCTCCCAACTCACACCCCCCTCTCTCATATACCTCTCCACCCCATCCCTCCATCTCATCCTCGGCCTCCCCCTTCCTCTTCCTCCCTCCACCTCACTCACATACACTCTCTTTGTCAGTCTTTCACCCTCCATCCTCTCCACATGGCCAAACCACCTCAGTGTGTTCCTCATAACGCTTCCTATCACATCCACATCCACACCACAACTCTCCTTTATATCCTCATTCGTCAGCCTGTCTCTCCATGTGACTCCACAGGCTCCTCTTAAATAACTCATTTCCACTGCTCTCACTCTTGACTTGTGTCCTTCCAACAACGTCCAAGCTTCACTTCCATACGTTAGCGTTGGTATCACAATACTATCATGTAGTAACATTTTCACTTCCATGCTCCCTTCCCTGTTTCTTATCACTGCTTTCAAAGAACCAGCAACCTTTCTTCCCTGCTGTATCCTTTCAAGCACTTCACCCTCCAAACCTCGATCCTTACTCATCACACTACCCAAGTACTTAAACATACTCACATTTTCCAATTCCTCACCATCCAACCTTGCTGTACATTCACTGACTTCACCTCTCTCAAAGACCATCACTTTACTCTTCCCTACATTCACCTTTAGATTCCGTTTCTTACACACTCTCCCAAACTCATCCACCAAGCCTTGCAGCTCCCCTTCGTCTTCACTCAACAACACAGTATCATCTGCAAACAACAGTACAGGGAGTTTCCAAACACTATCCTCTCTCACCAGGGCCACTCCAACATCCACTACCCTACCTTGTACCTCTTTTATTACCCCATCCATGTACAGATTGAACAACCATGGAGACATGACACATCCCTGTTTCAACCCAACTTTCAAAGAGAAGAATTCACTTAGTTCACCATCCACATGCACTGCAGCCTTCGCACCATTGTACATACTCTTCACAGCATTCAAGAACTTCCCATCTACTCCATATATTCTTAACACTTTCCACAATCCTTGTCTGTCCACCCTGTCATGCGCTTTCTCCAAATCAATGAAAGCCACATACAACTTCTTTCCCTTCTCTACAAACTTTTCCACTAAAGATCTAAGAATGAATATCTGATCTACACAACCTCTTCCCTTCCTAAAGCCTCCCTGTTCTTCTCCAACTAATTTCTCTGTTCTTTCTCTAACTCTGTCAGTAAGTATCCTACCATACACTTTTCCTATTATACTAGGAAGACAAATGCCCCTATGATTACCACACACTTCTTTTTCCCTTTTTCCTTTGTACAAGGGAATAATTATACCTGACTTCCAATCCTCCGGGACTCTACCTTCCTCCCAGGCCAATCTGCACATCTTCCACATCCATTCTACTACTGTCTCTCCCCCATGCTTCAGCATTTCACCACGCACTCCATCAATTCCTGGGGCTTTCCCCGATTTAACTTTCTTCATTGCTTCCACAACTTCTATCCTACTGATTTCTTCCTGTCTTCTCACCTCCTTCCTTCTCCCAGCCATTCCCCAGCTATTTATACTCGCATTGCTTCCATCCTCTATGTTCAAGAATTCCTTAAAGTGTTCTCTCCATCTGCTCACTTTTTCTCCCTTCTCCACTAGTAATCTACCATTTTTATCTTTCACTCCTCTGCTAACTTGACTTCCACCCTGTCTTGCTCTTTTCACCTCTTTCCAGAACATTTTCTTACAGTCCCTCCAGTTTACACTCAAATTCCTTCCAAATTCCTCATCCACTCTCATCTTACTCTCTCTTACTAATCTTTTCACCTCTCTCTTTCTTTCTACATATAACTTTCTCTTCCGCCTCTCAACTTCTTCCACGCCCCTATTTCTCATCCATTCATTGTATGCTTTCTTCTTTTGTGCCACAGCCTGTTTCACCTCTTCAGTCCACCACGCTGTTCCTTGCACCCCCCTCCGTCTTCTCTTCCTTCCACACACCACATTACATGCTGCACATATTTCTTCTGTAAATATCCTACACACACCTTCCACGTCTCCCATCTGTTCCAATTCATATTTGCCCAATTGTTCCTCCACTTCTCTCTTATACTCTGCCTTTTTCTCATCCTCTTGTAACCTTTCCACTCTCCTTGCAACTACTCCTTCCTCTCATCTTTCCCTTCCTCTATTCCTCCATCTTACTTGAATCCTAATTCTTGCCACCACCAAGTAGTGGTCAGAAAGTCCACTCCCTCAACCTCTATAAGCTCTTGCATCCATTACACTTCGTTGCATCCTTTCATCCACACACACACGAACAGCCGGAGAGAGCGGACGTCCAAGGCATTGCTCCTAACCTTGAGTAGTTTCAGGATTTTTGTCTGTCCTGTCTCCTAGGGTCTTTCTTTAAATTTAAAATAAGGAAAGTTAGTAGACTACCAAAAATGTAAAGATTTGTTGGCAATAATATACATGAATGTTTGTGGCTTATTCGGTAACAGCTGTTTAGGTACTTTACATTAAACATGGCCGAAAACGTAAACAATGAGGGAATGGAATTTCAAGGTTTTGATGCTAATACTAATGTCATGGACCTGGTGAAAACATTAATTATGAGGATTAGTGAACTCGAAAAAAAAGTAGAGAATCTAGTGATAAAGGATGTATCAGGAAAAACGGAAACCACCATACAGAGTCTAATCCAGTCCAACGAAACAGCCAATGAAGAGATTAGGAACTTGAAGAGGGAAAATGTTGAACTGAGGAGGAAACTTGAAGAGAGTACTAATAAAACGGAGAAGGTGAGTAATGTATTAGAAGAACATAAGGCAAAGTGGGCACACGTAGAAGAAGAACAGAAAGAAGTGGTCAGCTTAAGAGAGATCATCCAGGAAGAAAGGGAAATGAACAAGAAAGAAATGGAAGAAAATGTAGTGAAAATACTGAAGAAAAAAGAGAAAATAGTGAGAGAAACTGTAGAAAGGAACAGATGTGTGGTAGTATTTGGAAACAGGGAAGAGGAAGAAAAGGTTAGGTTCGCAAGACTCGAGAGAGACACGAACATGGTGAGAGGAATATTAGGCAAGATTGACCCCGAAGGAGACAAGTGGGTAAAAGAAATTGAGGAAGTAAGGAGGATAGGGCCTTATAAGAAAGGGGAAACAAGACCAATGAGAGTCAAGTTTACATCAGAAAGTGTAATAAATGAGATACTTAAAGTGACCTGGAAATTAAGCAAAGAGGCGGGGATGGAAAATATTATAATAAGAAAAGATCTGAATGAAGAAGAAAGAGAAGTTTTAAAATCATTAAAGGAAGAAGTAAAGGAAAAAAATGATAAGAGGACAGAGGAAGAACGTAATACTTTTTTGGAGAGTATTGGATATGAAAGTAAGGAAATGGTATTTAAGGAAATAGAAGTGAAGGAAACTAGGGGGGATGGTTGTGAAAGATCAGAAGTTGAGGAAGTGGTACGGACAGAGAGTAGGAGAGAAGAGGGTACTAATAATGTCAAAAATAATTTGAAGGTGATATATACTAATGTTGATGGTTTCATATCAACAAGGATCGAAATTAATGATTTCTTGAGAGAACATGAACCTGATGTCATGTGCTTTGTAGAGACCAAATTAAGAGAAGATATTGATGTTCATTTGAGAGATGGTAAATACAAACTGTGGAGAAAAGACAGAAAAGAAAAAAAGGGAGGAGGAGTGATGATAGCAGTGAAGAACAACATAAATGTAGATACTGTAGAATTTGGAGAAGGCAGGGCTGAAGTGATATATATGAAATTAGAAACTGGAGAGAATGTTAAGAGAGATATGGCGGTAGTGTATGTTCCCCCAAAGACGAGAGCATGGAAGGATGACGAATACCATGAGATGTTGTCAGATATGGCTAGCTATTTGCAAAAAATAATTGAGAAAAGCAATAATATAATTTTGGTGGGTGACTTTAATTGTAAAGAGGTGAACTGGGAGGAATGGTACTCTGGAGGCGGCGAGGATTCGTGGGGCACTATGTTATTAAATATAATAATGAATAATGTGATGACGCAATGGGTCAAAGAAGAGACACGGTTTCGAGGTGAGGACACACCAGCAAGGTTAGATTTACTGTTCACCAAAGAACCCGATGTAATAGAATCATTGGAATATCTCTGTCCTTTGGGAAAAAGTGATCACGTGGTCATTGAGTTCCAGATGTTAATAGGAAATGTCGAGCCAAGAGACGAGCTTCATAGACAGGGAAGATACAACTTTGGCAAAGCAAATTTTACAGGCTTGAGAAACTTTTTTGAAAATGCGGATTGGAGAAAATTCAGAGAAACAAGAGAGATACAGAGGAAGTGGGATATCTTTCTAGACCTCTATAATTCGGGAGTGGAAAAATTTGTACCAAGAGTAAGAGGGAAAGAAAACAGGAAAAAGGAGTGGTTTAATAGAAGGTGTATGATAGCCAAGAAAGAGAGAGATAAGGTGTGGAACAATTGGAGAAAGAGAGGTAACGACAGAACAAAGGAAGAATATAAAAGAACAAGAAACGAATACACAAGAATACGTAGGGAAGAAGAAAGGAATTTTGAAAAAGGTATAATTGACAAATGCAAGGATGAACCCAAATTGTTTTATAGATTTGTTAATGGTAAACTGAAACAAAAGGAAGGAATCACCAAGCTGAAAGTAGATGGAGAGGTCTTTAAAGATGCGGCAATGCAAGCAGAAATAATGAACAAACGTTTCCAGTCAGTTTTCACTAAAGAAAAGGAGCTTGTGGAAGGGGAGGGAGTGATTAGAAATGTTCCGGTGATGAAAGATATAAAAGTGGAGGTGCAGGAAGTGTATAAATTACTGGAAACTCAAGATGTAAGGAAAGCCCCAGGATCTGATGGAATTTCAAATTGGGTACTGAAGGAATGCAGAGAACAACTGGCGGATAAAATTCACAGCTTAATTGTATGCTCACTGGAAGAGGGGAAAGTGCCAAAAGAATGGAAGAGGGCAAATGTGGTACCAATTTACAAGGGAGGAAACAGGGAAGAACCCCTGAATTATAGACCAGTGTCTCTAACCAGCATGGTCGCAAAATTGTGTGAGAGAATCCTGAAAGACAGATGGATAAAATATCTGGAAGAGATGAATATTTTGGCTGAATGTCAGTTTGGATTCAGAAGTGGAAGGTCATGTGTTTCAAACTTGTTGAGCTTTTACTCAAGAGCGATTGATGTGGTACAGGAGAGAGATGGTTGGGTGGATTGTGTGTACTTAGACTTAGAGAAGGCCTTTGACAAGGTACCTCATAAGAGACTAATGTGGAAACTAGAATATATAGGAGGACTAAAGGGAAAACTTCTGGAATGGATGAGAGACTTTTTGAGAGACAGACAAATGAGGACAGTAATAAAGGAAAAGATGTCTGGATGGAGGGAAGTAACAAGTGGAGTGTTGGCGCCAGTAATGTTCCTGATTTACGTAAATGATATGGTAGATGGAGTGAACAGTTATGCGAGTCTGTTTGCTGATGATGTAAAGATCTTGAGGAAGATAGAGGTTGAGGAAGATTGTAAAATACTGCAGGAGGATTTGGATAGGATACACAATTGGAGCCGGACGTGGGAAATGAAATTTAATGTAAAGAAAAGTAAAATATTGGAAATGGGTAAAAGTACCAGGAGACCATCACTGAATTATTTTTTGGGTAATGAATTAATCACAAAAAGGAGAGAAGAGAAAGATTTGGGAGTGCTGGTCCAAGATAGTTTTTCACCAGAAAAGCACATTAACAAGATAGTTGGAGAGACTTATAAGCTCTTGACTAACATAAGAGTAGCATTTCATTATATGGATGAGGAAATGATGAAAAAATTGATAGTGGCCATGATCCGCCCCAGGTTAGAATATGCAGCGGTAGTGTGGTGCCCACACAAAAAGAAAGATATAAACAAGATTGAGAGAATACAAAGAACAGCAACCAAGATGGTCCCCAGTCTGACAGACCTGTCATACAGAGAGAGGCTGGAAAAACTGGATTTGCCTTCGTTAGAGGAAAGGAGAAAGAGGGGAGACATGATTGTGGTGTTCAGGACCATGGTGGGAGTAGATAAAATTGACAAAGAAGATTTGTTTGTATGGGATAAGAGAGCAACAAGAGGACATGGAATGAAATTGAAAAAGTCAAGCTGCTTGAAGGATATCAAGAAATATAGCTTTCCTTACAGAAGTATAGACTTATGGAATAGCCTGGACAAAGAGATCGTCCAGTCTAAAAACTTAAACGAGTTTAAAGTTAAATTCGACTTATTGAGAAACAGCGACGGAAACCCACGAGCATAGTACATTCCGTGTATATCACAATTAGGTATATTCTTAAATATTTGGAACGACTTAGACAAAGAGGTGGTGCATGAGAAAAACATTCATGTGTGTAAAGGTAGACTTGATAAATGTGGACATGGAGACAGGACAACACGAGCATTGCTCAATTCCTGTATACTACAAATAGGTAAATACAAATAGGTAAATACACACATAATCAATCATTGCCTTCCTTTCATTCAGTTCACCACCCACCCTTCTCATCACTCGCCACGTATACCTGTGGATCATTTTATGCCTGAAGAGGGTATTGGCTATCACCAACCCCCTCCCAGCACAAATGTCCACTAATGCACTCCCATTCTCATCTATCTCAGCAGGCACACCCCACTCACCAACTATTCCATCCACCTTCACATTCCCAACTTTACCATTCATATCACCGATCAAAAACACTCTCTCATTCCTTCCAAACTTTTCCATGCACACTTCTACATTTGTCCAGAACTCTTCTCTCACTCTTCTAGGACGATCTTGTGTTGGCGCATACACACACACAATTGCCCACATTTGTATTCCAGCTTTCAACTTTACCCACACAATCCTTGACCCAACTGATCCATATTCTCTTATGCTCTTCTTCCATCTTTTACTCACAACTATACATACTCCTTCCTTTGCCCTCTCATTCTCACCTACTCCTGCACATATACCCCATCCATACTCCCATTCTGTCACACTTTCTCCTCCCCATTTTGTTTCAGTTATTCCACATACATCCACTTTCGCACCCTCAAACACCTGGAAAATCTCTCTCTCTTTCACCTCATCATTCGCTCCCCTTACATTCCACGTTCCAATAATATATATAAGTAATTCCTCCAATATCCGACATAATACAGCCATAGGCAGGTCCGGATAGTGGTCCTGTCCGGATAGTGGTCCTGTCCGGATATTGGGCTCCAGCTTATGGACTTGTACTTATGGACCCTAACTCAGAAAAACACCTATACAACTCCCTCTGGATATGCATAGCACCTATTTAAGACTGAAATCACACCAATAAGGGATATAAAAGACTGAAATAAATGCAAAAGAACCATAAAATGAGGTTTTAGAGGTGAGTTTATACAATATTAAACATTCTGGGTACTTACAAGTCCCTGGCTCCTGGACTGGTTTGAACTGCCAGTTTGCAGTCCACAGTTAATCCTCTGCACGCTAAATTCTAATTTCTTAACACTGCACAAGACTGTAAATTTCCCTTGTGTTCTAGTGGCGAGGTATTGCAGTTTATTCACTGTTTATTCACAAAAAACAAGCACCTGTGGCTTGCACTGGTATAAGCATCTGCTCTCGATCGGATTTAGGCTGTGACTGTTGATGATAGCAGGGTAACAGAGTTGCCAGATCGCAATGGTCACATTACCAAACTCCTCAATTTTCATTACCATTTTTAATTTTCATTACCAAATTCGTAAAGCTAGCATCTATTCTTCACTAATTATATACACAAGTGGAAATACATGTAATCACTCTTCTTATAATTAACAGCATGTTGATTATTGTCACACTATATAGGCTACCAAATTAATCAGAGAGAGCAAACAATCCACCATCTCCATCCTGTGTATCCTCATACATGTGAAGAATCCATTTGGTAATGTATTATTCTGATTCATTACCAAACGAATTTTTCATTACTAATTTGGCCCACACTTGGTAATGAAAAATACCAAATGGCGACCCTGACAGGGGAGGGGGGAGGGGCAGGGTTGCCAGGTGCGCGCGTTTCGCGCCAGATTGGGCGACTTTGGAAGATGGTTTGCGCTTAAATTTGAACGGCTGCGCGTTGCGCTTTTTTGGGCGCTTTTTGAAATGACTGAGAGCTTTTTGGACGATTTTGTGTTGATACGATGTTCATCAAAATAAGAAAAAAAGTAAGAAGACACAACGTATGCCTGATGTACTAATACTCGTATGACTCAGTACTCCTTGCCCTGCCACTCCCCAAACGCATTGTGAAGCCCCAGCCAATTAGCATCTCTACCTGATCTGCCTTTCCATGACCCCAAGTGAGTGTGTGTGTGTGTGTGTGTGTGTGTGTGTGTGTGTGTGTGTGTGTGTGTGTGTGTTAGCCTTTTGTTTTAATCCTGAATCCTCAAGACTCAAGGCTACGCCTTTCTAGTAAGTGTAAATTTAGTCTTCTTAGTCTCTCTTCATATGAAAAGTTCTGAATATCAATGTATCATTTTTGTCATTCTTCACTGTGTATTATCGAACGAATATAAGTCCATCCCTATACGTTGCTACTACAGCGCTAATGTCCATCACTTATGTGTAGTACAATTAGCACCAGAGTCATAATGACCACCCTGTTCCTCCCCTACATCTACCTCTTTGTCTGAACGACTCACACCCTTTACCAAGCCTGCCCATCCAACCCTGATCCCATAATTACTGACGACGCAAAGCTCTCCCTCTGCCCCATCTGCCACTCCATACCTTCTGTATTATCCTTTCTCTCTCTCTCTCTCTCTCTCTCTCTCATCCAGATTAAAGTTCACTGTCTCCACTCATTACCCCTCCCCGGAGAGCAATTACCACCTCCTTGTAAATGTTTCACAGGCGCAGCCGTCTGACCCTCTCTCACCTGACCCCACTCCTCTGGTCTGACTTTTCGACCGCCACCTACTACAACTACTACTACTACTACTACCAACACACACACACACACACACACACACACACACCTCTACGGGTTAATAATAGAGAAGAATGACAATAACTGGCTCTCACCACTCCCAAGATTGATGGAGGAGAGGTGTGTGTGTGTGTGTGTGTGTGTGTGTGTGTGTGTGTGTCTCATTTTGCTGTCTGCGCTTTTTGGGCGCGTTTTCGGGATGGATTGGGCGCCAACAGCACCCACCGACCTGGCAACACTGGGGAGGGGGGAGGAAGAAAGGGGTGAAGGGACCATGGTGTAACAGCTGTTCGGCGCCATGCGGTAATTTCAAATTACAGGTGGGAAAAAAGTCAGATTTTTTTCTAATTTTTTGCATTTTTTGGCCCATTTTGGGAATATTGGATCCCAGGACGATTATCTTCGGTTAGTGGGGATGTTCGGATATTGGGTGTTCGGATATTAAAGGGATTACTGTATGTATATATATATATATATATATATATATATATATATATACTGTATATATATATATATATATACATATATATATATATATACTGTATATATATATATATATATATATATATATATTACAGTAATTCCTCCAATATCCGACGTAATAGGGCCATAGGCAGGTCCGGATAGTGGTCCTGTCCGGATATTGGGCCTCAGCTTATGGACTTGTCCTGTCCGGATATTGGGCCTCAGCTTATGGACTTGTACTTATGGACCCTAACTCAGAGAAACATCTATACAACTCCCTCTGGACATGCATAGCACCTATTTAAGACCCAAATCACACCAATAAGGCACATCAATGACTGAAATAAATGCAAAAGAACCATAAAATGAGCGTTAGAGGTAGGTTCATACAATATTAAACATTCTGGTTACTGGCCCTAGCCTAACTCAGAAAAACACCTTCCTACTGCACATGCATAGCTCTTAACACCCTATTCACACCAATAAAGGACATTAAAGAGTGAAATTAGGTGTTTGATGTAAGTATAGTATGGAAAAAAGTACGGTATGAAACATTCTGCCTACTTACAGCAAGTCCATTGCCATCTCGTTGAATAACCGCCTCCTCTCGGACTCTGACAGTAAGAAGGATTTCCTGAAGCACTTCCAGTACACGGTTCATGAAGTCTTGCACTGAAGTTAGTCAATCGCACTCAGAAGTCCGTTCTCTTCACAGTGCGCACTCTTGTCTAACTTATGCTCCATTGTAACTTACTAAGTGTTGCACTCTGCACTTTAACTTTTCCCACTCTTCTAACCATTTTCTAAAGCAAAAACAAACAAGTCTATTTACGTTAAATTTTGTTCCAAATTTGTCTTTTCACTCACAACTGTACATCCTTAACACAACACACAGTTTTTTTTACTGCACAACACTGTAAATTCCCGTGTGGTCTAGTGGAGAAGTTCTTGCTGTTTATTCACTGTCAGAGTCCGAGAGTATCACTGGCAGGTGACCTAGGGGTGCGTCGCTGGGTCGTGGTGATGGCGTACCCACTGCAGACGACTCTGAAGATAGACGCAAACTCACGTCGAGCGGTGACTCCACCATGGCTGATGTGCTGGGCTGTGGCTCGGAGCATGAGGGCCTATCTTGGGGAGGCAACGGAGTGGAGCCAGGGCTTGGCACAGCGGGGGTCAGGGCCTGAAAAAACTGTCAATGGTTGATTGACGCAAGGACTAATGATTCTGACGATTGATGATACACTGCCTGAAAGGACGCACTTCCTCTGCAAGTCTCAAGGGCCCCATCTCCCTGTCACAGTCCGGGTGTTCCAGGTAGTCGAGAACGAACTCTAGGCATTCCCGGAGTGCACTCAGCTTGGGGATGACTGGAGTAGTGTCCTGCTGAGAGGAGTCCGCATCATCGTCGCTGTCCTCGTCGGAATCTTCAAGCTGGGTACTGACACCTCCAACTGAAGATGTGATCTCGATATCAGACAATGTCTGATACCCAGGATCGCCCTCGTCATCATCCAACCACTCACGCACATCGTCCACATCAACATCGTCGCCATGCGTACATAGCGGTGCATGGAAGTCATCCTCGTCAAACCCTAGAAAATCGTACTCCACATCTGTTCCGAGAAGCAAACGAGACCAACCATTTTCTAGAGTCTTGACAGTGACTTCCTTCCATACACTGGCCCAGTTGTAGATTGCAGACTTGATGTTGTAGCGGCGAAGGTTTTCCAAAGTCCACTGGCCTCTCGTGTCCTGTCCCTCCCTGCGCTCGTCCTCATCCTCGAGAACAACCATCACCTCGTTCAGGAACTTCCGTCGGTATAGGCGCTTTGTTGCCACGATCACTCCTTGGTCCATTGGTTGGATGAGAGCTGTCGTATTAGGTGGCAGAAACGTGCACCTGATCCGGCCAATCTCAGCCACCAAGCCCTTGTCGCACGGGTGGGCAGGTGCATTGTCGAGGAGAAGGAAGGCCTTTACCTGGTCGCGCGGGATTCCCAGTGTTTTCGTCTGGTAATGTATGACCTCCTTGACGAAGTGGCAGTGGAACCAGTCTTTAAAGATCTGGGCTGTAAACCATGCCTTCAAAGAATGGTACCAGACAACAGGAAGGACATCCATTACCCCATGAAGACACCGAGGCTGCTTTGCACGGCTAACAGTAATGGGCTTAAGCCGGTGCATGCCGTTAGCATTGGCACAACACAAAGCAGATATCCGTTGCTTGGAGAGCTTGCGGCCAGATACACGCTTCTCCGTCTCCTCGACTAGAGTGTTCGTTGGCAAAGAACGATAGAATAAACCAGTTTCGTCAGCATTGTAGACTTGACCGAGAGTGAGGCCCTCCCTGTCGATCAAGCCCTTCACCTTGTGCCGAAACTCATCAACTCCATCCTCGTTAGCGTCCAAAGCTTCGTCATGAGCTTTACGGTTGGTAAGGCCATGCCGTAACTTGAACGCGAAGAGCCAACCCTCGGATGCCTTGAAGTCTAGGGCGTCGTGAAGCCTGGCGAACTTCTCAGCAGCAGCCTTCAGCTCCATACCACGTACCATCACACCAGCAGCACGTTGCTGTCGATACCAAATCAACGTGGAGCGGTCGATTTCATCAAACTTGGGAGTAAACATCACCTTCCTGTCCATGTTGCGTTTGCTTCTCGACGAGAAGTGAGCCGTGTACTGCATGAGTTTGTCTCGGTATCTCTTGATATCGAACAAAGTAGATCGGGCCAGGTTGAACTCGCGGATCATGCGGGAAGATGACCACCCCGCATCTACTTTCTCCAATATCTCCCGTTTCTTCTCCAGAGTCAACACCACTCTCTTCCTCTTCTCAGGCGGCAGGGCCATCATCACACACACTAATAAGAGGCCTGAGAGCAGCAGGAATGCCTGCATCAGGTAAGGAACCACCACAAAAGCGAGCACGTGGGCCGCCATGACGACGAGTGTGCACTTGCGGCGAGAGACAGGCGGAAAGTGGAGAGGATGCAGCGGCGCTCTATTGGACGTCGGAGGAATGACCTGCCACAACAAAGCTGTCCCGCGCCGCGCGTGGCAAGTTCAAATTATGGGGGGGGGGGATTCTTTTTTTCGATTTTTTTTTTTTTGCGGTTTTCGGACCATTTTGGGAATATTGGATCCTGGGACGATTATGTCCGGTTAGTGGGGATGTTCGGATATTGGGCATTCGGATATTAGAGGGATTACTTATTTATATATATATATATATACTGTTTAGAGAGAGAGAGAGAGATAAATATGTATTTATATATATGGTTAGTGGCAGATGGGGACTCTCACCATCCACTCACTCAATGTAGTGCTGCTCTTGGGTGTCTGTCCTTTCCTTACTTCCTTCCTTCCTTCTTTCCTTCCTCTTCTGACGTTTTTGCTTCATTCTTTCCTCGTACTTCTGCTTAAGGGTTACTTTACACTCCCTCTTCTTCCTATCTTTCCTTCATTCTTTCCTCTTCCATCTGCTTATGGGTTACTCTACACTGAGTAATAAGCCAAATGGTTTTCTGTACACCAGGAAATCACTTTCTATGCTGGGTGGTAACCATATAACCAAATTATGGTGCCTAGTTGTTTTGTGGGTGATTACGGCACTCCAATCGGATTAAGCCGGTGCAAGTTTATATCTAAGGGGTGGTTGGGGTGTATTGCTCACGTAATGCACTCAGGGATGAGTGAGGCTGGTCACATTCATCTTAAATGTCAGGACCAAACCCTGGGCTCCTACTCTCGTCATGGGACAACGTAGGATTAGATGATGGATGGATGGATAGATCTGTAGATAAATAGATAGGTATACAGCAAGCTCGCCCCCAACGCGTGGGATTCTTTCCTAACGTGGTGCTTTCGGCGCGAAACCGCATAAGTTTTAACTACTCTTTATTTTGCTCCCTAGATCCCCTAAACGTGGTCTTTTGCTGTTATCTGCCATTGGTAATCAATATGAAGCACTTAAAGATGTTAGAAGATTTATTTAATGTTATGACTTACAAATACAGTACTGCACAGCAAATCTTCAACATACAAATACTTAAACACAAGGCGACATTCCGATACCAAAACCAGTCGGCATCGGAATGTTGCCTTGTGTTTACGTATTTGTATGTTGAAGCTTTGCTGTGCAGTACTGTATTTGTAAGTCATAACATTAAATAAACCTTCTAAACCACTTAAAGTGCTTCATATTGATTACCAATGGTAGATAACAGCAAAATACCACGTTTAAGGGACCTAGGGAGCAAAATGGTTTCAGGACTATTTGCCGTCAGGCCTGTTTGCTGTCACAACAATAAGAAGACAACATAGACTTTGATGGATCCCCCTGAAATATAGTTATTAAAGTATTGATTTATTAATAATAAGTATATATATAAAAGTATTGATTAATTGATATATATATATTTATAGAATGGCTGGGAATCATCCAGGGTGCGAATTGTCCTGACGGGGAATCGTCCATGTTTTGACAGGGAATTAACATGACGGTGAATTGTCTCGGAACCCACCGATCGTGGGTAATCATATAAATCAGGTTAACTGGTTACAAGGCTTTATTTAATGCTTTAACTTTCTTTCAGTGCTTTAACTTACAAGTGCATACCAGAATAGTAAATATTTAACTTACAAATACAGTACTGTGGAAAAGCAGTACAGCAAATATTTAACTAACAAATAAAAAAGGTAATATTCCAACGCCTATCAGATAAACTGGTAATAAGACTGTTTCTTGCTTGAACGTTATTTAATAGTACTTTAACTTGAACACAAACTTACCAGAACAGTATTGTAAATATTTAACTTACAAATACAGTACTCTGGAAAAGCAGTACAGCAAATCACATCACGTGATTAAAACATACCGTGCATGCTGAGCTGATGTTTGAGGATTTGGCCTTTCAAAGGCCTCTCTTGCATAAATTCGTAGTTTTCATAATGGTTCTTTAATCTTACGTTGTCTTATATGTATCCCAGCACTAACCGCGTATAATTGTGAGCGCGTTCGGTGAGAACGTGTTCGGGGTGAGTTTACTGTATTTACATAAACGTTATGTGGTCATAGGTCCAACCTCCATATCCTCATTGAATCCATGTTAAGTTAACCCTTTGAGATTCCGATGACTATTTCGATCGTCATTACCAATCCAACCTCAGAGATTCGGATGACGCTTTTAATTGTCATTTTAGGAAACTTTTGTAAAATATTCACCATAAATCGCATTTACGCATCATACCAAAGAGGCTCGAGCATGATGTCACGGAATGGTTGCTCTATGTGTGGCGGTACTGCACAGCTGGTCGGACTCATGGCTTTGTTTCTTTATACCTTTATTCTTGGTGAATATATTTCTACAGCAAGATATAAAATTATTGGTTTTTGTCTAACTTCAACTCATCACTTTGACTTTTTAATTTCTTTGTTTTCCTTTTATTAACATACTGCGATAAAGTACAACTATTCTGCTTCAAAATAACACCACAACCAGCATCTTATCACAGAAAGTGTATTTATACTGACCGATCAAAGAAAAACATTTCTAAGTGTATATGTGGCCGAGACTAAAATAAAATTGTGCATCTCTTTCCTTTCGATTTACTGCACAATGAAAACAAAAAATTACCTTAATTTATATATCATTTTAAAGGTAATTTATTGTATTTTTGCATGGTTTAAACCAAATTTACATATCTTTACTCATTATTTTTTGCCGAATATTTTTCTTCGACAAGGTATAAAATTTTTGCTTCTCGCCTAACTTCAACTCATCATTTTGACATTTTATTTTCTTTGTTCTCCTTTTTTGAACATACTACGATAAAGTACAACTATTCAGCTTGAAAATGACACCAAAACCAACATTCTATCATGAAAAGTGTATTGACATAGAGCGATCAAATTAAAATACCGGGCCACGAAAATGTGGGTCAGCTTGAGTGGCTGACTGTAGCACAGACGAAATCTGCCTGGCCCAAAAACATGAAAGGGTTAATTTCACTATACAGTAGACCCTTGTTATCCACGAGGGTTAGGTTCCAAGGGCACCCGCGGAAGGCAAATTTCATGGATACTCAAGTCATCATCACAAAATTGCATATTACTGTATTTCCACATAAGCTAAACACTTCCCTGAAAAAATAAAAACATACTTTAAAATATTACAGATACACATTAACACTCCCCAAAAATTGTGTGTTCTCTTCATAAGCTTTGTACAGTGATGATGATTGCTGTACTTTGACGACGATGATTGTAGTGCAGTTCCTACAGTGCCAATGTGATGAGGCTACGTGATGTGTGGTGGCACTGTAGGTAAGCTGTGAGTCTAGTCTGACCCTTTTCTCTGTCAGTGATAGCACCTTACACTCTCTCATTGGCTTGGATGGATTGCTTTTATCCTTTACTTGTTTCTCGGGAGCCATTTTTCACTTATACAATGAAAGTACAGTAGAGTTGTAAACACAAGAAGGGTGACGATGACGTAAGTAGCGAATTGACCGGTGTTTACAGTAACACTATCGGAGTGATGGGAATGCCCGTGGTTGCGGGTATACTAAATGTAGCAACAAAAGGAGTGCGCGTTGTGCCAATTTCAAATTAAGTTACAGTGTATGGTACAGTATTAAAATAAGTTTGATCCGTGGGAACTTAAATCTGCAGATGCAAATTCCATGGATAAAATGGGTCTACTGTATGTAGGTTTTCACTTGATGTAGCTCCATCATATAGTAAGGCATGACTGTTCCTCACCTTCTAGCATTCTCATGCATCACTGTTATGATATGCATTAGATGGAAAGAAGGATCACAAATATTCTTTTGGCACTGCACTTGCAATGTTTCTGTGTCTGCCAGTGGGACGTATTGTATACAGTACAGGTGGATTACCATATGGAGGAAGGAGAAGTCTCCAGGACTTCTCTGCATGCATATCTTTGTGGTTTATTTTTATTTATTTTTTTATTTATTTTTTTTTTTTTTAGCATAAGTCAGGTCTGTTTATAATTCAGTGGGATGACACAGAGACACCATTGGAGTGTTGATACAGGTGATTGTAGCTCAAAATAGGTAGGCTGCTTCTGTGCACTGGTGTTGTTATCCATGGCCAACACCATGTGCTGGCTTTCAGGAATGAAATTTGTTTGATCTGGTTACCATCATACACATGCTTACCTCACACCTCATGATAATGCAGATAATTCATGTCATAGATCTGTGCTGGCAATGTGCTCAAGACTGAAGTTCACTTTGCACATGTCCAGAGTGCTAAAAGTGGAAGAATCATGGATTGTGTTTTCAGAACAACTGATCACGAACAACTTTACATGAAAAATAGGCATTTATTCATCAACAGCTTAGTAATGAAACTTTGTTAACTCAAATAACTTTTAAGTGAGGACTGTTTCTTTGTAGACAAGGATTTTGGATTTGTCTGACAATGTCCTGAAGGGTCCTATCAAGCACAATGTCATGCAGTTGTGCAGGCTTGTCCTCAAAATTTTTTTTTTTAAGCATTTTATCATTCTGGCCAGGTACAGATATCTCTTTCTTAACAGTGTTTTTGTTAACATTTTGTTTCAGTGAATCTAATTATTTAACATCCTTGTAAAGGTCAATGATGCCTCATTTATTGCTCTAACTTATCTCAGAGAAGGGAAGAAATATGATAATTGTTTTATTTATGGATTTATTTTATTTATACATTTTTTTAACTGAACCTTCGTAATAAGTGAGCGGTATTTGCATGAATAGCACCATAGCTTGGGGGAGGGGGTGGATACAAGTTCAGCTTAGCCTGGTAAGTCATTATTGTCAGATTACCCAAAGTGTCTTTTTTAATCCACCCACTTGATATAATGTTACCTACTTCTTCCTTCACCTTAATCATTTGTTTTTTGTATCTGCCCTCCTTGTCTTCCTATTTTTCCCATCTTCCTTGTCACTTTTTGTTGCTCATCTTTCCTTTTCAGATGGATTTACATTGAGTGACAAGCCAAATTTTTTTTAAGCTGATGAGGAACAGAGCAAGGAAAAACAAATAAACGAAAAAATAATCTGTACACCAGATTACAGGTGTCCTCCATTCACATAAAATCTATAACAGTTAGACTTGAACAGCTGTAGGTTGAAGTTTGGGGGGTATAGCTATTCTGGGGAAACGAGTTCCAAAGAGATTCAGCTCGGGGAATATGGAAGTCTGATAGGCAGAAGCTCTGCAGTATGGCAGTGCAACAATCCAGTCATAGTTTCCTATACGCCAGGAAACCATCTACAACACTAGGTGGTAACCATATAAGCAACCTGTACGTGTTCCATTCATCTCAGCAAGTGGGTTAGCAGAGGGTTAGCGCCCTTCCCATAAAATAACTAACTCAAAGACAAACGACCACCCATTATGGGAAATATGATACATGTAAGTGGTGTTTTAGGTAGTTATAATCCTTTTTAGGCTCAATTGAACAGAAATGACAGTGATTCGATGGATGCATAGTGAATCCTTGAATGTATGGCCCGGGGGGGGTGGGGGATGCTAGGATTAATAATTAAGAGTTGAGAGGAAGGATGGAACTGCAATGTAATGGTGTTGTGAGGAGGAGAAGTAGATTGATATGGTTTGGGCAGGTTGAGAGGATGGATGATGACGATTAGGTGTGGAAAGTGAGAAGTGTGAACACTGGGGATAGGGTTGTAAGAGGCAGACTAATAAAGACTTAGGAATCATAGAGTGTGAACTCAAGTATAAGGGACTGAGTAGGGAGACTGCCAGAGATTGAGCAGCGTAAAGAGATTCCATTGGGTGACAATGGCAATGCATGGAAACGTGTTGGAGCATTTATAAAGGATATGATATGGTTTTGGGCATGCTTAAAGTAAGAGTTTTCCCCACAGGGTCGACCTAGGGTTCATGGCAATGTATTGGGATCCCTTGGTTATTGTGCATAATTGGCACAGAGCATGGCGCATTTAAATGTAATTGTGCGATAAGGCCCCAGTCACACTGCAGGTACGACTTATCGCAAACCACCTGCGACCTGCAAGTCATGGGTGGTTTTGGTGAGGTTTACAACTGGTCTTCATATGTCTCGGTCTAGCCGCAGGCCACCATGGCAACCAAAAAATCATTGCGAGGTTTTTCGTGCTCCTCCCTGCAACCACCGATGTTGTGGCACGGAAGCCACCCGGTGGGCGGCTGGACTGCATCTGACCGGCTTAAAGACTGCGACTGGTCGACGACACCTGATTTTTAAGCAGTGGTTGCCATCCGGACGGAGGCCGGTCGCCGCCTTCTCTGTGCGGTGACCATCCGCACTCTGTCAAGGCAACGACTGGACTGTGGCGGCCGCCGTCCACAAGCCTCCTGTTGGGTGGTGGTTGAAGTCCGGCCACCGTCCAGCCAGTGATTGGTCGAGCGACAGGTGGTGGGCTAGACCGAGGCCAGCCGCCGGCCAATCTGCAGCTGGTGTCGGTCTAGTGGTCGCAGTCTAAACTGCGACAGGACGCGGACCGGCCGCCGTTTGTCGGCAGCCTGCTGATGACCAGCCGGCCATCCGTCATTGTCTTGACCTGTGTGTACCTGGCCATGGTCGCCGTTCGGCCGCCCACTGGATGGATGCTGGACGGACACTGGATGACCACCGGTAGCCGATTGGTGGCACGACTGCTCAGAGACCTCCGTGGTTGGGGACTGGTTTTGCAATTTTCAGGTTTGCGACAAGTCGTACCTGCAGTGTGACTGGGGCTTAAGAGAAGTTTAGATCCTGTGGAATTTATCCTAATTGGTACCAGGCATTCCAAGAGCAAGACCAGATTTTCTCTTGCAACAATGAATATTGACTAAATACATATGTACCGTACTCTTATGGTAAGTATCAGAAAGACACATAGGTATGGTTATGTTAATCAAAAGAGATGAAAAGGGCACAGTAAGGAAGAAACAAGTACCACAGAGAGACCTGAGATGGGTTTGAAGTAAGGGGCTTTGAAGCTTGGGGGAGGAGTTCTTGGCTTCCATGACCTGGGATTAACTCCTCAAGTAGAGTCTTGTCTTTGAATTCCTCAAATCCTTCATAAACAACAGACACTGCACCATCACTGTCAGCAGAAACCAGCTGATATGGGCAATATCAATGTTCTTGAGCCAAAAAATGAATGATAACAGCAGGAGTGCAGATTTCCACCTTGCATTGATAATGAAAACCTCTGTACTCGGGCGCACGATAACCAATGGATCACCGACCCTGTGTTGCAGCTTTATTGTTTTTGTATTTTGTTTAACAGTTGGGAGAATGCAGTCCTATTGCTTATTGAGGGATGCCTAAAATATATCCTAGTTGCCTGTGATATTGTCATAATATATTGTTTTTCAGAATCAGCACAGTGTCCTGAATGTGATATAGTTCTCAAGCGATCCAAGTTTCGTGTCCAGATATTTGAAGATCCATTAGTTGAAAAGGAACTAGATGTGCGCAGAAAGGTAAGTAAAATAAAAGTTTATCATGCATAATTGGTACTGAATCTAGTGGGTGATAACAAAATTGCACAATAACAAGAGCACAGAACCTATGGGATTTATCCTAATTGGTACCAGATACCACACTCATAAACATAAAGTTTACCTTTTACATCAATTTATACCCACTAAATTCATAGATACTGTTATGGTGTCAGAAACACATAGGCTTGGTAAGGTTAATAAAAAGAGATGAAAAGGGCATCATAAGGAAGAATCATATACCATAGAGGAACCTGAGATGGGCCTGAGGTAAGGGGGTGGAGAGAGAGAGTAAAACCATTCTTTTGCCGGTTGGATAGAGGCCAAAATCACCTGCCTGAGTCAAGGTAAACATCTAGGAATGGGTCAGGGATGCAGATTTCTTGTGTACTTCCTCATGTACTGAATTTTCTTTTATTGTTTTATTTTATAACCTTTGGATGGGACTCAAAATTGAATAAGAGAGAGGGGTAGAAGTAACAGAAGAGAGAGAGAGAAAGAATTATAGTATCCCTTGTGCACTTCTTTTTCTGCATTTTATATTGTTTTCCTTGATAACTTTTGTATGTGACTGCGAACTGAATAAGAGAGAGGGATAAAAGGAACAGGAGCAGGAAAGGAAAGAGAGGGAGAGAGCAAAACCATTCTTCTGCCAGTCAGATGGAGGCAAAAATCACCTATCTTAGCTTAGGTAAATGTCTTAGGAAATGGGTGAGAGACACAAATTTCTTGTGTACTTCCTCCTTTCCTGAGTTTTTCTTTTATAATCTTTGAATGTGGCTCAAAAATGAATAAGAGAGGGGGGATAGAAGTAATGGGAGTATTAAAAGAAAGAAAGAGGAAAGGTGAGAGAGAGGGAGAGAACAAAAGTGCTTATCCCATCTGAGGGCCACAGAGAGTTCAAAATTGACGGTGCAGACTCTGTTTAAACATTGTCCAGGCAAGCGATAAGAGGACGAGATACACAAATTTCTTGTGTACTTCCTCTTTTACTGAATTTTCTTTTATTGTTTCCTCTTATGACCCTCAGATGTGACTCCAAATGAATAAGAGAGTGGGATAGAAGTACAGTAACAGGAGGAGGAACGAGATCAGGAAAAGAGAAAAGAGGAACTGGAAAAGTGGGAGAAAATCAGAGAGAGGGAGAGAAGAGAGACAAATAAATGTCTTTCAGTGTGAGTTTTGTAATGGAAAACATATATCCTTTTGTACAAAGGACTGGCTGTGTACTGGTTTGCACAGTGCCCTGAGTTTAACATGACTGCCCAAACTGGTTACTGTATGAACACATTAGCTTGATACAGAATAAATATATCGCATAGACACTCATTGTACATGGCATAAACATAAATCAATCAATCAATCAATCATTTCCTGTGGCACCCTCGGGGATGCATAGGGCCTCGATGAACTCACACCACCACATCCTATCTTGTGCTAACTCCTCAAGATCTCCCCAACACTCATCTCCAGCTTCCCGTCTCATTGTCCTCACCCACGTCTCTTTTGGCCTTCCTCTACCTCTCCTACCAGGTGCCACCCACCCTGGTGTACCTCGTACTATTCTCTGTCTCCTATACACATGTCCTAGCCACTTCCATCGTGAGAATCTAACATATTCATCGATCGGCTGCACTCCCGTTATTTCTCTAATTCTACTATTTGGTATCCTTTCCCACCACTTAACTCCTAATATTCTTCTAAGTGCTTTATTTTCAAACACCAAGAATTTATTTTCCATAGTCACTGTGCTGTACCAAGACTCGTGTCCATAAATTAAGATACTCCTAACCATTACCTTATAAAGTTTGATTTTTGTATGCACAGAGAAATTGTTATTATTCCAAATATTTTTAAGCATTCCCATTGCCTGATTAGCCTTCTTTAACCTTTCCTCGAATTCAAAGTTCAAAGAACCATCCTTGGCTAAATAAGTACCTAAATATTTAAACCTATCAACTTGCTTTACAACCATACCTCCAATTACACATTCCTGCGCATTTTCCATATTCATATTGATTATTTCAGTTTTTCCACAATTAATAACCAAACCCACCTTGCGACCTTCACTCACCAAACAGTCCAACACTCTCTGCATCTCTTCTGGCCCATCACAAATCAAAACTATATCATCTGCATAATCTAAATCCAAAAGTTTCCTGTTCTCTCCCCAAAGTATACCTGCACTGGTTTCTGTTCCAACACGTTTCATAATGTAATCAATAACCAATATAAATAGTAAAGGCGATAGAACACCACCTTGAATTACTCCGGACTTGACTTCAAACGAATCACTCAGACAACCATCAACCATCACTTTACAAAATGTGTCCTCATGCATGTTCATAATGACCCTCACAAACTCCTCTGGTATTCCATAATGTCTCATGATCTTCCCCATAGACTCTCTCGAAACACTATCAAAAGCCTTTTCAAAATCAACAAAACAAAGACTTAACGGTACTCTCATTTCATTAACTTGCTGCATCAAATGCCTAACTATAAAGATCTGATCATTGCAACCACGTCCCTTTCTAAAACCAGCCTGTTCATCCCTCAGAATACCCTCAACCACCGGCTCCAACCTATTTAACAACACTCTACTGAAAACTTTCAAAGCTATCGGTGACAAAGAGATTCCCCTCCAATTACCACATTCACTCAGGTCTCCTTTCTTCGGAACTTTAACAATTACACCATTCTTCCAAACTGATGGTAGTAACCCCGTCACCCATATCTTATTGAATAGCTTGGTCAAGATCATTATTAATCTATCCCCCTCCACTTTAAACATTTCCGGAAATAAACCATCCTCCCCTGGTGCCTTATTATTCTTTAACTGTTTTACATAAATAGTTACATAAAATGTTTTACATAAATAGTTTTATTTTATTTCCCTTGTTGGCATTTATGGTTTTTGGTGGGGCTGAAATGCTTCTTCACCGTATCTTGAGGAATTTATGGGAGAAATTGCTCAGAAAAATCTGACAAACACGATATCTGATGACTGTCATAGGTTTGCAGACCTATCTGAAATCTGGGTATGCCTCTACTGCACCGTCGTTTTAAGTAAAAAAGACGTTAAAACATCACCAAAACTCTTTATTATTCAATAATGATTTTTTTTTTTTTTTTTTTTTTTTAAATCTGAAAAGTGCATGCTAACAACAGGAGTGCGGATTTTCATCTTGCAGTGATAATGAAAACAACTATAACCAAGTTCAGTTAACTCCTTTTTTTTGCATTTGCTTTATTTTATTATTATTTTTTTTAATAAAGTGGATAAATCCACTTAAATTGTGCGACTTATTCAAAATAACACGAGATGTGAATTTGAACCTCCTGCCACTCTGTGTTAGATTCGTTAGGTGCCGCAAGGTGGCGCACATAGCAGTCTCTCCCAGTCCCGCCTATTGTTTGTTTTGGTACACAGTTTTGCCAGACTTTTATAGTGGCTGGTAAGCATCCAGCTAGTGAAATTAAGCTCATCTACCACTCAGAAATTCCAGGACCCTGAAGGTAAGTTTGGCTTTTAAATTGAAATCCTTCCTCTTAGTAAAAGTTCGAATTTAATTAGCTTATGTTAAGCTTATTCCACCTTGTTTTCTCTTCTCATTTCGTTTTCGTTTTTCGTGCAGCAGCATGGGATACTACTGCACACCTGTAGAGAGCATGTTACCATTGCCTCCTGAGAAGATTACAGTAGTCAGCGACTCGGCATGATTGCACACGTCTTTATTTGTATATTTGTGCATGCGGATATACTGTATATACAGTATATATGATTAAATCATATACTTGTCTGGAGGAAACTATAGGCCTCGTGTACAGGTAAGTGTTTGATATGGAAGCCAAATACAGTACACCCATACCCCGATATCCGGCAGTGTTGTGTACCAGGGGGAGTGTTCGGTCAGCGAGTATGTCGGATATTGAAGCAATTTTCGCTATAAGATGCTGAAGAAAAGCCAGGGATGCATTCCAGACAGAAACCCAACTCTCATATATCTTAATCAATAGAGACTTACACAGAAGCACCAGGTAATGTTATTATCCTCATAAACAGTATTGTTGCTAAAAATTGGCACATCAAACATCACGTGCTAGAGGGAGGGATGATGGGACATGCAGTGTTCAACACCACTGCAGGGCAACCAGACAGCCTGGCAGGCTGCTGGCAGTGTGCCAAGCAGGGGTGGGGGAGGGTGGAGGCACAGGGTAGGAGGCAAGAAAGCCAAACAGCCCTACTACCCTCCCCCCCTAATCTCATTCACTCATGACCATCACTCACTCACCATTCTTATTCACTCTCACTCACCACTCTCGCTCACCACTCTCACTCACTCACACACACACACACACACACACACACACACACACACACACACACACACACACACACACACACACACACACACACACACACACACACACACGGGAGACAAGCAGGGGTGGGGAAGGGTGGGGGGAGATGGAGAGGGAGACAACCAGAGGTGGGGGAAAGGAGGGAGACATGCTTGGCAGAGCTGAGTGTGGTGGGGGACAGAGGAAGGATGGGGGGGGAAGAGGTATAGGGGGAGGGAGAAAAAAGAGGGGATGGAGGGAGGAAGGGAGGATCATGAGAGCCTCATTTCAAACCTAGGGAGAGGCGAGGTGTCGGACCGGAGAGGCAGGGTGTCGGACTAGCGATGTGACGAACATTCAAATTGTTCGGATTGTGGGAATGTTCCCCTATTTCTTGTGTTCGCTCTAGCGATGCACTGAGTAACAGGGTATGGGTGTATACGTACATATTTTCAGCAATTGAAGAACATTCATTTTCCATTATTTCTTATGAGATAACTATCTGTCTGTACCTATTGCCAGCCGTCTTCATCCCATAAGGGGTGGCCACAAACAGATCACCCCCATGTCACCCTGTCCCCCACCATTTCACTGCCCAGCTCCTAGCTCACCCCCCCCCCTCTATCATATGCCTCTCCATTCCATCCCTCCATCTCATCCTTGGCCTCCCCCTCCATTCCCCCCCCCCCACCTCCACCTCACTCACATACAATCTCCTCATCAGTCTCTTGCACTCCATCCTCTCCACATGGACAAACCACCTCAGTGTTTCTCCTAATGCGTCCTGTCACATCCACATCCACACCACAACACTTCTTCACTTCCCCATTTGTTAGTCTCTCTCTCCATGTGACTCCACATGCTCCTCTCAAATAACTCATTTCCACTGCTCTCTTGACTGTTGTCCCTCCAGTAAGGCCCAAGCTTCACTTCCATATGTTAGAATTGGTATCACAATATTATCATTCAGTAACTTTTCACTTCAATGCTCACTTCGCTGTTTCTTATCACTGCATTCAAAGAATCAGCAACCTTTCTTCCTTGTTGTACCCTTTCAAGTACTTCACCCTCTAGCATCCATCCTTACTCATCACACTACCCAAGTACAGGTATTGTATACCCCAGTTTAATGACGCAATTGGTTAAGTAAACACCCATTGTTAGGCGGGGTATCATATCTCGGGATAGATTTAAAATGTAAAGTATAGGGATGCATTTTTGAGCCTAAGGTTTCCCCCCCAACTAAGTCCTAAACCCACCCAAATGAATCCAAAAACAAGTTTAAAGCCAATGTAAATGGCCTAACAGCTGTAAAAGAAGCCAACCTAAGCCTAACACCTGTAAGTAACTCACTAAAACCGACAAACAATATCTGAAAATTGTCAAATATAAGTCTAGAGAATATTCAAACTTCGTAAACTGTACCCCAAAATGACAACGCTCACCAGACCTGTGGCTAAAACACATTAATTCAAGTCTAAAAACAGTTTATAAATCAACCTAAACACACAATTTTAGTCTATCTTGAAAATCGGTAAAAAAAATAAAAATAAAAACCCAATTCTAAACCGGGGTTTGGCCATCATTAGGTGGGGTATGGTGATATTTCTACCCCCATTGTTAAGCCGAGGTATTGTATCTAGAGGTATCTTATATCGAGGTATACCTGTACATAAATGCTCTCACATTTTCCATTTCCCTGTCATCCAGTCTCTTTGTACATTCGGTGACTTCATTTCTCTCGTAGACTACACTCCTCCCTACATTTACCATTAGATTCCGTTTCTTTCACACTCTCCCTCATTCACCAAGCCTTGCAGCTCCCCTTTGTCTTCACTTAACATAACAGTATCACCTGCAAACAGTAATACAAGGAGTTTCTGCTGTATAACTACTGGATGTTTAAATTATGGAAAAATTACTTTACATGACCTCTTCAGGTACTCATTTCTTGCATAAATTGTGAGGTTACTGTGTGCAATAACCTAGGGATCACTGTACAACTTAACTATGTACAGTGGAGTCTCTGCTATCCGAAATTCTTTTAACCATAATTTGCCATTAACCATAAGTTTTAATAAAATGTTCTCATTCCAATTAACTGCAAAAATCTGAAATCTATTCGAAATCTCAAACATGGCAGGCTTGTTTTGCACCACTAGTGTTAGTTTACGGTTGCTCTGCTTGTCACTAGAGAGAGCGTTGGTTGCTCCAGTGAACTACTTAAATGTTTTGGTGAAGGTTTATTTAAGTTTGAGTGAAGATTTATTAGACAGTTTCTATTACAGTTACAAAAGTGCAGTTACATACATAGTTACAACTGTACAGTGTATTAAGTGATTTGGTGATGGTTGAGTGGCTTTTGGAGTGCTGGTGGTGGTGATGGGCTAGATGTCACCAGGAATGGGTGATGGGTGAGTACAGTACTGTTCCCTTGTATCCTACATATTATTACAGTATCTTTCATCAGAAAAAATCAATTAAACGAAACTTTGAAAGTCCCATGATTTTCGGATAAAAGAAACTCCACTGTATCTGTCTATTGCCAGATGCCTTAATCCCATAAGGGGTGGCCACAAACAAATTGCCTCCATGTCACCCTGTCCCTCGCCATTTCACTGCCCTTCCCTCAGTTCACTTCCCCCTCTCTCATATACCTCTCCACTCCATCCCTCCATCTCATCATTGGCCTCCCCCTTCCTCTACCCCCTTCCACCTCACTCACATACTCTCTCCTCCTCAGTCTCTCACTCTCCATCCTATCCACATGACCAAACCACCTCACTGTGATTCTCCTAACGCTTCTTATCACGTCCACATCCACACCACAATGCTCCTTCACATCTTCATTTGTCAGTCTGTCTCTCCATGTGACTCCATAGGCTCCTCTCAAATAACTTATTTCCATTGCTTTCATTCTTGACTTGTGTCCATCCAACAAGGTCCAAGCTCCACTTCCTTAAGTTAGAGTTGGTATCACAATACTGTCATGCAGTAATTTTTTCCTTTCCATGCCCACTTCCCTGTTTCTTATCACTGCTTTCAAGGAACCAGCAACCTTTCTTCCTTCTTGTACCCTTTCAAGCACTTCACCCTCTAAACTTCCATCCTTACTCATCACACTACCCAAGTACTTAAATGCACTCACATATTCCATTTCCTCCTCATCCAACCTCACTGTACATTCACTGACTTCACATCTCTCAAAGACCATAACTTTCTATTCTCTATATTCACCTTTAGATTCCATTTCTTACACACTGTCCCAGACTCATCCACCAAGCCTTGCAGCTGTCCTTTGTCTTCACTTAACAGGACAGTATCATCAGCAAACAACAATACAGGGAGTTTCCAAACACTGCCCTCTCTTATTAGGGTCGCTCCAATATCCACTGCCCTGCCTTGTATCTCTTTTATAACCCTATCCATATACAGATTGAACAACCATGGAGACATGACACATCCCTGTTTCAATCCAGTCTTCAGATAGAAAAATTCATTCAGATCACTATCCATATGTACTGCAACTTTAGCACCCTCATACATACTCGTCACAGCATTGAGCAACTTCCCATTTACTCCATGTATTCTTAATACTTCCCACAATCCTTGTCTATCCACCCGGTCATATGCTTTCTCCAAATCCATGAAGGCTGCATACAACTTCTTTCCCTTCTCTAGAAACTTTTCCAGTAGAGATCTAAGAATGATTATCTGCTCTATACAGCCTCTTCTCTTCCTAAAACCTCCCTGTTCTTCTCCAATTAATTCCTCCATTATTTCCCTAACTGCCCATCATCCACCACTTATTGTAGTAGTACTCTTCACTGAGTGGCAAGCCAAATGATTTCCTGTAAACCAGGAAAGCATTTACTGGTAACCTTATAACCAACTGACACGTGTTCCCTACGTGACAGCAAGTAGGTTGGCGAAGGGTTAGTGCCCCTCTCCGGAAAACAACTAACTAGAAATATGAACAAGAAGCCATGGACCAGGACTGACCAAAAGATGACAACTAAGGACCGAACAAAGGACATGATACGGATGGCGACATGGAATGATGAGGTGAAAGAGAGAGAGATTGTCAAGGTGCTTGAGGGTGCAAAAGTGGATGTATGTGAAACTAAATTGAGAGGAGAGAGTGTGAGAGAATGGGAGTATGGATGGGGTATATGTGCGGGAGTAGGTGAGAATGAGAGGGTAAATGAAGGAGCGTGTATTGTTGTCAGTAACAGATGGAAAGAGATTTTAAGAGAGTATGGATCAGTTGGTTCAAGGATTGTGTGGGTTAGATTCAGAGTTGGACCACAAATGTGGGCTATTCTGTGCGTGTATGTGCCAATGCAAGATCGTGCAAGCAGAGTGAGAGAAGATTTCTGGACAGTTGTGGAAGGGTACATGGAAAAGTCTCAAAGGAATGAGATAGTTTTTTGATTGGTGATATGAATGGTAAAGTAGGGAATGTGAAGGTGGATGGAGTAGTTGGTGAGTGGGATGTGTCTGCTGAGATAGATGAGACTGGCAGTGCTTGAGTGGACATTTGTCCTGGGAGGGGGTTGGTGATAGCCAATACCCTCTTCAGGCACAAAATAATCCACAGGTATACAGTACATGGGGAGTAATGAGAAGGGTGGGTGGTGAACTGAATGAAAGGAAGGCAGTGATTGTGTGTGTGGATGAAAGGATGTGTAGGTGTGTATAGATGCAAGAGCATATAGAGGTTGGGGGAGTGGACTTGCTGGCCATCACTTGGTGGCAGTCAGAATCAAGGTCCAAGTAAAATGGAGAAATAGAAGAAAGGAAGGACGGGAGGATGGAATAGATGCAAGGAGAGTGGAAAGGTTACAAGAGGATGAGAAAAAGGCAGAATATAAGAGAGAAGTGGAGGAACGATTGGGTAAATATGGATTGGAGCAGATGAGGGACGTGGAAGGTGTGTGCAAGATATTCATGGAAGAAATATGTGCAGCATGTGAGGTGGTGTGTGGGGTGAAGAGAAGAAGAAAGAGGGTGCAAGGAACAGCATGGTGGAATGAGGAGGTGAGACAGGCTGTGGCACAAGAGAAGGAAGCATATAATGAATGGGTTAGAAATAGGGGCATGGAAGAAGTTCAGAGACGGAAGAGAGAGTTATATGTAGAAAGGAAGAGAGAGGTGAAAAGATTAGTAAGAGAGAGTGAGAAGAGAGTGGAAGAGGAATTTGGAAGGAATTTGAGTGTAAAGTGGAGGGACTGTAACAAAATGTGTAGCATGTGAGGTGGCGTGTGGAGTGAAGAGAAGATGAAAGAGGGTGCAAGGAACAGCATGATGGAATGAAGAGGTGAGACAGGCTGTGGCACAAAAGAAGGAACCATATAATGCATGGGTGAGAAATAGGGGCGTGGAAGAAGTTGAGAGATGGAAGAGAGAGTTATATGTAGAAAGGAAGAGAGAGGTGAAAAGATTAGTAAGAGAGAGTAAGAGACTGGATGAGGAATTTGGAAGGAATTTGAATGTAAAGTGGAGGGACTGAGAAAATGTTCTGGAAGGAGGTAAAGTGAGTTAGACAGGGTGGCAATGAAGTTAGTAAGGGAGTGAAAGATAAAATGGTAGATTACTACTGGAGAAGGGAGAAGAAATGAGCAGATGGAGAGAACATTTTAAGGATTAATTGAACATAGAGAATGAAAGTAATGCGAGTATAAGTGGCTTGGAGAAGGAGGGAGGTGAGAAGAGAGGAAGAAATCAGTAGGATGGAAGTTGTGCAAGCAATGAAGAAAGTCAAAATGGGGAAAACGCCAGGAATTGATGGAGTGTGTGGTGAAATGCTGAAGCATGGGGGAGAGATAGTAGTAGAATGGATGTGGAAGATGTGCAGATTGGCCTGGGAGGAAGATAGAGTCCCAGAGAAGTGGAAGTGAGGTATAAGTGTTCCCTTGTACAAAGGAAAAGGGAAAAAGAAGTGTGTAGTAATCATAGGAGCATTTGTCTTCTTAGTGTAATGGGAAAAGTATATGGTAGGATACTTATTGACGGACTTAGGGAAATAACAGAGGAAATAGTTGGAGAAGAACAGGGAGGTTTAGGAAGGGAAGAGGTTGTGTAGATCAGATATTCATTCTTAGATCTTTAGTGGAAAAATTTCTAGAGAAGGGAAAGAAGTTGTATGCAGCCTTCATGGATTTCGAGAAAGCATGTGACAGGGTGGATAGACAATGATCGTGGAAAGTATTATAATATATGGAGTAGATGGGAAGCTGCTGAATGCTGTGAAGAGTGTGTATGAGCGTGCTAAGGCTGTAGTGCATGTGGATAGTGAACTGATTGAATTTTTCTGTTTGAAGGATGGATTGAAATAGGGATGTGTCATGTCTCCATGGTTGTTCACTCTGTACATGGATGGGGTTATAAAAGAGATACAGTACCCTCGCGTCCAACACGCGTTTGTGCAGCACGATTCATGTCCAGCACGGAGAGGAAAAAATTAGTACAATTTAATATGATTTAAGTACTGTAAAATGGGTGCGTAAGCATAACACTGACGGAGCTCCGAGAAGTGGGCGAAATCCGCAGAGTTCAGCTCTAGCACGATCACCCCTGGTCCAACACGGTCATACTGGATGTTCCCGTGACGCTGACAGCCAATTAAAACTTCCGATCAAGTAGCCTCCCCCGCCCGCTATTGTGACGAGATCGTGATGTCACCCAATGAAAAACGCTTCTGCTCTCACGTGATGCTTTGTTTAAATTTCTCCTGCCACAGCGCCACTCAGTTGCATAATTCGCATTGGACGGTGCTTTTTTCTCGCTGCATTTTCTGCCCTTGCTACTGCATTTTACCCTGCTCACGATGCCTAGGAAGCCTTCTGAGAACCCCAAGAAGCGGCGGCACCTCCCTCAGGCCACCAAGCTAGAATTCATCGAGAGGCAGAAGAAAGGGGAGAGGAATTTCAAAGGATATATGAGGGAGGTTGAGGAGGAGCAGCAACCATTACCCGCTAGTGACGCCAGCAGCCATTCTCCAGGGACCCAGTAGGACTACCGAGTCTTGGATATCACCTTCCATTCCCAGCAAGCCCACCAACATTATCCTAAAAGGTTAGTTATCATTCATAGTACAGTATCATTTATTATAATGACAGTAGTACCAATATATGTATAGGTATATGGTAGGTATTTAGGGTGACTTTTCCTAGGGTTGCTGACATAATTCATTTTTCCCCATAAGCTCCGTTGTTTGTCCAACACGTTTTTAGTCCAACACGGGACCCATGCATGACAATATTACCGTGTTGGACGCGAGGGTACTGTACAAGGTAGGGCAGTAGATGTTGGAGTAGTACTAATGAGAGAGGGCAGTGTTTGGAAACTCCCTGTACTGTTGCTTGCAGATGATACTGTGTTGTTAAGTGAATATGAAGGGGAGCTGCAAGGCTTGATGGATGAGTCTGGGAGAATGTGTAAGAAATGGAATTTAAAGGTGAGTGTAGGGAAGAGAAAAGTGATGGTCTTCGAGAGAGGTGAAGTCAGTGAATGTACGATGAGGTTGGATGAGGAGGAAATGGGAAATGTGACTGCGTTTAATTACTTGGCTAGTGTGATGAGTAAGGATGAGAGTGTAGGTGAAGTGCTTGAAAGGGTACAACAAGGAAGAAGGTTCCTGGTTCCTTGAAAGCATTGATAAAAGCATGGAAGTGAAAAAGTTGCTACATGACAGTATTGTGATACCAATTCTACCGTATGGAAGTGAATCTTGGACCTTGTTGGAGGGACACAAGTCAAAAGTGAGAGTAGTGGAAATGAGTTTTTTGAGAGAAGCCTGTGGAGGCACATGGAGAGACAGACTGACAAATGAGGATGTGAAGGAGCATTGTGATGTGGATGTGACAGGAAGCGTTTGGAGAAACACTTTGAGGTGGTTTGACCATGTGAAGACGATTGAGAGTGAGAGACTGACGAGGAGAGTGTATGTAAGTGAGGTGGAGGAGGAGAGAGTGAGGGGGGAGGCCAAGGATGAGATGGAGGGATGGAGTGGAGAGGTATATGAGAGGGGGGGGGGGATGTGAGCTGGGAGCATGGCAGTGAAATGGTGGGGGACAGGGTGTCATGGAGGCGACTTGTTTGTGGCCACCCTGTATGGGATTAAGGTGTCTGGCAATAGATAGATAGATAGATAGATTTCCCTAACTGTCAGTAAGTATCCTACCATATACTTTTCCTACTACACCAGGAAGACAAATGCCCCTACGATTAGCACACACTTCTTTTTTCCCTTTTCCTTTGTACAGGTGAATAATTATACCAGGCATCCAAGCCTCTTGGACTCTGCCTTCCTCCTAGGCCAATCTGCACATCATCAACATCCATTCTACTACTATGTCTCCCCCATGCCTCAGCATTTCACCACACACTCTCCATCAATTCCTGAAGCTGTCCCCATTTTGACTTTCTTCCTTGCTTCCGCAACTTCCATCCTACTGATTTCTTCCTCTCTTTTTGCATCCCTCTGTCTCCTAGCCATTCCCCAGCCACCTATACTCACATTACTTTCATTCTTTATTTCCAACAATTCCTTAAAGTGTTCTCTCCATCTGCTCACTTTTTCTCCCTTCTCCACAAGTAATCTACCATTTTTATCTTTCGTTCCATGACTAACTTCTTTGCCACCCTGTCTAACTCTCTTTACCTCTTTCCAGAACATTTTTTTTACATTCACTCCACTTTACATTGAAATTCCTCCTAATTCCTCATGCAATTTTCTTCTTAGAATAGTGAGAGGCATATAACAACTATAAACAGGCAAGAAAATGATTATTCAGGGATTAGGTGAGAAGCCCAAAGACAGTTTGAGGAAGACATTATAATAAAAGGGATGATCAGCCAAAGCTATTTAACAGCTACATCCGAAGCAAAACCAAAGTTAAAGATAAAATACAGTCCACTATGGACGAGGGGATCATCTATACACAAGAGAAAGATATTTGTGAAGCACTAAATAAAAATTTCCAATCAGTTTTTATGGAAGAAAATAATTGAGAGAGAGATGATATGGAATATTCATTCCCATTCATATTACCAGATATACAAATATCAGAAAAAGAAGTACAGGAAAAGGTGAGTTCTATCTGAATGTTGAGTTGAAACAAGGATGTGTCATATTCCTATGGGTGTTTTATTTCTGAATGGTTGGGGTTATAAAAGAGATACAAGATAGGACAGTGGATGTTGAAGCAACCCTCATAAGAGAGGGCAGTCTTTGGAAACTCCCTGTACTGTTGTTTGCAGATGATACTGTGTTAAGTAAAGACAAAGGGAAATTGCAGGACTTGGTGAATGAAATTGGAAGTGTGTGTAAAAAACAGAATCTAAAGGTGAATGTAGGGAAGAGTAGAGTTATGATCTTTGGGAGGGGTCAAGTCACTGAATGTTCAGTGAGGCTGGATGAGGCAGAAATGGATAATGTGAGTGCTTTTAAGTAATTGGGTAGTGTGATGAGTAAGATGGAAGTTTAGAGGGCGAAGTGCTTGAAAGGGTATAACATTGAAGAAAGGTTGCTGGTTCTTTGAAAGCCATGACAAGGAACAAGGAAGTGAGCATGGAAGTAAAAGTCATTGCATGGCAGTATTGTGATACTAACTCTAATGTATGGAAGTGAAGCTTGGACCGTGTTGGATGGACATATGTCAAGAGTGAGAGCAGTGGGAATGAGTTGTTTGATAGGAGCATGTGGAGTTACATGGAGAGAGACTGACGAATAAGGAAGTGAAGGAGCATTGTGGTGTGAATGTGGATGTGATAGAAAGCATAAGGAGAAATACATTGAGGTGGTGTGGCCATGTAGAGAGGATAGAGAGTGAGAGACTAATGAGGAGAGTGTATGCAAGTGCGGTGGAGGGGGGGGAGAGGGAAGGGAAGGCCGAAGATGAGATGGAGGGATGGAGTGGGGAGGTATATGAGAGAGAGGGGTGTGAGCTGGGAACAAGGCAGTGAAGTGGAATTGGACAGGACGACGGGGAGGCAATTTGTTTGTGGCCACCCCTAACAGAATTAATTCGTCTGGCAATAGATAGATAGATAGGAAATTTATTTTTACCAAGGTTGTATTAATTTAATTAGCCCTTCATCATTTACACATATACTTAGCCTACCTATATATAACTATTCATAATATACTAACATTGAGGCATTTTTCTCAATAGTGTAGTAAGTTCAAATTATTGCACTTATTATATACCATATACACTATATATATATATATATATATATATATATATATATATGTATATGTATATATATATATATATATATATATATATATATATATATATATATATATATATATACATATATATTTTTTTTTTTATGCGAGGAAGAAGGAACCAAAGGCCATGAGCCCGCAGTAACAGTTCCCTCCAAGAGAAAAACAAAATTCAATAGAGAGCCAAATTCAAGATCCGATCATTTTGAGATGCCTGGACACACTGCGTTTGAAAGACTGGAGATCATAGGCAGGAGGAAATACAGACAGAGGGAGACAGTTCCAGAGCTGACCTGTTGCATGAATGAAAGACTGGGAGTAACGGTTAACTCTTGCATTAGAGAGTTGGACAGAAAAGGGGATGAGAGTTTGCTGCCAGACGGGGTGCTACGCGCCCGTCGTAGAGGTGGAGGAATGCAAGCAGACAGTTCAGAGGAGCAGTGACCATTAAAGTAGCGATAGAAAAGAGATAAAGATGCAACAGTGTGGCGAAGAGACAGAGGTTGAAGGGAGTCAGTAAGAGGAGGAGAGTTAATGAGACGAGAGCCTTTGACTCCACCCTATTGAGAAGAGCTGTATCTGGGGAACCTATCCATACATGAGAGTTGTACTCCACATAGGGGCGGATAAAACCCGGGTATAGAATCAACAGATGTGCTGGGGAAAAGAAGGAACGGAGTCGGCTTAGCACACCCAATCTCTTGGAAGCAGATTTTACAAGAGATGTAATATGATCTTTCCGAGATAAGTCCCGAGTAAATGAAACCCCAAGCATGTTCAAGGATGATGCAGGATTAATCTGAATATTATTAAACATTAGTGGGTATACCTGTGGAAGATTTTGTCGGGTTGATAGGTGTAAGAACTGAGTCTTAGAAGCATTAAAGACAACCATATTATTTTTACCCCAGTCAGAGATATGAGCCAAGTCAGACATTAGGTGTGCCATAGCCTCATCCCTTGTTTCTTGAAGTAACTGTTGAGATGGGCGTTAGCGGGAACCGAATGGAAAGGTGAAGGGTGGAGTCATCAGCGTATGAGTGGATAGGGTTAGATGTACAGCTTAGAAGATCATTGATGAATAAAAGGAAGAGAGTTGGTGATAGGACAGAGCCCTGAGGAACACCACTGTTGATAGATCTAGGAGAAGAACGATGGCTGCCCTACTGACAGCAGCTATAGAACTGACCAGAAAGGAAGCTAAAGCGATGAAGGTACAGATAGAAGGATAGAAACCGTAGGAGGGCAGTTTGGAAATTAAAGATTTATGCCAGACTCGATCGAAAGCCTTTGAGATGTCAAGTGCAATGGCAAAGCTTTCGCCAAAGTCCCGAAAGGAGGATAACCAGGAGTCTGAAAGGTAGGTGAGAAGATCGCCAGTGGAGCGTCCCTGACGGAACCCGTACTGACGATCGGAAAGAAGGTTGTGATAGGAAAGATGCCTTAAAATTTTTTTATTAAGAATTGACTCGAAAACTTTTGAAATACAGGACGTTAAAGCAATTGGACGATAGTTGGAGGGTTGGGAGTGGTCACCCTTCTTTGGGACTGGCTGAATGAGAGCAAACTTCCTGCAAGAAGGAAAGGTACAAGTTGACAGACAAAGGCGAAATAGTTTGCCTAGGCAGGGTGTAAGCACAGAAGCACAGTTTTTTTGAGAACAACAGGAGGGACCCCATCAGGCCCATATGCCTTGTTAGTACTGAGGCCAGTAATGGCAGAAAATACATCAGCTGAAGAAATTTTAATGTCAGCCATGAGGAAGTCAGAGGGGGGAAGTGATGGAGGAACAGCACCAGAATCGTCTAAGGTGGAATTGGAGGAGAAAGTCTGTGCGAAGAGATCTGCTTTATCAGTAGAAGAAATAGCTACAGAACCATCAGAGTAGAAAAGAGGAGGGAAGGATGATGAGGTAAAGTTGTTAGAAAGATTTTTGGCAAGGTGCCAGAAGGAGCGGGAAGAATTCGAGTTGGAGAGTTGAGAGCATTTAGTATGGATGAAATTATTTTTAGTAGAGCGAAGAACAGACTTAGCACGATTCCGGGCAGAAACGTAAAGATTATGTGATTCAGGAGTGGGTTGGCTCCGGTACCTTTTGTAGGCCTTCTCCTTGTTGCGGACAGCATTAGAACAAGCGTGATTAAACCAAGACTTTCTTGCGTTAGTCAAAGGATATGAGAAAGGAATGTATGCTTCCATGCCCGAGAGAATAACCTCCGTAATGCGCAAGGCACACTCAGATGGCTCACGGCCATGGAAGCAATAATCATTCCAGGGAAAATCAAAGAAGTACTGCCTGAGGGCCTCCCAGTCCGCAGCTCCAAAATGCCAGAGACGACGTTTCCTGGGAGGGTCCGCAGGCCGTACTGGAGCGATAGGACAGGTTAAGGTAATAAGGTTGTGATCGGAGGAGCCCAACGGAGAGAAAAGATTAACAGAGTAGCAGAAGGATTACTTGTGAGGAAGAGGTCAAGTATGTTGGAGCTCTCTCCAAGGCGGTCAGGGATACGGGTAGGGTGCTGTACAAGCTGCTCTAGGTCATTAAGGATAGAAAAGATGTAGGCTTGTTCACCAGGTGGATCTGTGAAAGGAGAGGAGAGCCAAAGGTGGTGGTGAACATTGAAATCTCCAAGAATGGAGATTTCAGAGAAAGGAGAAATGGACAGAATGTGTTCCATCGTAGAAGTAAGATAGTCGAAGAATTTTTGATAGTCAGTAGAATTAGGGGATAAGGAAACAGCACAGATATATTTAGTCAGAGAATGACAGGAAAGCCGAAGCCAGAGAGTGGAGAATTCAGAAGAATCAAGTTCAGGAACACGAGAGCAAGATAAGTCGTTGCGTATGTATACACAACAGCCACCTTTGGCTTTGAAATGAGTATAGAGAAAGTAGGAGGATACAGAAAAGGGTTTGCTGTCAGTTGCCTCAGACAGCTGAGTCTCCGTTAGAAAAAGAAGGTGAGGTTTAGAGGAGGAGAGATGGTGCTCAACAGAGCGAAAGTTAGATGAAAGGCCGCGAATGTTGCGGAAATGAATATAAATATACATATATGAATATACATATATAAATATATAAATATATATATATATATATATATATATATATCATCATTCATTCATTGCCAGATGCCATGTATCCCAAACAGGGTGGCCAAGGGCTTAGAGTTAATTGTTTTACAGGGAGGGGCACTAATCCTCCACCAACCCCACTTGACACGTAGGGATGCCAACAGCATCTGGTGTTCCCAGGCGGTCACCCATCCAAGTACTAACCAGACCCAACGTTGCTTAACTTCGCTGATCGGACGGGAAGCGGTGTACTCAATGTGGTATGGCCGTTATATATATATATATATATATATATATATATATATATATATATATATATACATATAGATATCGTTTCGTTTTTAAAGGCTCCAACATGCTTGCATGTGTCGGCCTTGGTCACCTAATGGCGGCTCTCCACGCTGCACGATCCATTGCAGCCTCCCTGTTCAGTCCTTTAACCCTAAGGTCACACTTAATGACCTCGTCCCATGTCTTTCTCGGTCTACCCCTCATAACCCCACCCCCAATATTAACACTTCTCACCTTCCTCACCCAATTATCATCCCCCATCCTCTCCACATGTCCAAACCACCTCAATCTACCTCTCCTCATCACAACACCAATACACTCCAGTCCCATCCTACCTCTCAACTCTTCCATTGTAAACCCAGCCCCTCCAGGCCTTGGACGCAGGGACGCACTGCACATCCACCTAATCATTGTCATTTCTGTACGTCTGAGCCGGCGAATGTCTTCCTCCTTCACTGCCCAGGTCTCACTGCCATACAGCATTACACTCCTAACACATGCTGCATACAAAGACCCCTTAGCACGTAGGGAGAGCCCTCTCAATGTCAGGAGAGGCAAGAGCTCCCTGAACTTCTTCCAACCACTTCTCACCCTAGCCACAGAGCTAGCTCCAGCCCCACCTCCAGCACACAACATGTCTCCCAAATAACAAATTATAAAGATATAATCCCCCCACTATCCAATGTAATAGAGTCAAAGGCATGTCCGGAAAGTGGTTCAATCCGGAAAGTGGGCCCCTGCCTGCTGGACTGGTACTTATGGACCGTAACCCACCTAACTTTGAAAGCCACCTAAATAACTCCCTACCAGATATGCATAGCACCTATTTGAGACCCTATTCACACCAAATAATGGACATAAAGCATGAAATATATATACATATATGCAGTAATCCCTGTACTATCCAGATGCCCACTATCCGGACTCCACATTTTCCGGACATTGTGAGCCTGAACTTTCGGAACCCAAAAATGGCCAAAAAAAAGAAAAAATCCCCCTAAAATCCAAATTTTTCCCTGACCCACAATTTGAAATTAGCGCACAGCGCCGAACAGCTGTGCTTATGCACAGCCCCTTCACCCCTTCCTTCCTTCCCACTCAGCAGTTACCAACTAACCACCGTCATGAGTAGATGTTCATCGCAATGGATGCCGCACATGCTCGTTTTTGTGAATAAACAGTGAATAAACTGCAAATACCTCGCCAGTAGACCACAAGGGAAGTTACAGTGTTGTACAGTGTTAAGAAATCAGAATTTAGAATGCAAAGGATTAAATGTAGAATGCAAATTGGCGGTTGAAACTGGCATGTAGTTAAGAACAATGTGCAGTGTTAAACAATTATAACTCACAGTGCTGAGAATTAAGTGTAGCACAACACTGGATTACTGTACTTGCTTCAAGAGCATTTTCATCACTGCCAGAGCCTTAGAGGTGGCAGCCACAGACATGCTGTAAGTACCCTGTACACTTTTAAATATTTTCCATAATCACTTCTAATTTGTCATTCTCTGGTTCTTTTTCATTTATTTCATGCTTTATGTCCATTATTTGGTGTGAATAGGGTCTCAAATAGGTGCTATGCATATCTGGTAGGGAGTTATTTAGGTGGCTTTCAAAGTTAGGTGGGTTAGGGTCCATAAGTACCAGTCCAGCAGGCGGGGGCCCACTTTCCGGATTGAACCACTTTCCGGACATGCCTTTGACTCTATTACATTGGATAGTGGAGGGATTATACCTTTATAATTTCCCCTTTCCAGGACATCACCCGTCCCTTTGTACACATTTACAGTTACACACTTCAACAACACACTTATATATAATCATATTCATCAGGTCAGTGACTAATCTCACCCCTACATCTCCTGAGGCCGTCAACATTTCGGCAGTCAACCCAGACACGCCTGCTGCCTTCCACCCCTTCATCCTGCCTATTGCCTCACTTACGGTATCATCATCAATCAAAGGCCAAGGGCCAAACACTGGATCTGCTGGCTCCAAAACTTCCCTGTCCCAGTCAAACTCCTCATTCAACATCCGGCTATAATGCTGTCTCCATGCATCTTTAATATCCCCACTGTTCACCACTACTCTTCCTTCATCATTCTTCACACACTGCTCACCTATAATATCCCGATTACCCCTCTTCATCTGATTTACCACCTTCAATATCATATTTTTCCTTTCCCCATGCTTTAGGTAATCAAGTAAAAGTCTCTGTGACTCAGACTTTGCCTTGTATACCTCTCTTCTAGCCCTGCACATGGCAGCTAAGTATTCCTCCTTGTTACCACCCTTCTTCCATTCCCGGAAAAGCCTTCTTTTCTTCGTATCTGCAGCTTCTACATGCTCATCTCACCACCAGGTTACTTTATTTCTTGGTGGGCCTCTTGTCCAACCACATATTACATCAGTAACTCTCAAGAGGTTGTTCTTGAGGGCTCTGTACTGTTCATTAACGCCTCGCTGTCTACGGCTCCCTGTTCAGCCACCACTCTCCTCATCTCGTTATGGAAGGCATTCCTTAACACACACACATATATATATATATATATATATATATATATATATATACACAGTACATCCCCGCAGTACGCGAGTATATGGGCAGCAGAGGATGTTGCGCACCAGGAATTTGCGTACTGTGGATACATAAACTTAAGGGAAAAATTACATATGGGCAGCACCCCCCTTCATGGGCAACCCTTGAGATGCCTTTCAGACCTAAGTATTGTACTATACAGGGAAACTATCTAAGACATATTACCTAAGATAAAGTAAACCTAGAAGATTATGGCTTTACTAAGTAAATCAACAGGGATATGGCATAACTAAACCAACAAGAATATGGCTGCTCACCTTTACCCAAGAGGACAACAGGCATGATGGAGGTAAGAAGAGGATCTGAGGCAGGATGAGGCACCTAGCGTGCATCTCCTTCATCACCCACCACACCACCTTCCTTACCACTCTCGTCACCAACACTTTCAACACTTTCACTAGCTAAAGCACTCACTTTGTTCATAAACCCTTCAAAGTCTATTTCTGACACCTCAGACATCGAATCAGTCTCTTGATTCTCTTCAGGATATGGCTCTTCTGATGTTGAAGGGAGTGATTCCTCACTTTGTTCAAGCCAAAGATAACAGGTGATGAGTGTTTGCTTCCATCTGTTTACTTCCTGGTTGTACTTGTCGGTGTAATAGTGGAAGATTTTGTTCAGTGAAGACATCACCTCCTCCACTCACAACTGAGAGCATTCGATGTCCTTGAATTCTTCCTTGAATTTATCAAGGGCACACAGTTCCCGGCTGATCTCCATCATGGACAAATCTCCACTCTCCATCACTGGTGTTGCTGCCTTTTCTGATGCAATCTCCTGCTCTGCGTCGGCCTCATTCACTCACTGCATGATTTCCTGGGGATGCTGCTCTGCTGCTGCTGAATGTAAACCCCAGATCTCCTCCAGCGAGATGGCCTGAAACCCAGGCACATCTTGTGCACTTGTGAGAGTTGCTGCCTTGGCAGCGGCCAGGGACTGAAAGCCGCTTCCCGGTGCGATTTCACGGAGATGCGGTACGAGGAGGCGCCGAGCATGGTTGATTGTTGCAGTGGTTATATCTGCCCATGAAGACATCAAGAGAGTGATGGCATCCTTGAGGTTGAATGACCGCCAAAAAGCCATAATAATCTTCTCAGGAGTTGAAGTTGGTTGTGCGGGTGCTGTGCTTGATGAGGATGAAGCAGGTGGCGAATCCAATCATCCTTGGCATCCATGACATCACTCCCAACTATGTTCAAGTCAAGAATTGCCTGCAGTTCCTCACAGCTGTCGGTCTTGCTGCGGAGGTGATCTTAGAGGCGTTGGTGGTATAGCTGCTTGACCGTTGCAATCAACTCCTGGTCTAGCGGTTGGATGAGAGGTCATTCTTGGGGGCAGAAAAACGATCTTGCCTTCCTTGCTGAGGTCTGCTAGCCAGGTTGGATGACTTGGGGCATTGTTGAGGATGAGAAGCACCTTGAAGGGGATGCCAAGTTCCCAGGATTTTGCCTTGGCATCAGGGATGAAATGCTGCAACAGCCACTCGGAAATGATGCTACTCGTCATCCAGCCATTGGAGTTGCTGTACCAGTATACCCTGCTGTCATCCATGCAGCGCAGATTCTTGTAACATGTGGGGTGTGCTGCAGTATGCACCACAACAGGAAGCATTGTGTGTGAGCCTGATAAGTTCACGGCGAACATGGCTGTTATCCTGCTCTTGTCGACTTTTCTGCCCCAGGCCTGGTGCTGGTGCTTGCTGATATAAGTACACTTCGGCATAGCCTTGTAGTATTGGGCAGTTTCATCAGTGTTATAAATTTGGTCCCTGCTGTAGCTGCCCTTGTCGATTATCCCCTTTAGGATGGCTGGATAATCCCTGGCCGCCATTTCATCTGCTGATGCACGTTTCCCCATGAGGTGAATGTGACATAGCTCCTTCCTCTTCAGAAAGTGGCAAAGCCATCCCATGGAGGCTTTAAATGGTTTCTTTACAGCAAGTTTCAGAGCTGCAGCTTTGTAGAATATCTTGGCCTGGTCCCTGATGTAGCACCCGTTCAGTGGAATTCCTTCCTTCTCCTTCCTCAGGATAAATGTACCCAGGTACCGCTTCATAAGAATTATAGCCTGGTTGGTCAGCCTGCTTCTCCCATCCAATGCCGCATCCCATATGTCTTCACAGTCTTCTTTATGGCCTCCCTGTTAGCCTATATAGTTCACACAGACGATTCTTCCAAGCCTAGTTCCTTGCCAATGGCCATGTTACCTTTCCCACTCTCTTTCTTCCTAATGACTTGCATCTTCATGGCATGGGTGATGCACTTCTTCCTCCTGGAGGAGCAGGCAGACATCTTGGCTCACAAAAAAAAATAGCCTCAGAGTACACGGGGACGTACCTGGAACAGCGAGTTTACCCTCTGTGCATGTGTGTTTCCTCTGCTGGGACTCTCACCTCATCACCCTCCAAGCGGTGCATATGGGCATCACGTGACGAGTGAGCAACATCGATGTCACAAGGTGGGCGGAGCGTAAGTAACCGTTATCCTTCTTGGGAGGGGGGGGGCAATGTTGCGTACTTGGGGTAACCCCGAATTTGGGCCACTCTTCGCTGCCTGTCTCTCTTACAAGGAGTTTAATTTGCGTACTAATAAAAAATACACTAAAATTAAAAAAAAGAAAAAGGTCCTCGTGTACAAGGGGGATTGTGTACTCGGAACTCGCGTACCGTGGGGACGTACTGTATATAGATGTAGCTATATCTGTACTGTATGTATATATACAGTATATGTATATGTATAGTAATCTCTCTAATATCAGATGTAATACAGCCAAGGGCATGTCCAGGAAGTGGGATCGTCTGGATACTGGGACCCTGCGTCCTAGACCGGTACTGATGGACCCTAACCCAGGCTGACTCAGAAAACCTCCTACATAAGTCCCTACCGGACATGCATAGCACCTGTTTAAGACCCCATTCACGCAAATAAGGTACAGAAAGCATGAAATAAATGAAAAGGAACCAGAGAAAGAGGAATTAGAAGTGAGTATGCAAAATATTAAGCAGTGTACAGGGTACTTACAACACGTCTGTGGCCATTACGAAGATTAACCCGCCTCCTCGAAGGCTCTGGCAGTGATAAAAATTCTCATAAAGCATGTACAGTAATCCAATGTTGTGCTGCACTTAATCCTTTGCGCTGTGAGGTATAATTGTTTAACACTGCACGTTCTGTTCTTACTTGTGCCATGCCAGTTTCAACTGCCCATTTGCACTCTACACTTAATCCTTTTGCACTCTGAATTGTAATATCTTAACACTGCTTAACACTGTAATTTCCCATGTGGTCTAGTGGTGAGGTATTGCAGTTTATTCACAAAAATGAGCACGTGTGGCATCCATTACGACGAGCATCAAGTGAGGATGGTAGTTAGGCGGTAACTGGGGAGGCCCGGAGGGGAGGAAGCAAGTGGCCACACGTAAACACAGCTGTTCTGTACCGTGCGCCAAGTTCAAAGTACGGGTGAAAAAAAGTCAGATTTTTTTATTTATTTATTTATTTTTTTATTTTTTTATTTATTTTTTTTTAGCCAATTTTGGGTTCCAAAAGCCTGGGCCCAAAATACCCAGACATTGGTGAGTTAGGTTATTGGCCATCCAGATATTGAAGATATTACTATCTATCTTTTTTTTTTTTTTTTTTTTTTTTTTTTTTATGCGAGGAAGAAGGAACCAAAGGCCATGAGCCAGCAGTAACAGTTCCCTCCAAGAGAAAAACAAAATACAATAGAGAGCCAAATTCAAGATCCCATCATTTTGAGATGCCTGGCCACACTGCGTTTGAAAGACTGGAGATCATAGGCAGCAGGAAATACAGATAGAGGGAGACAGTTCCAGAGTTGACCTGTTGCATAAATGAAAGACTGGGAGTAACGGTTAACTCTTGCATTAGAGAGTTGGACCGAAAAGGGATGAGAGTTTGCCCTGAGGAACACCATTGTTGATAGATCCAACAGAAGAACGATGGCCGTCTACAACAGCGGCTATAGAACGACGAGAAAGGAAGCTAGCGATGAAGGCGCAGATAGAAGGATAGAAGCCGTAGGAGGGCAGTTTGGAAATTAAAGATTTATGCCAGACTTGATCGAAAGCCTTTGAGATGTCAAGTGCAATGACAAAGCTTTCGCCAAAGTCCCGAAAGGAGGATGACCAGGAGTCTGAAAGGTAGGTGAGAAGATCGCCAGTGGAGCGTCCCTGACGGAACCTGTACTGACGATCGGAAAGAAGGCTGTGATAGGAAAGATGCCTTAAAATTTTTCTATTGAGAATTGACTCAAAAACTTTTGAAATACAGGACGTTAAAGCAATTGGACGATAGTTGGAGGGTTGGGAGTGGTCACCCTTCTTTGGGACTGGCTGAATGAGAGCAAACTTCCAGCAAGAAGTAAAGGTACAAGTTGACAGACAAAGGCGAAAGAGTTTGCCTAGGCAGGGTGTAAGCACAGAAGCACAGTTCTTGAGAACAACAGGAGGGACCCCATCAGGCCGATATGCCTTGTTAGTACTGAGGCCAGTGATGGCAGAAAATATTACCAGATGCCCGTAAGGGGTGGCCATTTGACTTTGAGTTATTTGTTTTACGGGGAGGGGCACTAACCCTCCACCAACCCACTTTTTGACACGTAGGGAGCACGTATGGTTTGGTTATATGGTTACCACCCAGCGTTGTAAATGGTTTCTTGGCTTACAGGAAACCATTTGGCTTGTCACTAAATGTAAAGCCACCCATAAAGGAAAGAAAAGCAATAAGAAGTGACAGGAAAGATGAGAGAAAAAGGAAGAGAGAAAGGTTGGCACAGAAAAAGAATGATAAAGGCTAAGAAAGAAGTAGGCAGCACTTCTCCCCTTTGGGGCTAAGATGCGAATGAAGGTGTTTGAATGGATGAGTAAATGGGGAGTGTGTCGTCCTGTCTCGGCTACCTCCCTTTCCTTGGGGGAAGCAGCCTAGGTATATAGGTAGATATATATATATATATATATATATATATATATATATATATATATATATATATATAGAGATATATATATATATATATATATATATATATATATATATATATATATATATATATATATATATATATATCATAATCATCATCATCATCATCATCATCAGCCGTTGAGGTCCACCTCAGGACCGGCCTATCCCTATCGAAGCAGGGACAATACAGCCAATGTACCTCTACCCAGTGGCTTAGGCTGTCTGGCAGAGACTGTATGTAGGGTGAGAAGTGCTTGTGAGTGTGATTGTTGTGTTGTAGTGGCTTTGGATGTGTGTAGTTTGTGAACCAAGTGTAATCGGCCTGCCTTAAGCTGATTGGGTGCAAGCATACTATAGTCGCAGCGCACAACTCTGAGGTTGTCATTATCATACCCTGGCAACTTACCATTCCAAAGTGCGTCCGATTTCATATAATCTCATACACGAATCATATTACTATTCACTAATATATTATACACGAACATATTATACACTAATCACGTGTCTCATATTATACGTGAAATCAGACTCACTTTTGAATGGTAGGTTGCCAGGGCACAATAATAACAACCTCAGAGTCGCACACCACGACTATAGTATGCGACACTGGTTCAACCACAGCACCCCTTGTGTCTGCCAGAAGCGAGTGGCTTGGTGAACGCTTCCCAAAGTTTTCACAACTCTGGCCGGAGGCAAACCCACACTCACCCGCGTACGAAACGCACTCTCTACCACTGTACCACAGAGGCTTCATATACAGGTTATCCCTTAATTCACGCGAACTTTTTTCACGCGATTTCGGTTATCCACGAATTTTTCGTACAATAATTAAAACAAAATTATAGTATTCAAATAAGTAAATTCAATATACAAGAGAAATAAATAAAACATAAAAAATGCCTACCTGCTGCCCGTGTGCACACATATATGTATGTGTGTGTGTGTGTGTATGTGTGTGTGGGAGTCTGGGAGATCGGTCTACCACGCACCACAGTCAGTTTGAATCCGACGGTCGAACCATGCATGACTTGCAAATCGTTATTTGTGGCTTATTTTTCTGCCTTCCAGTAATTGCTTGCCTTGTCTGTCAACATGGGGCATAAGCGTAGTGCTAGTGATGCATGATAACACACCAAAACTGACTTGTAAAGTGATGTTGCTGACAGAGAAAGTTAAAGTGTTGGACAAACTTCAGGGTGGAATGTCGGCGACAATTCTCCGTCATGACGATTCCCCGTCATTTATTTACATACCAGTTTATTTAGCAAGTACAGTACACTAGTTTTTTACTTATATGAGTTATAAAATCCCCCTGAAAATTAGTTATTAAAGTATTAATTAATCAATAATAAGTACATTAATAGAATGACGGGGAATTGTCCATGTTTTGACGGTGAATTGACTTGATGGTGAATTGTCTCGGAACCGTATGTTTGGGGTGAGTCAACTGTTTGTACAATAAAGAAGGAGAATGTAGCATACGGGAGACAGTGAGGGCTACTGCACCAGTCTGTGCTAAAGTGTCTCCACCTACACCTGTGAATTGTCTTGTAACCGCATGTTTGGGGTGAATGAGTCAACTGTTCATACGATAAAGAAGGAGAACGTAGCATACGGGAGGCAGTGAGGTCTAGTGCACCAGACTGCTGAAGTGTCTCCACCTACGCCTGTGCTTGTCAGGTTTCAGTTTTAAATTTCTTATATTTTTGTTGTTTTTCATACTTTATGCTAGTTTATAAGGTGTATGTAGTGCATAAACAGTATTATTCAGATGTAATATACGAATAGACATGCGTAATTATGTGCACACAAGGGCAGAACATATACGCGAATTTGCCACATACGCGAAGGGTCTGGGAACCTAACCCTCGCGTGAATTAAGGGCTTACCTGTATGTATGTATATATATATATATATATATTTTAATGCGAGGAAGAGGGAACCAAAGGCCATGAGCCAGCAGTAACAGTTCCCTCCAAGAGAAAAACAAAATACAATAGAGAGCCAAATTCAAGATCTGATTATTTTGAGATGCCTGGCCACACTGCGTTTGAAAGACTGGAGATCATAGGCAGCAGGAAATACAGACAGAGGGAGACAGTTCCAGAGTTGACCTGTTGCATAAATGAAAGACTGAGAGTAATGGTTAACTCTTGCATTAGAGAGTTGGACAGAAAAGGGATGAGAGTTTGCTGCGAGACGGTGTCTACGCACCCGTCATAGAGGTGGAGGAATGCATGCAGACAGTTCAGAGGAGCAGTGACCAATAAAGTAGCGATAGAAAAGAGATAAAGATGCAACAGTGCGGTGAAGAGACAGAGGTTGAAGGGAGTCTGTAAGAGGAGGAGAGTTAATGAGACGAAAAGCCTTTGACTCCACCCTATTGAGAAGAGCTGTATGTGGGGAGCCTCCCCACACATGAGAGTTGTACTCCACACAGGGGCGGATAAAACCCCTGTATAGAGTCAACAATTGTGCAGGGGTAAAGAAAGAGCGGAGTCGGCTTAGCACACCCAATCTCTTGGAAGCATATTTTACAAGAGATGTAATATGATCTTTCCAAGATAAGTCCCGAGTAAATGAAACTCCAAGCATGTTCAAGGATGATGCAGGATTAAGCTGAATATTATTAAACATTAGTGGGTATACCTGTGGAAGATTTTGTCGAGTTGATAGGTGTAAGAACTGAGTCTTAGCTGCATTAAAAACAACCATATTATTTTTACCCCAGTCAGAGATACGAGCCAAGTCAGACATTAGGTGTGCCATAGCCTCATCCCTTGTTTGTTGAAGTAACTGTTGAGATGGGCGTTGCGGAAACCGAATGGAAAGGTGAAGGGTGGAGTCATCAGCGTATGAGTGAATAGGGTTAGATGTACAGCTTAGAAGATCATTGATGAATAAAAGGAAGAGAGTTGGTGATAGGAAAGAGCCCTGAGGAACACCACTGTTGATAGATCTAGGAGAAGAACGATGGCCATCTACAACAGCGGCTATAGAACGACCAGAAAGGAAGCTAGCGATGAAGGCACAGATAGAAGGATAGAAACCGTAGGAGGGAAGTTTGGAAATTAAAGATTTATGCCAGACTCGATCGAAAGCCTTTGAGATGTCGAGTGCAATGGCAAAGCTTTCGCCAAAGTCCTGAAAGGAGGATGACCAGGACTCTTAAAAGTAGGTGAGAAGATCGCCAGTGGAGCGTCCCTGACGGAACCTGTACTGACGATCGGAGATTGTGATAGGAAAGATGCCTTAAAATTTTTCTATTGAGAATTGACTCGAAAACTTTTGAAATACAGGACGTTAAAGCAATTGGACGATAGTTGGAGGGTTGGGAGCAGTCACCCTTCTTTGGGACTGGCTGAATGAGAGCAAACTTCCAGCAAGAAGGAAAGGTACAAGTTGACAGACAAAGGCGAAAGAGTTTGCCTAGGAAGGGTGTAAGCACAGAAGCACAGTTCCTGAGAACAACAGGAGGGACCCCATCAGGCCCATATGCCTTGTTAGTACTGAGGCCAGTAATGGCAGAAAATACATCAACTGAAGAAATTTTAATGTCAGCCATGAGGAAGTCAGAGGGGGGAAGTGATGGAGGAACAGCACCGGAATCGTCTAAAGTGGAATTGGAGGAGAAAGTCTGTGCGAAGAGATCTGCTTTATCAGTAGAAGAAATAGCTACAGAACCATCAGAGTAGAAAAGAGGAGGGAAGGATGATGAGGTAAAGTTGTTAGAAAGATTTTTGGCAAGGTCCCAGAAGGAGCTGGAAGAATTCGAGTTGGAGAGTTGAGAGCATTTAGTATGGATGAAATTATTTTTAGTAGAGCGAAGAACAGACTTAGCACAATTCCGGGCAGAAACGTAAAGATGATGTGATTCAGGGGTGGGTTGGCTCCGGTACCTTTTGTAGGCCCTCTCCTTGTTATGGACAGCATTAGAACAAGCGTGATTAAACCAAGGCTTTCTTGCGTTAGTCAAAGGATATGAGAAAGGAATGTATGCTTCCATGCCCGAGAGAATAACCTCCGTAATGCGCAAGGCACACTCAGATGGCTCCCGGCCATGGAAGCAATAATCATTCCAGGGAATATCAAAGAAGTACAGTACAATCCCAGTTAACCGGGTGGCTTGGGGAATTTACCTTCCCGGTTACAGATTTTTCCCGTATTTCTGATTTTCAAGTCAAATCTATACAAAGGCTATCACAGCAGTAAATACAGTTCAGGTACTCACCAGTCACATTAGGGGTTACACTAAGAGATTCCTCCTGAAAAACTGCCTTGTAAACACACACCATGGTCATAACGCACGTGCGTGCAATGTCTAGCAATTAGCAGTACTGCAAATTGTACCAGTCCATTGTTTACCGAATTACTGTATTCATTATATGTACTGTACTCATAAAAATTGAAAAATAAAATATAGAAATAAAAGCTTGAACATTTATTAGTGAACTGATGATGTGTTAAGACTGCACTGTAGAATTATCACGACACCTGTGCCCCCACGTGAGTTTGTTTACGTTTCCGACTGTTCTTTTTCTTCCCTACTTGACCTCCATCACTCCACCCCTCACCTGCCACTCAACTGTTTTGCAGAAAGTAAAATAAATGATGTATGTATGAAATGCAGGCATATTATTTATTTATTTTTCTTCCAACAAAGTAAACTTTCATTCTTATTAACATTTATATTCAGCCATTAGTGTTTTATAATGTTCGCCTTTTTCAAGTCTGTTGCATGTGTCCAGCTTCTGTTTCAAGGTAAGCATGATACGCTTACGTTTAGTTTGCACTTTAGGGATTTTGGAGTGTACAAATTACCATCTATCAGTGGAACACAATAGCAAGAAAGCTTGTTTACTGTCTGGTGGCAAAACGCAGACTGGTGATTTTTGGAGGGTGTGGAGGATGACTGAATTCAAGTAGGGGAAAGAAGGGGAGAGGAGGGGTGGTTAAGAGGATTTGCTAGGGATTTACATTAGCCGGAAATGCTTTCACCTCGCTTTGTCTGACTTCACCCAGCCTCGCATGACACGATCAAACGGCGGTTTGGCGGTCCATTCAGATTGGTGCACAGTTATAACTTACTGACATTTTTACCAGCCCTTGAATTTTCCCGTTGTTCTGAGTATTCCGTTTGTCTGGATACCGGATGGCTGGGATTGTACTGTACTGCCTGAGGGCCTCCCAGTCCGCGGCTCCAAAATGCCACAGACGATGTTTCACTGGGGGGTCCACAGGGCGTACCGCAGTGATAGGACAGGTTAAGGTAATAAGGTTGTGATCGGAGGAGCCCAACGGAGAGAAAAGATTAACAGAGTAAGCAGAAGGATTAGTTGTGAGGAAGAAGTCAAGTATGTTGGAGCTCTCTCCAAGGCAGTCAGGGATGCGGGTAGGGTGCTGTACAAGCTGCCCTAGGTCATTAAGGATACAAAAGATGTAGGCTTGTTCACCAGGTGGATCCGTGAAAGGAGAGGAGAGCCAAAGGTGGTGGTGAACATTGAAATTTCCTAGAATGGAGATTTCAGAGAAAGGAGAAATGGATAGAATGTGTTCCATCGTAGAAGTAAGATAGTCGAAGAATTTTTGATAGTCAGTAGAATTAGGGGATAAGTAAACAGCACAGATATATTTAGTCAGAGAATGACAGGATAGCCAAAGCCAGAGTGTAGAGAATTCAGAAGAATCGAGTTCAGGAACACGAGAGCAAGATAAGTCATTGCGTATATATACACAACAGCCACCTTTGGCTTTGAAATGAGTATAGAGAAAGTAGGAGGATACAGAAAAGGGTTTGCTGTCAGTTGCCTCAGACAGCTGAGTCTCCGTTAGAAAATATGTAATTTATCTATCCATATACTGTATATAAATATCTATATATACCTATGTATATAATATAAATATATATATATAATTTATCTATCTATATAATTATATAAATATATATATATATATATATATATATATATATATAATTTATCTATCTATCTATCTATCTGTCTATATATATGTATATATACTGTATATATATATATATATATATATATATATATATATATATATATATATATATATATATATATATTACTGCATATATATATATATATATATATAAGTACCCTCGCGTCCAGCATGGTAATATTGTCATGCATGGGTCACGTGTTGGACCAAAAACATGTTGGACTAACAATAGAGCTTATGGGGAAAAATGAATTATGTCAGCAACCCTCGGAAAAGTCACCCTAAATACCTACCATATACCTATACATATATTGGTACTATTGTAATTATAATAAATGGTACTGTGCTATGAATGATAACTAACCTTTTAGGATAGTGTTGGTGGGCTTGCTGGGAATGGAAGGTGGTATCCAAGGCTGTAGTTAGTCCTACTGGGTCCCCGGAGGATGGCTGCTGGCGTCACTAGCTGGTAATGGCTGTTGCTTCTCCTCAACCTCCCTCATAAATCCTTCGAAATCACACTCAGAATCACTATCTTCGTCCACAGCCATGGAAGGTCCTGCTTCTGCCTGTCCTAGCACTGTAATCCTCAGGAAAGTGCATGCTTCTCACACTGTTGCCAGAGCCCCGTCTCGTGACTTTGGAAAGTGATCGCTGTCGCTGACTCGGTAGAGAATAAGGAGAAGCAACTTTGTTTATAAACTGGTACGCACGCCGATGAGAAGGGTTTCAAAACGATTGATATTTATTCTAAAATATTAATATGTATTCAGTGTCATGCTAAATGTTCATTGCTGTAGTACGATACATTCTCTGTCGAGTCGCCTGGGTTTTGGTCACACTGTTTTGCCCGTCGTATCTCGGCAGGAATCCATCCAGATGAATTCCAAATGCCCGTGGTATCATCGGCAATTTTACCAGGTTACCGTTCCGATTTACCATTGTATCCTCGGCAAACCTGGTATGAAGTGCCGTGTGATAGCCTTCGGCTGCCAGGATCTTGTCTTAGTTTTTTTATTATGATCACATTGGCTTCCTTCATGTCGTAGGCCTTGGCAATGTCAACTTTCCTCTCCCCTTTCTTCTTCCTCTCGATGCTTTCTAGCTTGGTGGCCTGAGGGAGGTGCTGACGCTTCTTGGGGTTCTCAGAAGGCTTCCTAGGCATTATGAGCAGGGTAAAATGCAGTAACAAGGGCAGAAAATGCAGCAAGGAAAAAGCACCTTCCAGTGCAATTATGCGAGTGAGTGGCTCTGTGGCGGGAGAAATGTAAACAAAACATCACGTGACAGCAGAAGCGTTTTTAATTGGGCGGCATCACGATCACGTCACGATAGCAGGCGGGGAAGGCTACTTGATCAGAAGTTTTTCATTTGCTATCATCATCATGGGAATGTCCAGTATGGCCGTGTTGGACCAGGGGTGATCGTGCTAGAGTGAACTCTGTGGATTTGGCCTACTTCTCGGAGCTCTGTGCGTCTTATGCTAACGCACTCGTGTTGCAGTAATTAAATCGTATTAAATAATACCAATTAATTGCTCACCGTGCTGGACTCGAATCGTGCTGGACTAACGCGTGCTGGACGCGAGGGTACTGTATATATATATATATATATATATATATATACACACACATATATATATACATAGATAGATATATAGATAGATAGATAAATGTATATATATATATACATTATATATATATATATATATATATATATATATATATATATATATATATATATATGTATGTATATATATACAGTATATATACTGTATAGATATATAGATAGATAGATACTGTAGATATATAAATATCTATCTATCTATATACAGTATATATATATATAAATATCTATCTATCTATCTATCTATATATATATATATATATATAGATTATATTTATTTATATACATATAGAGAGAGAGATTATAGGTAGATAAATAAATAGATAGATAGATATTCTGTATATACAGTATATATATATATATATACATAGTATATATATATATATCTATCTATCTATCTATAACCCGACGCCCTAATCCCACAAAGGGTGGCCACAGACAAAACGCCTCCAAGTCACTCTGTCACCCACCATTTGACTACCCTCCCCCAACTCACCCCCCTCCCTAATATACCTCTCAACTCCATCCCTCCACCTCATCCTCGGTCTACCCCTCCCTCTCCCTCCCTCCACCTCACCTACATACACCCTCTTAGTCAGTCTTTCATTCTCCATTCTCTCCACATGTCCAAACCACCTCAGTGTATTTCTCCTAATCTTCTCAACCACATCCACATCCACCCCACAACGTTCCTTCACTTCTTCATTCGTCAACCTGTCCCTCCATGTCACTCCACATGCTCCTCTCAAGTACCTCATTTCCACTGCTCTCACTCTTGACTTGTTCCCCTCTTGCAAGGTCCATGCCTCGCTTCCATACGTCAGGGTAGGGATCACGATACCATCATGCAGTGACTTCTTAACTTCCATACTCACCTCCCTATTTCTCATCACTGCTTTCAGTGTACCAACAACCTTCCTTCCCTGCTGTACCCTTTCACGCACTTCATCTCCCAAAGTTCCATCCTTACTCATCACACTACCCAAGTACTTGAATGCACTCACATTCTCCATATCCTCACCATCCAACCTCACTGCACACTCTGTGACTTCATTCCTCTCAAACACCATAACTTTACTTTTGTTTAGATTAACTTCCAGCTTCCTCCTGGTACACACTGTCCCAAATTCATTCACCAAACCTTGCAACTCCCATTCATCTTCACTCAACAGTACTGTATCATCAGCAAACAGCAACACCGGAAGCTTCCAAATCTCATCCTCATTCATTAGGGCCAGCCCCACATCCACTGCCCTACCTTGCACCTCCTTTATATATATATTTATGTATATATATATATACACACACACACACACACACACACACACACACACACACACACACAGGTATACCCTGGTTTAATGATACAGTTAGTTAAGTAAAAAAACCATCGTTAGGCAGGGTATCGTATTTGGAGGTAGATTTAACATGTAAAGTACAGGGATGCGTTTTTGAGCCTTGGGTTTCCCCCCAGTCAAGTCCTAAACCCACCCAAATGAATCCAGAAAGAAGTATAACGCAATCTAAATGGCCTGACAGCTGTAAGAGAAGCTAATCGAAGCCTAACACTTGTAAATTCTTTGACTATCTTCAACGATGGAACACATTTTAACCCTTTCTCATTTCTCTGAAATGTCCATTCTAGGAGTTTTCAATGTTCACCACCACCTTTGGCTCTCCCTTCCTTTCACTGATCCACCTGGTGAACAAACCTACATCTTTTATGTCCTTAGTGACCTAAAGCAACTTGTACAGCATCCTGCCCGTATCCCTGACCGCCTTGGAGAGAGCTCCAACATACTTTACCTCTTCCTTACAACTAATCCTTCTGCTTACACTGTTAATCTTTCCTTTCTGTTGGGCTCCTCCTATCATAACCTTATTACAACTAATCCTTCTGCTTACACTGTTAATCTTTCCTTTCTGTTGGGCTCCTCCTATCATAACCTTATTACCTTAACCTGTCCTATCGCTCTGGTACAGCCAGTGGACCCTCCAAAGAAATGTCGATTGTGGCACTTTGGAGCTGCGGATTGGGAGGCCGTCAGGCAATACTATCATTGATTTTCCCTGGAATTATTATTGCTTCCATGGCCGGGAGCCATTTGAGTGTGCCTTGCGCATTACAGAGGTTGTTCTCTCAGGCATGGAAGCATACATTCCTTTCTCATATCCTATGACTAATGCAAGAAAGCCTTGGTTTAATCACGCTTGTTCTAATGCTGTCTGCAACAAGGAGAGGGCCTATAAAAGGTACCAGAACCAACCCACCCTTAAATCACATCCTTTTTATGTTTCTGCCTGGACTCGTGCTAAGTCTGTTCTTTGCTCTGCTAAAAATAATTTCATCTGTACTAAATGCTCTCAACTCTCCAACTCGAATTCTTCCCACTTCTTCTGGCACCTTGCCAAAAACCTTTCTAACAAATTTACCTCATCATCCTTCCCTCCTGTTTTCTACTGTGATGGCTCTGTATCTATTTCTTCTACTGATAAAGAAGCAGATCTCTCCACTCAGATTTCCTCCTCTAATTCCACCTTAGATGGTTCTGGTGCTGTTTCTCCATCATTTCCCCCCTCTGACTTCCTCGTGGCTGACGTTAAAATTTCTTCAGCTGATGTATTTTCTGCCATCACTGGCCTCAATACTAACAAAGCACATGGGCCTGGTGGAGTGTCTCGTGTTGTCTTCAAGAACTGTGCTTCTTTGCTCACACCCTGCCTAGGTAAACTCTTTCCCCTTTGTGTATCAACTTGTACCTTTCCTTCATGCTGGCAGTTTGCTCTCATTCAGCTAGTTCCAAAGAATGGTGACCATTCCCAACCCTCGAACTATTGTCCAATTGCTTTAACATCCTGTGTCTCAAAAGTTTTCAAGTCAGTTGTTAACAGAAAAATTTTGAAGCATCTTTCCTACTACAACATTCTTTCTGATCAGTATGGGTTCCGTCAAGGAAGCTCCACTGGCGATCTCACCTACCTTTCAGGCTCCTGGTCATCCTAATTCGGGACTTTGGCGAAAGCTTTGTCATTGCACTGGACATCTCAAGGGCTTTCGATTGAGTGTGGCATAAATCTTTAATTTCCAAACTGCCCTCTCAAAATATGGTTTCTATCCTTCTTTCTGTGCCTTCATCTAGAGCTTCCTTTCTGGTCGTTCTATAGCCGCTGTTGTAGACGGCCATTGTTCTTCTAGATCTGTCAACAGTGGTGTTCCTCAGGGCTCTGTCCTATCACCAACTCTTCATTTTATTCATCAATAACCTGCTAAGCTGCACATCTAATCCTATCCACCTGTACACTGATAATTCCACCCCTCACCTTTCCATATGGTTACCATAACATCCATCTCAGCAGTTACTTCAACAAACAAGGAATGTCTTTTTGTTTTTAATGCATCAAAGACTCAGTTTTTACACCTGTCAACCTGACGAAATCTTCCACAGGAGTACCCACTAATGTTCAGTAATATCCAGCTCAATCTTGCGTCATCCTTCAACATGCTTGGGCTTCATTCACTCGAGACTTATCTTGGAAAGATCACATTACATCTCTTGTAAAATCAGCTACCAAGAGATTAGGTGTGCTTAGCTGACTCCATATATTCTTTACCCCTGCACAGTTGTCGACTTTATACACGTTTTTTTCTTTTTCCTCCTAGGTACTGTAGAGTACAACTCTCATGTATGGGGAGGCTCCCCACATACAGCTCTTCTCAGTAGGGTGGAGTCAAAGGCTTTTCGCCTCATTAACTCTCCTCCTCTCACTGGCTCCCTTCAACCTCTGTCTCTTTACTGCACTGTTGCATCTTCATCTCTTTTCTGTCACTACTTCAATGGTCACTGCTCCTCTGAACTGTCTGCTTGCATCCCTCCACCTCTACAACGAGTGCGTAGCACATGTTTAGCAACAAACTCTTATCCCTTTTCTGTCCAACTTTCTAATGCAAGTGTTAACTGTTACTCCCAGTCCTTCATTTATGCAACAGGTCAGTTCTGGAACTCTGTCTGTCTGTCTGTAATTCCTACTTCCTATGATCTCCAGCCTTTCAGACGCAGTGTGTCGAGGCATCTCGAAATGAATGGATCTTGAATTTAGCTCTCTTTTGTATTGTTTTTGTTTTTTTCTTGAAAGGAATGATTTGCAGGCTCCTGACCTTTGGTTCCATCTTGCTTGCATTAAAACACACACACACACACACACACACACACACACACACACACACACACACACACACACACACACACACACACACACACACACACACACACACACACACACACACACACACACACACACACACACACACACACACACACACACACACACACACTAAAACCAACAAATGAAGTTTGAAAATCATTAAATATGTCTAGAAAAAATCAAACTGAGTAAACTGTACCCCAAAATGACAATGTTCACCCCATCTGTGACTAAAGCACATTAATCTAAGCCTAAAAACAATTTATAAATGAACCAAAACATACAAATTTAGTCTAAAATATCATCAAAATCAGTTAAATGAAATCAAAACCCATTGTTCAACCGGGGTTTGCGCCATCTTTAGGCGGGTATTTCTACCCCCATCGTTAAGCAGGGGGTATCGCATCTAGGGGTATCGTAAATCAAGGTAGACCTGTATATATACACATCATTCACTGAAATGTTACCAACTTCACAGTTAGAGCCAGTTATACAATCTAAGCTGACATATACCTATTTTATATTTAAAAATTTTGGGGAAAAATGTGAAGTGCAATTTTATGAGTAGAAAACATTATGTTTTCATGCCCCACCAAATTTATTGATGGGAGACACAGCATCAGCAGTGCCTAATGGCCCAACACAAGTACCTGAAAATGATCACCAAAACACAAACAGCCAAACAAGTTCAGAGACACAAGAACAAGCAGGAATCTAAACTCAAGAAACAAAAAACACACTAGATAGAGAAGATAAAGTACAACAGACAGATGAAATTTACACTGAAGTAAATAATGATGACATTTGGTCAGTGTTTTCAGATGTAAACAGTGAAATTAACTTAAATTTACCAGGCAGTTAATATAACCTAGGTCGTACAGTACTAAGATCAGGAAAAACGTAAATTTCCTATAAATGACAATTGCAAGGGAAACACTGTAAAGATAGCTAACACAGAAACAGCAAGGAGCAGTGCAATACCTTCTCCACAAAATTCCAGTAATACTCCAGTGCCAGTGCATGTTTTTCATGAGGATGAAAATCAAGAAAATTTACTGGTACAGAGAAAGCCATAATTGATATCCATACAGTACTAAATGAATGTCAGCAGTATTTCATTAGAAGAAATATTACAGATGAGAAGGAAAAAATAGCTGGTTTTTCAGCTAGAAAATATCAGGAACATTGCCCAGCTGGCAATATGCTCAAGTCAGACAAGTTGTTGAGACTCTAATATTTGAGGAATGTAAGACAGAATTTTTCAGGAAGTTCTCTGGAGACAGGAATTTTCTTGGTGGTATAACCCCAGAATTACATAAAATTGTGGACCTACCAAGCAAACATACTCCAGCTCAGATCTAGGGGAAATAACAGCAGATGTTTCCACTATGAAGAAGACCCCGTTAGCTAGCCTAGAAAACTCAAATTGGGTCGCAGATAATGGTAATATGTCATTAATGCATGTCATTGACATCATTGGCTACATAGCAGCTCGAGAGAGTGCTAAAAATCGATATAACAGTACCATATAATCCAGGGATGTTCTTACTTGATTTCATTTATGAGGTGGAATTAAGTTGCAGCAAAGCTGGTGTGCTTGAGACATCACAGGGCAATAAGACAGGGATGAAAATGCCAGAGATTGTTGCAGGGATCTCGATCAGAATATAAACAAACAGTCATGTTAGCTCAGGGGCACGTTCCTGCACACCAGGCAACAGGATGGTACATAAATCTGGCCATAGCCCGTGTAGACATCGACTGGCACAAAGACAAACAAATGGAAAATCACCTCGTAGGTCAAACTGCAGCGATACATTCTGTTACTACTGTGCAAATCCTGCTCACACAAAGTCTGAGTGTTAAATTAAGCGTAAGGAAGACAGGGAAAAGGCAAAAGGGTTTCAACCCTTGCAAGAAACACAAGTCTTCCAGTCACTGGACCTCAGACTGTAAAACAGTAGAAAACTTAGTATCTCTCTGTAAGTCGGGGGAAGGTCGTACCAGCACAAAAGATGACAACACAGAAAACAACCAAATAAACAAATAGTAAACATAGGAAATATTTTTGGAAATGAAAGGCTTCGGGTTTCTGCTGTCTGTGAAAAAGAAGATATTGTATTTCATTATTTTTGGACTCAGGCTTACCAGTAAATTTCATAAAGCAAGATGAGTGAAGGAGCGTTGTGGTGTGGATGTGGATGTGACAGGATGCGTTAGGAGAAACACACTGGGGTGGATTGGCCATGTGGACAGGATGGAGAGCGAGAGACACGAGGAGACTGTATGTGAATGAGGTGGAGGAGGGGAGAGGGAGGGGGAGGCCAAGGATGAGATGGAGGGATGGAGTGGAGAGGTATATGAGAGAGGGGGGTGTGAGCTGGGAGCAGGGCAGTGAAATGGCGAGGGACAGGGTGACATGGAGGCAGTTTGTTTTTGGCCACCTCTTATGGGATAAAGGCATCTGGCAACAGATAGATAGATAGAAAATGAGTTAGAAAGAATTTTTAGGAATAGAAGAAAAGTGACATTTTTGGAAGAATCTGGCTTAAATTTATACACAGTGGATGGTAAGGAAATATCTGGTTTTGGTATGATTGAGTTATACATTAAATTCACTGAGACTACAAAATCATTCGCTACCACCTTTCACGTAGTAGAAAAAATCTTCAGTTAGAGGAAATATATTGTTTGAGCTAAATGCAGTGAGGGCACAAAATATAATAATGTTGCCCCATTTCAATGGAAAATAGTATGGCAAAGAGCTCATAGAGGAAGTTTCATCTCCAGATACTACACCCAACAATTATAAAAAAACTATAGTCACAAGAGCAATCAAACACAAAACAAAAAAGGTAGAGCCTGACTTGCAGTCTCTCATAGAAAGCCGGTGCTTACACCAGGTTTCACTCCCTAACTCTCCTCTCTCACCGACTCACCCACAACTCAGTCGTGACTCACTCACTCATCCAGTAAGCATTATTTATAATATAAATTTACCACCAAAATCATTCATGAAAGTTACTATAAAGAGTAAATTGAGAAATTATAATGTCATTGTTTTAGAAGAGTCTCTTAGAATCAATGGCCTTTTGATAGAAAGTGCCCTAGGTCGAGTAAATGACAAGGGTGAGACTAATGTTATTTTAGCTAACACTTTGAATGGAGATGTGAAGATTAAGAAAAGAACTTGTCTGTGCAGCTTAGAGATATGCCCAGCTCCTATATGCAAAGTGACAGTAGCTGGAGCATTGAGCTGAGTAAACTCGTCAGACAGAGAGTGCATAAAGAAGCACTTGATTTGCTCAGAGAATTCAAATGTAGAAATTTATTAGATTCACTAAAGAAACATTGACAGACTGTCACATTACCTGGTGAACACTTAGGGTGTACTAAGCTCATATAACACCATATTAACATAAAACATGATGCATAACCCATCTACATGCCAGCATACAGAGTTGCACACTCACATTGTGCACTGGCGAAGCAGTACGTGGATGAAATGTTAAGTTTGGGTATCATTGAACCTTCAGTATCCCCATGGAGTGCACCACTCTTCTTTGTAACTAAACAACGGGGAAATGTGGGCAGTTGTTGATTACCGCAACCTTAAGAAACCATTCCTGACCATTTTCCAGTGCCATTGTTAAATGATGTCATACACAATATTGGACCAGAAAATAAAGTCTTTTCAACAATTGATTTACTCATTATTACCACATACAGGGGCCTTATGTCTGGTGAATACAGTACAATGCACCCTCACACAGTGCGAGAGTATGGGCAGCAGAAACCCCTGCATTCAACAATTTCACATTGTGTGAACCAAAGCGAAGCTTGGACGTTGTTGGAAGGACACAAGTCAAGAGTGAGAGCAGTGGAAATGAGTTATTTAAGAGGAGCCTGTGGAGTCACATGGAGAGACAGGCTGACGAATGAGGATATAAAGGGGCATTGTGGTGTTGATGTGGATGTGATAGGAAGCGTTATGAGGAACACACTGAGGTGGTTTGGCCATGTGGAGAGGATGGAGGGTGAAAGATTGATGAAGAGAGTGTATGTGAGTGAGGTGGAGGGGGGAAGAGGGAGGGGGAGGCCGAGGATGAGATGGAGGGATGGGGTGGAGAGGTATATGAGAGAGGGGGGTGTGAGTTGGGAGCAGGGCAGTGAAATGGCGGGGGACAGGGCGACTTGGAGGCGATTTGTTTGTGGCCACCCCAAACGGGATTGAGGCGTCTGGCAATAGATAGATAGTGAACCAAAGAACTTATGGGAAAAATGGTACAATATATGGTGGACAGCCCTCCCAGGGCTTGGTCTTTGAGTCCCCTTAGAGCCCTCTCTACCCTGCTAATTCTTTGTCTAATAATACTTCTAGTTGGACCAACAAATAAAACAACAAATAGAACACCATGTACCTTTATTTAAGTGACTTCTGGGCTTGTTAAGAAGGGAGGGGGGGGTATCTGAGGTTTGGGGCTTCTACTCCTGCCTCGCGGGGCGGGGTGCCCCGTTGTCACTCTCACTGTCACTGGTAAGTTTTCCTGGAGGTGCCATAAAGCCTTCAAAGTTGACAGCTGAGGCCATGATGAACAGGTGAGTACTGCTGTGATGCTAAAACGGACCACAGGATGCGAGGTACAACATGCATTCTCGCGGCAATATGGAGAAGAGGTGTCTGTTTACCCAGGAAAGTCAGTAGATGGGATGCAGATAGCTGGCCAGCTGCCCACCATTTTGAATCTGGCTTGTTGCCAGCCACCTACCTTCATGTGACTGACTCGCATTGCCCAGCCCGACACTCGTAGTAATGGTGGGAAGTCCATTTTTGCTTAGGAATCATATAGCCGATTTGCATGTTGGGAAGTTCAGTTCGCAGATTTCGCATTCAATAAAGATAAACATTTTGGGGGTTGACCTCACGTTATCAGTGAGTCGCACCATGTGATTTCGCATCGTGTGGGGGTGCACTATAGTCTAAAAAAATCACACCAGATGTGAAACTGCCAGATCTGGGGCAAACTTTAAATGGTGAAAAATTAACAGGAGTCTTGTCACCCAAAAGTTATTTTCGTACTTTTATCCCAAGGAAATTAATAATAACTATACTAAACATCAGTACAAATATGTAAAGGAATTAAAAATGGGGGGTGAAGTAGGATTGGATGATGGATGGATGGATGGAATAAAAACTCACCAATATCAAATTCAGGAGTGTTTTATCAGGCCAAAGTGTGGATAATGGGTTGATTAATAACTACAGTACTACTGTAACAAGTTCTGGCCGAACTCCGCCAAACACAAGACACGGGCACAAAAACTAGTCAAGCAGAGTGGTAGCTGTGGTCTGTGTGGTGGTGGCGTACACAGTGGCATCGTCACAAGATGGCCGCCACGTGTCGAGCTGGATGCGTGCGGAATTTCACCTGGTGAGCTCCTGCCAGATGCGAGGCTACCTTGCCAGATGTGAGGCTTTGGAAAGTTTCTAACCTGTTGCCAGATGTGAAACCGCCAGATAAAAAAACACCAGATGCGAGGCCCCATTGTAGAGCTAGATGAAGATTCACGCAAATACACAGCTTTTTCTACAAATAGTGGTCATATTTTTTACCGAAGGATTCCAGTTTGGCCATGTGGAGAGGATGGAGGGTGAAAGACTGACGAAGAGAGTGTATGTGAGTGAGGTGCAGGGGGGAAGAGGGAGGGGGAGGCCGAGGATGAGATGGAGGGATGGGGTGGAGAGGTATATGAGAGAGGGGGGTGTGAGTTGGGAGCAGGGCAGTGAAATGGCGGGGGACAGGGCGACTTGGAGGCGATTTGTTTGTGGCCACCCCAAACGGGATTGAGGCGTCTGGCAATAGATAGATAGATAGATAGATAGATTCCAGTGGGTTTTTGTACAGCCCCAGGCATATTCCAATGGCTAGTGAGTTGTGTGTTATCAGGCATGCTAGGTGATGGTATTTTTGTCTGTCTGGATGACATCATAATTGCAACACACGCAATAGATAAACATATACAGAAATTAGACCAGCTCCTACACAAGTTAACCAATGCTGGTTTAAAAATTAAGCTGTCTAAATGCAAATTTTTCTTTAAGGAAATTAAATTTACAGACTTGATGCAAAAGGTATCCACACCTCAGACAAGAAAATACAAGAAGTAAGGGATTTCCCTGACCCCACAAATGTGGATGAAGTAAGAATTTTTAGGACTAGAAGAATATTACAGATCATTCGTACAAAAATTCTCACATGTAGTAAAACCATTATTCCACCCACTGAAAAAACAAGCTGTATTTCAATGTATTTCAGTGGGGAGAGGAACAAAAAATAACATTCAATTAATTAATAGATAAACTTACATGTGTGCCATGCTTGGCCTATCCTAATTTCACAAAACCATCATAATTTGCACAGATGCATCTCCTAAAGGACTACGGGCCATACTGATGCAAGAAGATAAGCGTGGAAAAATCAACCAATTGCATTCACTAGCAGACAAGTAAAAGGTGCTGAAAAAAATTATTGTACTACAGAGCTAGAAGCCCTAGCAGTAATATTTGCACTACAGAAACTTTGTGACCTTGTATACAGTGCTCGTCAGAAGTATGGGGCGCCCTGCGTCCCTCCTGAGAAACAAACCTTTCAACATTGAAAAAACATATAAATAATGCATTTTATTTACCTTTAGTGCTTCGTAGGGTAGCCTTTACGTTTCTTCACGGACCTGAGACATCTTGGAAATGAAAGGACGAGGCTCCTGAGGTGCTGGAGGGGTATTTTGTCCCAGGAGTCACGAATGGCGGCTTCCAGCTTAGGCAGAGAGCTCACGTCCTTCCCTTGGAGACTCTTCTTTACGACGTACCAAAGGTTTTCAATCGGGTTGAGGTCTGGGCTATTTCCTGGCCAGTCTGTCATGAATGATACCTCGCAGTCACGAAGTCAATTGGTGACCGATTTGGCCTTGTGAGCAGGTGCACTGTCCTGCTGAAACACTCGTGCACCTGTTAGCTCGAAGGAGTCTGGTAAATGATCACACAGAAGCTCCAGGTAAACATCCTGATTCACTCTGAGGTTCTTGGGAAGTACAACAAGCTTCCCCAAACCCTTCCCTGAGAAACAACCCCATACCATGAGTGAATCAGGATGTTTAACTGTGCTTTCTACATACCGTGGGTCAAGTGGGTCACTACCTTTGCATGCTCCTCTGTTACAGGTAACACTAAATGTTGCCTCATCAGACCACAACACTGACAACCATTGCTCCTCACCTCAATTTAGATATTTATTAGCAAAGGCAAGCCTACGAATTCTCTGGCTGCTAGAGAGAAGAGGCTTTTTCACAGGCCTGTGACTTGTGTAACCAAGCTCATGCACCCTACGAGACACTGTTCTCACTGACACCTCACCAAACACTTCCAGGTTGCTCTCCTTAATTTTCCTTGCACTCACACAAGGATTAAACTCCACTGCACGTTTTAAAACATTAACAGACCTTGGGGAAGTTTTCCTAGGCCTACCAGACCTCGGTTTCTTTGTGGGAACTTCGCCACCATTTTCCTCCCAAAACCGCGCACACCAACGACGCATTGTCGATCGTGCCACACCAACCAATTCACTAATTTCCTTTGTGTGGTGGCCTGCCTCCTTTAGAGCAATGATCTGGGATATGATTTCACTCGATAGTTCATGGGTAGGTGCCATAACAAAGTTTTGAAGGCCAAAACACTGCGGGACACTCGGTAAAAAATGGCGCAATTTGAGAGGGACACTCGGCGGAGTTCCTCTCTCTCAGGCAGCCCGTGGGCGACTGAGGCGGGAACCAACCAGCGCGTCAGAAGGCCTCAGGCTACCGTGACGTCATGCTCGGAGCTCAAACTTATGGCTCAATTCTTACCCCCAAAAATGGGTGATTCTTTTTGGGCCATAAGTATTGCGCTCCCGGCGGACAACGCTGAATACTTCTGACGAGCACTGTATAGTTATGAAATTCACCTATATACAGATCTTCAGCCTCTCTTAGGCATGTTCCAAGAAAAAGTGCTCTCTGGGAGAAGAACACGATGGAATGTACAATCCAGAAGTACAATTCACCACGTAGAAGGTAAGATAAATTTAGTGGCGGATGCCTTATGACAGAAGTTGTCGGCCAGTGCGCTACAATAAGTCCACAGGAATCACTCTCCAACAATGGTGAAACAGTCCCTACTAATGAAGAAATCTCACAGGCAGAGATTCCCATCTTTCCTGTCACATCTTATTGCTTTTCTTTCCTTTACAAGTAGCTTTACCTTGAGTGACAAGCCAAATGGTTTCCTGTAAGCCAAAAAACCATTTACAACGCTGGGTGATAACCATATAACCAAACCATACGTGCTCCCTATGTGTCAGTACGTGGGTTGGTGGAGGGTTAGTGCCCCTCCCCGTAAAACAAATAACTCGAAGCCAAGTGGTCACCCCTTACGGGATTATGGCGTCTGGCAATAGATAGATAGACAGATAGAGAGTCAGGACCCAGTATGGTCTAAAGTAATATGTCATCTCAAATCAGGTGATGATGTTCCATTGCCCAAGTTACATGTACCACTTAAACAGTTAACAGTAGTAAACAATATCTTATATAGGGTAAATCCAGGGCAGCCAAATCATAGAAGAAAAATTAGGCGGTTAGTAATTCCAAGAACAATGATACTTCACATTTTAAGGATAATACATGATACTCCACATGCAGGGCAACCTGGCAAAGATAGGACAGTAAGGGAGGCCCGGATGTCATATTATCGGCCATCGTTTCATAGAGACACACGTGATCACATAGAAAGTCGTGTGCAAGACACAAAGGTTACACATTAACTCCTGCACCTATTGGGAAATACCCTGTACCTAACCAATCATGGGATGTTGTTGCAGTTGATATACTTAAGTTACCCTAATAACAATGACAGTCAGTATCCTTTTGTTGCTACTGATCATTGCTCACGATATGTGATTTTGGTTCCAATTGAGGATAAAACAACAGAGACAGTTGTGTGGATAATTTTTGATCATGTTATATGTAGGTTCACCATATCAAAGGTGCTAATAAGTGACAGTGGTGGTGAATATAACTGAAATTTTGCAAGAAATATATAAACAGTACAATATAAAGAAGGTTGATTTCTTGGCCTACCATCCAGCTTCCAGTGGATTGGTGGAAAGACAATAAAAAAATACTAGATGTACTACAGCACATTCTTACTGAGAATTATACAAACTGGGGTAACTGGATCCCCAGAGTTGACACATCAGTTAATTGTGCACTTACCAAGTCTATAGGAGACACACCACATTTTATCATTTACGGGACAGACAAACGTCTCCCATACAAGATACTGGGAGTTGAACAAATACCTGTATACACTTATGATGATTATCCTGAACTTCGCTTACATGAATCCAAAGAAATACACAAAGTTGAAGAAACAGTTAATGATGTCCAAGGAAGAAATGACAGACTCATTTAACTCCAAAGGTACGCAATTCCTCCACCCTGTCTGTCCCCCAGAATGCAGTTGGAGGTTGATTTTTCAAATTTCACGAAGCTAAAGTTTTTACCTTGTTATTTGAAGAAGTTGATTTTACACAGCAGAAAACGTATATTTCATTACCATACCGTATGTCAAATACTAACCACATAGTGATGCATCTATGCTGAAAATAGTTAGTGCTTGCATATGGGAGAAAATGGAGAACAACCGGAGAAATTTTCCCAAAATGTAATTTTCACAAACATTTCACAGAAAGTATTGAATGCAATATGATATAAATTCATAAAACATTTATTTGGCGGAAGGATTGTGCATAAGAAGTAGATTAAATAAAAGTGAAGAAAATAAACAGAAATGGAAAATCAGTCTGCATCAGGAATATATATTATATACAGTATATGTATATATGTATAGCATCTTGTAAGCAAAAACAAATATAAATGAAAAAAATTAAAATTTTAAGTGTAAAAGAAGAGAGAGAGAGAGAGAGCTAAAGAAACAATAAATAAATTGAATAATTCCTTAACCTTGTCTTGCCCCCCCTGCCGCAATAATTTTCAGCAAGACTAATTTTGGTCTTTGACATTTGGAGAGCTTGATTTTACACACCAGAAAATGTTTATTCATTCTCATGCATCAAATACCACTAGTCCTGGGCAGTTATGCAAACACTTGCGCAAGGCGCAATTGCACACCCTTGCGCTCTGGTGATATTGTTTGAGCATTGCGCACCGCACGAGACCATGCGCGATTTGATGTTTGCGCACATGAAAAGGCAGGTGCGCAAGTGCAAACTTAGTTGCGCTTGCACAACTAAATTTGCGCATGCGCACCTGCCTTGTGGATTGCGCACTGCGCAGTCCAAGGGACACGTGGTCTTGGGAGCTTCCCGCATGGCTGGACAAGGGATGGGGGAGGCTCGGGCGGGTCACGAAGGTGGGTTGGTGGGGGGAGGCGGGAGGGAAGGGGGTAGTAGTATTTCTCAATATGCTTCAACAGAGATAATGTATTTTTAATATTTTTTAAATTATTATTAGTAGTAAATAATAATAAATATATATTATTTATTAAGATTAGCATATGCAATTCCTTACAAAAACCATTAAAACATATTATTTTAATCAAATATCTATAGCCTAATGATTTATTAGGCTGTGGATATTTGATTTAAATACTCTGTTTTCTTGATTTTTTATTTTTTGTAACGAATTACATATGCTATTGTATATCTATATTATTAAATAAATTGTCTTGACAAGACAAGAGAGAGAGAGAGAGAGAGAGAGAGATAAAGAGCATTATTCTGAGAGAGAGAGAGAGAGAAAGAGAATAAATACGGGAATGGCAAAGGAGCGTCCCTTTGAGTGAGGAGATAAGGCATAAACTTCGTCCCTCCTCTCTCTCTTATTCTCCATTCCCTCCCTCCTCTGTCGGAGAGAGAGAGAGAGAGAGTTGATGATACAGTAATCACGTGATCTTTGCCAGTGCCTTGGTAAAGATAGGCTGTTTTTCCCGGACAATGTCCTACTGTACCTCAGTCACTGCGGGTGGTGGGCAGGTTGCTAATTTAGTAATTTATTTAATTATACCTCTCCTGACATTGAGAGGACTCTCCCTACGTGCTAAGGGGTCTTTGTGCGCAGCATGTGTTAGGAGTGTAATGCTGTATGGTAGTGAGACCTGGGCAGTGAGGGAGGAAGATATTCGCCGGCTCAGACGTACAGAAATGACAATGATTAGGTGGATGTGCAGTGCGTCCCTGCGTCCAAGGCCTGGAGGGGCTGGGTTTACGATGGAAGAGTTGAGAGGTAGGATGGGACTGGAGTGCATTGGTGTTGTGATGAGGAGGGGTAGATTGAGATGGTTTGGACATGTGGAGAGGATGGGGGATGATAATTGGGCGAGGAAGGTGAGAAGTGTTAATATTGGGGGTGGGGTTATGAGGGGTAGACCGAGAAAGACATGGGACGAGGTCATTAAGTGTGACCTTAGGGTTAAGGGACTGAACAGGGCGGCTGCAATGGATTGTGCAGCGTGGAGAGCCGCCATTAGGTGACCAAGGCCGACACATGCAAGCATGTTGGAGCCTTTAAAAACGAAACGAAACGATACCAATATATATTTTACAGTAATTCCCACAAATATATGCAAATGATTTCCGCTAGCGCTTTGCGGCATTGCACAAGCTAAATATTAGATTGCACACTTGCGCAAATTACAAATAATAGAAAATAATAATAATAAATAAAAGTAAGTAGGTATGCTGTTTTATTTAAATATCTCAATATTTTTCAGTAATTCCCAAAAATATATGCAAATGGTTTGCTCTGCGTTGGGTCTGGTTAGTACTTGGATGGGTGACCGCCTGGGAACACCAGATGCTGTTGGCATCCCTACATGTCAAGTGGGGTTGGTGTAGGATTAGTGCTCCTCCCTGTAAAACAATTAACTCTAAGCCCTTGGCCACCCCGTCTGGGATACATGGCGTCTGGCAATGAATGAATGATGTTTGCTCTTGCGCTTTGCGACATTATGCAAGCTAAATATTTGTCAGATTGCGCATTTGCGCTTGCGCAAGGTAGTGAACTGTGGATTGCGCTTTGCGCAAGGTCCTTCTTCATTTGCGCTGCCCACCACTGCTTACCACACAACTGCTCGCGTATGGGGGAGCATGGAGAATAACCGGAGAAATTTACAAAAAACGTAATTTTCACAAATGTCTTACGGAAAGTATTGAATGCAGTTTGATAAAGGCATAAAGCACATTTATTTGGTAGAAGGAATGCACAAAAAAATAAATAAATAAAAGTGAAGAGAGAAAGAGAGAGAGAGAGAATCAATACAAGAATGGCACAAGCAGCGTTCCTTCAAATGATGAGATAAGGCGTAACATCAGTCCCTCTTCTCTCTCTGGTTCTCCATAGCCTCCCTTCTTTCTCAGAGAGAGAGAGAGAGAGATAAAGGACAGGGAGAGGTTGAGCAGCTCACATGACACAAGGAACCATGATAAAGGCATAAAACATATTTATTTGGTAGAAGGAAAGCACATAAGAAATAAAAGTGAAGAGAGAGAGAGAGGGGGGGGGGCTTAGAGAGAAAGGACAGGGAGGGGATGAGTATTACCGGTGACACAAGGAATGAGACTATCCATCTATCTATCTATAGCCCAACGCCCTAATCCCGCAAAGGGTGGCCGCAGACAAAGCACCTCCAAGTCACTTTGTCACCCACCATTTGACTACCATCCCCCCAATTCACCCCCCCCTCCCTCATATACCTCTCCACTCCATCTCTCCACCTCATCCTTGGTCTACCTCTCCCTCTCCCTCCCTCCACCTGACCTACATACACCCTCTTAGTCAGTCTTTCATTCTTCATTCTCTCCACATGTCCAAACCACCTCAGTGTATTTCTCCTAATCTTCTCAACCACATCCACATCCACCCCACAACGTTCCTTCACTTCTTCATTCATCAAACTGTCGCTCCATGTCACTCCACATGCTCCTCTCAAGTAGCTCATATCCACTGCTCTCACTCTTGACTTGTTCCCCTCTTGCAAGGTCCACGCCTCGCTTCCATACGTCAGGGTAGGGATCACAATACTGTCATGCAGTGACTTCTTAACTTCCATACTCACCTCCTTATTTCTCATCACTGCCTTCAGTGAACCAACAACCTTCCTTCCCTGCTGTACTCTTTCACGCACTTCATCCCCCAAAGTTCCATCCTTACTCATCACACTACCCAAGTGCTTGAATGCACTCACATTCTCAATATCCTCACCATCCAACCTCACTGTACATTCTGTGACTTCATTCCTCTCAAATACCATAACTTTGCTTTTGTTTAGATTAACTTTCAGCTTCCTCCTCCTACACACTGTCCCAGATTCATTCACCAAACCTTGCAACTCCCATTCATCTTCACTCAACAATACTGTATCATCAGCAAACAGCAACACTGGAATCTTCCAAATCTCACCCTCATTCATTAGAGCCACCCCCACATCCACTGCCCTACCTTGCACCTCCTTTACAACCCCATCCATATATATATTAAACAACCATGGAGACATCACACAACCCTGTTTCAGTCCCACACTGAGATCAAAGAACTCACACAGCTCACCATCCACTCGCACCGTAGCCCTAGCTCCTTCGTACATACTCTTCACAGCACTCAACAATTTCCCCTCCACTCCATATATTCTTAATACCTTCCACATACCTTGCCTATCTATTCTATCATAAGCTTTCTCCAAGTCCATGAAGGCAGCATACTCTTTCTTTCCCTTCTCTAGATACTTCTCCACTAAACATCTTAGAACAAATATCTGATCTACACACACTTTTCCCTTCCTATATCCCCCTTGTTCTTCTCCAACTAGCTCGTCTGTCATATGCCAAACCCTATCAGTAAGTATTCTGCCATATATTTTACCAGTCACACTAAGAAGGCAAATACCCCTATGGTTACCACATACTTCTCTCTCCCCTTTTCCTTTGTATAAAGGAACAATTATACCTGATTTCCAGTCCTCTGGAACCCTTCCCTCTTCCCAAGCCAATCTACACAACTTCCATATCCACTTCACAACAATCTCACCGCCATACCTCAGCATTTCACCACACACTCCATCAATTCCTGGAGCCTTTCTCAACTTGATCTTCTTCATTGCTTCCACTCCTTCTGCCCTACTGATCTCTTCCTCCCTCCTTTTCTCTCTCCAGCCATTCCCCAACCACCTATACTCGCACTGCTGTCACTCTCTACATTCAACAAATCCTCAAAGTGCTCCTTCCATCTCTTAATTTCTCTCTCTTCTCCACCAACAATCTAGTATTCCTATTTTTCACTACCCTACTATTTCCCCTTTTACACTGCCTTACTTTCTTTACCTCCTTCCAAAACAATTTCTTACTCTCCCTCCATTTCACACTCAGATTCCTCCCAAACTCTTCATCCACTTTCTTCTTACTCTCCTTCACCAGTCTCTTCACCTCCCTTCTCCTACTCACATATACCTCTCTCTTCTCTCTCTCATCTTCTCCCCTACCTTTACTCACTAACCATTCACTATATGCCTTCTTCTTTTGTTCCACAGCTCGTTTCACCTCATCATTCCACCTTGCTGTCCCTTGCACACCCTTGCATCTCCTCCTCACTCCACAAACCACCTCACACGCTGCGCCTATCTCTTCCCTATATATCTTACATACATCTTCCACCCCTTCCATCTGCTCAAGCTCATACCTTCCCAGTCTTTCTTCCACTATGCTCTTCTACTCTGCCATTCTCTCACTATCTTGCAAATTCTTCACTCTTCTCACAGGAGCTCTTTCCTCCTTCCTCCTGTCTTCCCCTTCGTCTCCTCAACCATTTTCTATGCAGCATTACCTTGGCCATCACTAAGTGATGGTCCGAGACTCCACTCCCCCACCCTCTCCACACTCTTGCATCCAACACTTGTCTTCTCATTCGCTCATCCACACACACGTAGTCCATCATTGCCTTTCGTTCAACAAGTTCACCAACCATCCTCCTCATTACTCTCCATGTATACTGGTGGATCATCTTATGCTGAAAGTAGGTGTTGGCTATTGCCAACCCCTTACCAGCACAAATGTCCACCAAAGCACTACCATTCCCATCTACTTCAGCTGGCACACCCCACTGACCACCCACTCCATCCACTTGTACATTCCCAACTTTGCCATTCATGTCTCCAATCAACAGCCCTCTCTTGCTCCTCTCAAATTTGTCCATACATGCTTCTACTCTCGCCCAAAACTCATCTTTCACTCTTGCCACTCGGTCCTCTGTCGGAGCATACACACATACAGTTGCCCATGCTTGTATACCTACTTTCATCCTCACCCATACAATCCTTACACCCACTGTTCCATACTCTCTTATATTCTCCTTCCACTTCTTGCTTATCATCAGACATACTCCCTCTCTTGCAGTGGGATATTGAGAGGTGGAGGAGGAGGGGTGGGGGGATCACTCTGTGTGAGGTGGTGGCTGAGCCAGAGTTGCCAAATGGGACTTTATTCTCGAGTTTAGGCTCCATTCGTTCCATCCCGAGCAGCCCTGTGGCAGGGAGTTTGACCACCAATTTTTTTTACAGAGCTTCCATGATTGACGTTCATAGCACTCCATGCACCAAACAGCTCCAGTGTTGATCATCATCCATAGCACCTTAGGGGTTAACCCTTTAAACGCGGAGCGTCGCTTTTGTGACGACCGCCAAAAAAGGACATGTCGGATCGTCGCGTTTGCGATTCGAGTTAATTTTGAATAAACGCGGGCAAGGATGTTCCAGCTGGTATTGTCTATCGGTACCGCCACCCTTTAGCTTCAATTAGCATACTTGACCTTTGTACTACTGACCTCCGTTGTTGCCAAGTTTCGCGTTTTTCCCCCCTCCCCCACCACCACGGCCCGGCCAGCCTGGCTGTGATATATGGCAGCACTCTGACTGCTCAGAACTTTAAATCTGCGCTCTCCTCTCACAGGCAGTTTATGCTAATAGGAAATGCTTGTTTCCCCAGTTGTCACAGTAGCTTTTTTTCGCGCGATTTGCCGCTGTTTAGCGTCAGTTTACCGCAGGCTTTCAAAGTGACATTGTGGCAAGTTCTAGCTCTTCCGAGTCAGTGCAAGCAGCCGACAGGAACGAGAATAAAGTGACTGGCGTAAGGCAGAATAAAAGTGCACCGCGGTGGTCTTTTGGGAAGTACTATGATTGAAAATAATGTAGTATACGTGTTTTTAGCTGTGAAAATGGAAATGTTTGTTGAGTGACGGGAAGACTGCCTCTGCGCTGCATGTCGGCCGTACGCTCCGTTGATTTTAGCCTTATTTTCAGTGCCTATTGTACAAATACGGATTCCAAACTACCTGTACATTGTAGTATGAAGCTTACTGTGACAGAATGAGGCTGTGGTAGAGGGGAAACTGGCTTGCTGGAGGTGTGAAAGTGAAGATTTTGTTACCCAACTTTGCAAGTCTCCACAAGTCCTTGGGTAGTCCATGAAGGCTCAACACCTGTTTCTGGAGGAAGCTGAATGTAAGTACTATCTGCCATACCAAGTATAATGTTCTAGGGTTAATCTCTGATTTTTGGCTAATATTTTCCTACAGGTACTCAGACCGCATTCCTACCCCGCCACCCGGGGGGGGGGGGTCGGCTGTCCATGCCCGCGTTTTAGGGGTTAATAAGAAGGCAAAAGAATCAAACATCAGCGTAGATAATATTTTCTATGGCATCATTCACACTAGAGACAATAAACTGTCACCAAAGTTTGAAGGTCCTTACCAAGTCATTAAGAGCCAATACAGTGGTGATTGAGTCATTATCGAGTGACGAAGAAAAACACATTCATATTGGTCATTTAAAATGGGTCTCAAGAAACTTAGCTTGCAAGTATAAAACAACTGATCTGACTGAAAAGCCTAGTACACACGAAGATAATAAACCGGAAGAAATTAACATATATCGGAATAAACTGCGGTTGCATGCCAAACAAACAAACATAGGTGCAACCAATACAGCTCTTATCATAACAAGGCATTTACATGACTTAAGAATCGATTTAGACTCCTTTTATAGGTAATGCAATTGAATAGGTCGTAGTAACTTTAGTGATCATCATCACTATCATCACCCTTAGCATGACTTGCTGACAGCAGTGGATTAGCCATCTAATCAAGCTATTCCCTCGGTTGGTATAGATGAGGCAACTTATTCCATGGATCATGTTGTTCCTAGTGATATCAAGAGGATTGCCTCACTTACACCCTCAGCATATAATAGCCAAAGGTGCCTGATTACCCCAGCAGCCTTGACGGCTGTTGTACAAGACATGATGAGTACTGAAGCTAGGTTGGACATACTGAAAAACCTACCGATCATGTTGCAGAAAATATCAGGGCCACTTAGAACTCTGGAAACAGCGGGTTAGAGAGCTCCGCTCTGACCAAAGGGTCGGAGGATCAAATCCACCCAAGGGTCATTGGTAGACATCAGGAAGGGCATCCAGTCATAAAATGCTACACGCTTGAGTCCAAAAGTCCTCTACCCAGGGGCAATGCCTTAGCCCTTCAGGGATACCAGGCATAAAACCAATTTTTTTTTTTTTTTTTTTTTTTTTCCCCTCACATGATCACCCCACTCAGGAAGTGGCTGAATTAATTAAGTTAGCTGACTGGAAGCCAGAAAAGGCTAAGCACATAATGCCCACCATGATCCAGGATGTCCCATCAGGTGGGAGTAACACAATTAGGGAAGGAAATAACGTCACAAATACACACATCGAATGTGGTTTGTTCAATCTAGGTGGAGCAATTCTATGTAACGTTTTCAGATTGGCTACAGAAAATGGTCTCGAGGAAACAAGTAACAAATTTAACAAAATTGCACAAATTCTCTCATATCAGCACCAGCTAGCTGATACCCAGAATACCTTAACCCCTCTGTGGCCACCGGCGTCGAATGACGTTTAGCCGATAAATGGCTGCCAGCGTTGTTTGAGCACTTCCTATAAAAAACTGTAAAATTTTTTGGGAAATGAACGAACGTTCTTAACGTCTTCACACTGACGTACACTACACTCCCATACACCTCATCAAACAGTTCAGAGCCTGCTGCTGTGATAAGTGGATTTTCGATTTTTTTGCTCCTGGCCATGCTTAAACAAGCACAACTACACCCATTATATCGACCCAGGGAGAACATATCATCTTTGTCCTCTCTTGCAAAACACACACAACTACCTATTTACGATTATGAAGTAGTACAGGCACATACAAAAAAGACATGATAATAAGTGAAAAGTACATTTTTGTTTTGGTACCTTTACCTATTTGCCCAGGTTTGCTGTAATGGTTTGGATCATTAGATGCAGTGCAACTTGTAGAAAACTCTGAAAACCTTCAGGAAGTGATAGATAATCTAGGACATGAAACTGACCTTGACTTCACCCTCTCATATACCATCTGTCAGTTCGCCACCTGCTGTCGTGACGAGTGGATATACGATTTTTATGCTCGTGGCTGTGCCTAAAAACACATAGTTACACCCATTATCTCAACCCAGACAGAAAATACGATCTTTTTCCTCCCTTACAAAACACAGGTGCTTGAGGGTGCGAAAGTTGATGTATGTGGAGTAACTGAAACTAAATGGAGAGGTGAGAGTCTGAGAGAATGGGAGTATGGATAGGGAATATGTGCTGGAGTAGGTGAGAATGAGAGGGCAAAAGAAGAAGTGTGTATAGTTGTGAGTAAAAGATGGAAGAACATAAGAGAGTATGAATCAGTTGGGTCAAGGATTGTGTGGGTAAGATTGAAAGTTGGAATACAAATGTGGGCGATTGTGTGCATGTATGCGCCAACGCATGATCGTGCAAGCAGAGTGAGAGAAGAGTTCTGGACAAATGTGGAAGTGTGCATGCAAAAGATTGGAAGGAATGAGAGAGTGTTTTTGGTCAATGATATGAATGGTAAAGTAGGGAATGTGAAGGTGGATGAAATAGTTGGTGAGTGGGGTGTGCCTGCTGAGATAAATGAGAATGGCAGTGCGTTAGTGGACATTTGTGCTGGGAGGGGGTTGGTTATAACCAATACCCTATTCAGGCATAAAATGATCCACAGGTATACATGGCGAGTGATGAGAAGGGTGGGTGGTGAACTGAATGAAAGGAAGGCAATGATTGATTATGTATGTGTGGATGAAAGGATGCGAAGATGTGTAATGGATGCAAGAGCTTATGGAGGTTGGGGGAGTGGACTTTCTGACCACCACTTGGTGGTGACCAGAATCAAGATCCAAATAAGATGGAGAAATAGAAGAAAGGAAGGACGGGAGGATGGAATAGATGCAAGGAGAATGGAAAGGTTACAAGAGGATGAGAAAAAGGCAGAATATAAGAGAGAAGTGGAGGAACGATTGGGCAAATATGAATTGGAGCAGATGGGGGACATGGAAGGTGTGTGCAGGATATTCACAGAAGAAATATGTACAGCATGTGATGTGGTGTGTGGGATGAAGAGAAGACAGAGGGGAATGCAAGGAACAGCGTGGTGCAATGAAGAGGTGAGACAGGCTGTGGCGCAAAAGAAGAAAGCGTACAATGAATCGATGAGAAATAGGGACGTGGAAGAAGTTGAGAGGCAGAAGAGAGAGTTATATGTAGAAAGAAAGGGAGAGGTAGAAAGATTAGTAAGAGAGAGTAAGAAGAGAATGGATGAGGAATTTGGAAGGAATTTGAGTGTAAAGTGGAGGGACTGTAAGAAAATGTTCTGGAAAGAGGTGAAGAGAGTAAGATAGGATGGAAGTGAAGTTAGCAGGAGAGTGAAAGATAAAAATGGTAGATTAATAGTGGAGAAGGGAGAAAAAGTGAGCAGATGGAGAGAAAACTTTAAGGAATTGTTGAACAATGAGGATGGAAGTGATGCGAGTATAAGTGGCTGGGGAATGGCTGAGAGAAGGAGGGAGGTGAGAAGACAGGAAGAAGTCAGTAGGATAGAAGTTGTGGAAGCAATGAAGAAAGTTAAATTGGGGAAAGCCCCAGGAGTGTTTGGTGAAATGTTGAAGCATGGGGGAGAGATAGTAGTAGAATGGATGTGGAAGATGTGCAGATTGGCCTGGGAGGAAGGTAGAGGATTGGAAGTTAGGTATAATTATTCCCTTGTATAAAGGAAAAAGGGAAAAAGAAGTGTGTGGTAATCATCGAGGCATTTGTCTTCTTAGTATAATAGGAAAAGTGTATGGTAGGGTACTTATTGACTGAGTTAGGGAAATAACAGAAGAATTAGTTAGAGAAGAACAGGAAGGCTTTAGGAAGGAAAGAGGTTGTGTAGATCAGATATTCATTCTTAGATCTTTAGGTAGAGGATTGGAAGTTAGGTATAATTATTCCCTTGTACAAAGGAAAAAGGGAAAAAGAAGTGTGTGGTAATCATAGAGGCATTTGTCTTCTTAGTATAATAGGAAAAGTGTATGGTAGGATACTTATTGACAGAGTTAGGGAAATAACAGAGGAATTAGTTAGAGAAGAACAGGCAGGCTTTAGGAAGGGAAGAGGTTGTGTAGATCAGATATTCATTCTTAGATCTTTAGTGGAAAAGTTTCTAGAGAAAGGAATTGTATGCTGCTTTCATGGATTTGGAGAAAGCATATGACAGGGTGGATAGACAAGGATTGTGGAAAGTATTAAGAATATATGGAGTAGATGGGAATTGTTGAATGCTGTGAAGAGTATGTATGATGGTGCTAAAGCTGCAGTGCGTGTGGATGGTGAACTGAGTGAATTTTTCTCTTTGAAGGTTGGGTTGAAACAGGGATGTGTCACGTCTCCATGGTTGTTCAGTCTGTACATGAATGGGGCAATAAAAGAGGTACAAGGTAGGGTAGTGAATGTTGGAATGGCCCTGATGAGAGAGGGTAGTGTTTGGAAACTCCCTGCACTGTTGTTTGCAGATGATACTGTGTTGTTGAGTGAAGACGAAGGGCAGCTACAAGGCTTGGTGGATGAGTTTGGGAGTGTGTGTAAGAAACGGAATCTAAAAGTGAATGTAAGGAAGAGTAAAGTGATGGGCTTTGAGAGAGGTGAAGTCAGTGAATGTACAGCGAGGTTGGATGGTGAGGAATTGGAAAATGTGAGTGCATATAAGTACTTGGGTAGTGTGATGAGTAAGGATGGAGGTTTGGAGGGTGAAGTGCTTGAAAGGGTATAGCAGGGAAGAAAGGTTGCTGGTTTCTTGAAAGCAGTGATAAGAAACAGGGAAGTGAGCATGGAAGTGAAAAAATTACTACATGACAGTATTGTGATACCAACTCTAACGTATGGAAGTGAAGCATGGACATTGTTGGAAGGACACAAGTCAGGAGTGAGAGTGGTGGAAATGAGTTATTTAAGAGGAGCCTGTGGAGTCACATGGAGAGACAGGCTGACAAATGAGGATATAAAGGAGCATCGTGGTGTGGATGTGGATGTGATCGGAAGCATTAGGAGGAATACACTGATGTGGTTTGGGCATGTGGAGAGGATGGAGGGTGACAAAGGGAGTATATGTGAGTTAGGTGGAGGGGGAGAGAGGGAGGGGGAGGCCGAGGATGAGATGGAGGGATGGGGTGGAGAGGTATATGAGAGAGGGGGGTGTGAGTTGGGAGCAGGGCAGTGAAATAGCGGGGGACATGGGGACGTGGAGGCGATTGGTTTGTGGCCACCCCGAACGGGATTGAGGCGTCTGGCAATAGATAGATAGATAACAAAACACGCACAACCACCCTGTTTACAAGACAGCAATATATGTTGCTAAAATAAGAAGGTAAAATGAGAAAGATGAACATAAAATGATTGAGAATGGTGAACATGTTATTACGGAAAGAAAAAAAGCTTTTCCCCTTCTATAAACGTATTTATTTCTGTTTTCGTAATAATTAGACTTATTCTTAGTTGTGAAACTGCATTACAATTCTATTTTTAGCCATGCTCGTGGTGTGGGAGCTTGAAGTTACGACTCATCTTCTGTATTGCTAATCGGATCTTACCCTCCACTTTATTCTCCCATGGCCGAGTCTAGCCTTGGAAGACGTGCAATTTTCTCATTGGGGACTGAAAATTCAACTTTTTCGCTCCCTTTTTCAAGCATGGGCACAACGATAACGTAAGAAATAACTCAAAACTACCATAAACATATTTTATATCAAAAAGGTGAAAAAGTTTTCATAACATTTTTTTTTTTCCAGCCATTCCTAACAGATTATGTACTGAAATAATTCGATATCATCATATCTCATATATGCACAACATTTCAGCACCATTCCCATTGTTTTGAGAGGTTAAAAAAAAAAATAACAACACCTGCCCAGTTGCGTTGCGGCAGCACCCCTGGGCGGCGATATCTATCTATCTATCTATATACCTAGGCTGCTTCCCCCAAGGAAAGGGAGGTAGCCGAGACAGGACGACACACTCCCCATTTACTCATCCATTCAAACACATTCATTCGCATCTTAGCCCCAAAGGGGAAAACGGACAGATCCTCACCGCACCACACCGCACAAGGGTCAACTGTGCAATGCAATCAGTGACATCCGCAGCAGGGCCCAACAGCAGAGCTGGTTTACCCCTGCCACATCATAACAGACTCATCCCCTTACCCGCACCTGACCTGAAATAGCTGATCAGACCAAATGCGGGAGAATATCCCCTCAGGGCTGCATCATCACTTATTCACAATTTCTCTCCATTTATTTCTGTCACGCACAGCCACTCTTCCTTGCTCAACAGACATCCCTCTCGCATCCAGTGCTCTCTTCACACTGTCCATCCATCCTATTCGTGGTCTTCCTCTCAGCCTTACACCTCTCACATCAGATCTAGTTATCTTTTTCACCAATCGCTCATTATCCATTCTCACCATATGCCCAGACCATCGCAACACCATCTGCTCAACTCTACTAGCCATCTCCCGAACAACTCCAGTTCTCCTTCGCACTTCATCATTCCGCACCTGATCCATACGCGTCACTCCACACATACTCCTCAGACACCTCATCTCCATTACATTCAAAACTTTCCTCTCTGCTACACCCATATTCCATATTTCAGCCCCATATAATGCAGTCAGTACCACAACACCCTCATACAGCCTTCTCTTTACATCCATTCTAAGCGAACGACATCTAAACACTTTTTTCATTCCTACCAGCACCTTTCCTACTTCATTTATTCTAAACTTCACTTCTGCATCTATTCTTCCATCCACAGCAACATGTGATCCTTGATATTTAAAACACTCTACCTCCTCAAGCAACTCACCATTCAAAACTACCTGTATATTCATCACCCTACCATCTGTCAACCTCGTACACTTCATCACTTTACTCTTATTCTCATTTACTTCCAATTTCCTCCTTTCACACACCCTTCCAAACTCCTCTACCAACTGTCTCAATCTCTCCTCTGAATCAGCCACCAGTGCAGTATCATCTGCAAACAGCAGCTGCTTCAGATTCCACTCTCCACCATCAACATTCACCAGACTCAGACCTCCACCTAAAACTCTTGCATTCACCTCCCTTACAACACCATCCATGTAAATATTAAACAACCAAGGCGACATCACACATCCCTGTCGCAGCCCCACTCTCACAGGAAACCAATCACTCACAGCATTTCCCACTCTTACACACGCTCTACTATTTACATAAAAACTTTTCACCCCTTTTAGTAACCTACCATCAAGTCCATACAATCTTAAAACAGTCCAGAAAGTCTCCCTACCAATTCTATCATACGCTTTCTCTAAATTCATAAATGCCCAAAACACATCCTTGCTTTTCGCTAAATACTTTTCACACACTTGTCTCACCTCAAACACCTGATCCACGCTTACCCTCCCTCTCCTAAAGCCACACTGCTCATCACCAATCACTCCCTTTGTACCCTCTCTAACTCTCATAATTAACACTCTGCCATACACCTTACCTACAACACTCAACAGACTTATACCCCTAAAGCTAGTACATTCATACTTATCAATACCCTTGCCTTTATATAACGGGACCACACAAGCACTTGCCCAGTCAACTGGCACCTTACCTTTCACAAAGCACACATTCAACAATCTTACTAACCAGTCAACAATAGTCACTCCACCACCTTTCAGGCATTCCACAGCACACCCATCCATACCTGCAGCTTTCCCTGTTTTCATCTCCTTTACTGCCTTCTTCACTTCCTCCTTCATGATCAAAGAATCATTCAACTCTCCCAACACATTTATTCCTTGCACCCTTCCATCCGCCACAATCTCAGCCACCCTTTCCACCTCTACATTTAACAGTCTTTCAAAATACTCTGCCCATCTCTTCCTTACTGCATCCATCTCAATTAACATCCTTCCATCCTCTGCTTTTACTCGTTCTTCCTTCCCAGACTCTCCCTTTTGCACCCTTTTCACCTCCTTCCAAAACATTTTCTTATTCTGTTGAAAATTCTCTGTCAGCCACCTACCCCACCTCTCATCTGCTGCCACTTTAGCATCATGCACAGCCCTTCTCGCCCTATTCCTCTTTTCCTTATACCTCTCATATGACATCTCAGCCTTCCTCTGCAGCCACACTTCATATGCACGTCTCTTCTCAGCCACAGCCATACTTACTTCCTCGCACCACCATTCACTTCCTTTTCTTACACCACCACCCACACGTCTCACACCACACACCTCTTCTGCATCCCCCACCACAGCACTCTTAAATAACTGCCATTCCTCCTCCACACTGCCATTTTCCCGATCTTTCACTGTGTTCCACTCATCTTTCAATTTCTCCTGATACGCTATCTTTTTCTCTCTTTTATCCAACTCACTCAATTTCAAAACCTCCCTGCCACACCTAACCCTCCTAGCTCTCACCCATCTCTTACCTACTCTTAACTTTTCCTCCACCAGGTAGTGGTCAGACATACCTCCACCCTCCCCTCTCAGAACTCTCACATCCAACAATCTTCCTATTACATTCCTAGACACAACCACTTAGTCCATCAAAGCTCTATCAACAACCCTTCCACCCTCCTGTCTCACCCATGATATTGGTTGCTGATATTTCTGCAACTTTCGTGCTCCATTGCAAGCTCCAAAATGCGTCTAGGAGGCTGGGATTTGCACTGTTAGTTGCATCTGAACTTTCTCTTCAATATGGCAAGAAATAAAAATCAATTTTAGAAACTTCAAAAAATGACCCCAGCGTCGGCCTGGCGTGCACTGAAAATTCAGGGCCTTCGGCCACGGAGGGGTTGTTTTGGCGCTCCTTGCGTGTCCCGCGAGAATATTTGTACTCCGACAGACTCTGTAAAAATATTTGCCAAAAATCAGTTATTAGGCCTAAAATATTATAATTACATAGGCATGTGGCACATACCTTCAGCTTTCCCCTGGGATGTTTGTTGAGCCTTCTTCGACAACCATAGGACTTGTGGAGACTTCTGAAGTTGGGTAATGAAGTCTCCATTTTACGCTTCCCGACACCCCGTAATATGATTACCACAGCCTGATATTATCACAAGAAACTCTATTCTATGATTTTCAAATAGTTTGGAATCAAAAAAAAAAAAAAAACTCTGTAAAAGGAATGAAAATTACGAGCACATACGAGCTTCCCACTTGCGCTCGTTCCCCGGTGGTATTCTGTCATTTATTATTCATAAACACACTCACACTTTCTATTCCTATTACTTTATTACACTTATATATATATATATATATATATATATATACAGTATTTATCCATAAGTTTCCTTCAGTAATAGTAGTTTATTTTGATTCTCGTTCAGTAAGCTAGCATAGAGAGCAAAGCTTTGACTGTCATTACTCCAAGTATTTTTACTCATATTCTTATATTAGTAATTATTTACATTTCTATTTTATTTACACTATGTTATACACTGTCACTTCCAGTAAATAAGGGCTCCTTTCCCTTGGAGCCAGGATGAACTTGGGACACTGAAGCACTCGTAGTTTATCACCATTTCCTCCACTGGCTCATCACATGATTCACCAGAAAGATTGTAGTCAATGTCCATCATTATCATGGATAAATTAGCCAGTTCACGCTCCACAGCAGAGTCATTTAGTCCTTTACCCCTTCCCACACAAGGTTTAGTAGGGGTAGAGGTCACAGGGCCCTCTAGAAGCGGCGGAAATGGAGGGGCGCGAGTGCTACGTGCTTTTATCTCAAGAAACAACACTGAACTAAATGATGAGGCAGATATGGGGCCCCCAAGGATTGACAACATCAGAGAAGTGACAGCTGCTAATTTATATGCTGTGAAATGATTGGCAGGAAATTAGGTAGTTCCAGGTGAATGTAAATATCACTTAGGCGTCTCCCTTCCTTTCTTATATATATTTTTATTACGAGAATAAATTATACAACATATTTCAAGGGGAAATTACCAGGGAAAATTAGCGAACAAGTGCACGTTGGGTTTTACCAGGTGATATTTAGCCAACTCCAGGTGTATGGCACTATCACTTACCTTATTTCTTTTTTGTAAATACTGTATTATTTTGTATAAGAATAGGGCATAGGGCTTATTTCAATGGATGAAATCAGTGGAAAACTCCGGGGAAGATTTGCTTAGCTCAGCGCGGCCGGGCAGGCGAGAGGGGAGGGTAATGGAGGGGAGGTAAGGAGGGGAGTCAAGAATGGGGATAAATAGCTAAATTATCAACAATGGATGGGAGTACAGATGAGATTAGGAATGCTGACTATTGTTGGAGACTGGCAGTACTGTTAGATGATACAAGCCACCACTTGAAAGCCCGGGAGAATTCAAAATAACACAGAATCGCAAAAGTGACGCCCCGTGGTATGATCCATTGCTCCTGAGCGTCACGAAAGTGACGCCCTGCGGTTAAGAGGTTAATGATGATTGTAAAGAATCTGAGAAAGGCAGAAAAGTGAACTTTAGACATTGTGGAGAAAGTAAATGCACTAGAGGGGAACAATACACTCTTCACACACCTCTTAGTGATCATGGAACATATATTACAGTTAGATATATATTACAGTTAGACAGTACCAGAGCTCATTAACAGGCTGTCATGAAATGTATTACTAGTGCTGGTAATGGAAGATTTACCATTAATTTACTCCCCACTTACAATCTCTGTCAAATAATTAGTCAGTGCATACATAAGCATGGTTTGAAGCTTTTGTGTGAGGAAAGAAATCTGATGTTATATAATCAGTACACCTGGGTCCAATTAACGTGCCTGTATGGTGGATGCGCAAGTGTGCGCTCTTTGATACCGCACTACTTGATACACATAACTAAAATTATTTGGTGGATGAGTGTCCCCAATGTTAGGGGTTAAACTTTTATCTATCTGTAGCCAGATGCCTTAATCCTGTAAGGGGTGGCTACAAACAAATCGCCTCCATGTCGCCCTGTCCCTCACCATTTCACTGCCCTGCTCCCAGCTCACATCCCCCTCTGTCATATACTGTACCTCTCCACTCCATCCCTCCATCTCATCCTTGGCCTCCCCCTCCCTCTCCCCCCCCTCCACCTCACTCACATATACTCTCCTCGTCAGTCTCTCACTCTCCATCCTCTCCATGTGGCCAAACCACCTCAGTATGTTTCTCCTAACATATCTTGTCACATCCACATCCACACCACAATGCTCCTTCACATCCTCATTTGTCAGTCTGTCTCTCCATGCGACTCCACAGGCTCGTCTCAAATAACTCATTTCCACTGGTCTCACACTTGTGTCCTTCCTGCAAGGTCCAAACATTACTTCCATACATTAAACTTGGTGTCACAGTAATATGCACTGATTTATTTTTCCTTCCATGCTCATCTCCTTATTTCTTATCACTGCTTTCAAAGAACCAGCAACCATTCTTCCTTGCTGTACCCTTTCAAGCACTTCATCCTCCAAACTTCCATCCTTATTCATCACACAACCCAAGTGCTTAACTGCACTCACATTTTCCATTTCTTCATCATCCTACCTTGCTGTACATTCAGTGGCTTCATTTCTCTCGAAGACCATAACTTTACTCTTCCCTACGTTCACCTTTCGATTCCATTTCTTACACTCCCAAACTCAGTCACCAAGCCTCGCAGTTCCCCCTCTTCTTCACTTAACAATACAGTATCATCTGCAAAGAACAGTATAAGAAGTTTCCCAATGCTGCCCTCTTTCATTAGGGTTGCTCCAACATCCACTTCCCTACTTTGTATCTCTTTTATAACCACATCCATATACAGACTGACCAGCCATAGAGACATGACACAGCCCTGTTTCAGTCATATAGAAAAATTCTCTTAGTTCACTATCCACACACACTGCAGCCTTAGCACCCTCATACATACTCTTCATGGCATTCAGCAACTTCCCATTTACTCCATGTATTCTAAATATTTTCCACATTCCCTGTCTATTCATTCTGTCGTATGGTTTCTCAAATAATAAGAGCATGCGAAAGCAAGGGTCTCATCCATGGACCTGATGCTAAATGTCACTGGCTTGAAACCATCTGCTCTCCTACCAACAGTTCCTCACCCTCACTTGACACATGGGATGGAGCTTTCACTCTTCTGGGCTTTTCTTCTGACTGGGGTGGTGCCTCCTCATCCACCTCCGCTTTGTGAATAGGGTGTTTGCCACCCAAGCAGGCTATGTCTGTGTGGCATCAGTTGTACCCCCAGACCAGGCACAGCATCACCACTATTCCTACAGTTCTGGCATACCTCACAGCCAACAAGGTTTGCCAGCCATGGAGGAACCACACACATCACTCCTTTAATGAGAATAACCAGCCACTAAGACAAAATGCTCATATTGTTGTGGGTGAGTCAGGAATTCAATAACACTTTTCCTCCTTCATCCATGCTCACTTTGCACAATACAGTAGCACTGAGGCTTAGTGGTGGCTCACCACGAGCACTCTTATCAGAGTCCACAGGTAGAGAAAAGAATAAGATAAATGTGCATGAGGCACCTGGTGGTGGATAGAGTTCATGGGTTGCAGATGGCCTTGGCTTATGCACTGTGGTTCATATCGTAGACAGAGGTCCTTCTGTCTTGTAAAACACTACTGTTAGCAGCAGTAGTTGGTCTCATGTTCTTAAATGTTCTAGACTACGATAACTTTTCCCCATTCCCCTGTGGTCTGAAGGGTCAATATGGGATCGACTGTCGTTATTACTATTTCTAATAGCAGTCGTGGGCAACATTTAAGGTGGCAGGCGGAATATTTTTAATGGTCCATGGGACATTTTCCTTTGGAATGTTTCTAAAGATGTTATTATTTCCTGCTAGATTCATTCTTATGTGAATTCATTTCTGTCTGTCCTAGTAACTGTTTTAATGATATACTGTAATAAATATTCATTCATTTATCATCTAATCCAATGTTGCCCCATGAGGAGTATAGGAGGCCGGGCCTAGGCAAGTTGGTCCTGACATTTAAAATGAGAGTGGCCAGCCTTACTCATCCCCAAGTGGCATTATGTGAGCAATAAACCTGGATTACAGGTAATGTGATAGTAATATGATTGAAAAATTCTGTTTGCATTGTGATGGATTGCAAATGAAAGCCTGTCCTTGCATTACAAAACAGATATCCTAGTAATATGATTGAAAAACTCTGCTTGCACTGTGATGCATTGCAAATGAAAGCCTGTCCTTGCATTGCAAAACAGAGATCCTATCCTTTCTGCTTGATTGACTTACTGAAAGATGCACAATTAATTTTATAACTGTTTACCTATGATTCGTATTGAAAGAAAAAAAAAACAAAGATGTATTCCTTGCATTGGAAAACAGATATCCTGTCCTTTCTGCGTGACTGATTGTTATGGAAAGATGCACAGTTAATTTTACAACTGTTTACCCATGATTCATATTGAAAGAAGAATAATTGAAAATGTATTCCACTTCAGTCACATTTTATTTGAGCTGTCGATGAAAATTCATGTAATTATCGCACGGTCCAGTGGGTCATTGGATGGTGCACTGGGGCAGCAGGTTGCCCATGCCTGACTTACAGGAGTGTTCCTGTTCAGTGCTTGGCCAGCACAGGATATGATCATTCATGATGGCAGATAATAAAAACCTAGCACCACACTTAAACTTTTGGTGGTGTTAAAAAATATATGTGAAGAGGCCCTTGATTAATAACCTGCATATACAGAACATAGGAATAGGATGTCACTCTAATAATGACTCTGTCCTTTTGGGAATATAATTTCAGTTGAGAAAGGCTCTTGCTATTGTTGTTGTTAATGCCAGTCTGTCTGACCAAGTAGACCCTTGCAAGCACTCATCCCAGCAGGGCAGGCCCTTGCAGTGAACCAGTGTTCTTTTGCAGTGGACAGTGCCTCACCACAGCAAGGCATGTGGAGGAGTAGTAGTAGTAGTAGTTGTTCCCTAGGCCGAACAGCCCTGAGTCGCTTAGGAAGGCCATGGCCGAGACCGGGCTTTTCCACAGAGCTCTCAAAGAGTGTAAATTGTGTTGTTGGCGTAGGTGATTGTGTGCAATGCAGTCTTCCATAATGTGCTTAATAGTATGGGGTGCTGTGTTGCATCCTGGACAGGCACCAGCGACGGAGTCATCCAGCCTCTCCTGGTAGCTTAGGAGGGCTGGATGGTGCCCACATCTCAGCCTGGCCAGGTGGACCCTGTCCTCACGAGGGAGAAAGGATTCAGAAGGGTTGATGTCAGGATTCCGTGCTTGCAGCTGTGTGTTGTCTTTGACTGAATGGAGCAGTGAGTGATGTGAGTGTGGATATGCTTCTGGAAGCTGGTCTGAGGTGGGCGAGGGGGGGGAGAGATGACAGTATTTGTGTATGGTATCGTGTGCTGGGTGTTGTTTTGATGTTCCTTGGTGTGGGTGGATGTGCTGCCGTGTAATATAGTGGATGTTGTGGGTTTGTGGAGGCTGCAGCAAGAAACTGGGTGCCTCTCATGTCTAGGTGATCCTTGACCTTGAGAACTTTGGTTTCTTGATGTAGGTGGTCTGTGGGTGTAGGAGCTGTGCAGCCTGTGATTATTTTAGGGCCTTGTTCTGTATGGTCTGTAGAGTGTTGTAGTGTGTTTTGGTGAGGTTAGAAGTCCAGGCAGGGCTTGCATAATTCATCACTGAACATATGTATTTTTTGTATACTGTGGTGGTGGTTTCTTTGTTGTGTCCAAATGTTGTATGGGCAAGCGACCTCAAAGCATTGAGTCTTGATGTTATTTTATTTTTAATGTTTGTGATGTGTTGTTTAAATGACATTGATGTAATGTATGTTACACCAAGGATTTTGTGTGTGTGTGTGTGTTTGTGTGTGTGTGTGTGTGTGTGTGTGGTAGGGGAGTGTTGTTTATGGTGAGGTGTGGGATGTGACTGTGTTCTGCTGTCCAGTTTGTGAGAAGGGTCACTATAGATTTGGCTGGGGCTATTTTGAGCCTGTTTGTGGTGAACCATTTGTGTAGTGTGTTGAGGTAAGGTTGAATGATGTGTGCAGCTGTGTTTGCATTTTGGTGCATACATGTAAGTGTTATATCATCTGCATAGGAAGCTATGTGTATCTGTGGTGTGTGGGATGTGGGTATCTCATGCATGTATAAGTTAAAGACTGTAGAGGACAAAACAGATCCTTGGGGGATGTCGTTTGTGAAGTTTCTGATGTTAAAAGACTGACCTTCAAATGTTACGTGTGCACATCTGCCTGCTAAGTAGTTTGCCAGCCATCTTTTTGTATTATTGTGCATGTTTGTGTTGAGTATTTTGTTTGTGAGGTTCTGGTGGGGGATGGCATCAAAAGCTTTGCTAATGGCTAGTGTGATTAGAAGTGTTGTACGTGGTGGCCTAGCTGAATTCATGCCATCGAAAACTCTCTGTGTAAGATCTGTAAGAAGGGTGTTTGTGGAGTGTTGTGACTGGGCTAGGGGAATGTGAGGTGTGACTAGCTGTAGTACCAGTCGTTCAGTGACTTTAGAGAGGGTGCAGAGGAGTGCAATGGGGTTGTGTGAGGAGGGTAACATGGGGTCTTTGTTGGGTTTAGGGATAGTGATGATAATGCCATGCTTCCAGATGTTGGGTATTATGTTGTGTGAGTAGCTGTAGTTTGATATGTTGGTGAGTGCTTGTATGCCTTGTGGTCCTAGGTGTTTAAGGTGAATGTTGCTTATGTTGTCTGGTCCACAGGCAGATGAGTGCTTGAGGTTGTTAATGATGTGCTTCGTCTGGTTGTAAGTGAAAGGTGCGTAGTCTGGGTCTGTGGGGAACTGTCTCTTACGTCGAATGATACGTCGGTCTTCGGGATGGGGGTTTAAATGGCTGACTTGTGAAAAGCAATTAATGAGAGTGTTTGCTTGTTGTTTGTTTGAGGGTATGGTGTCTGTTGTTGTGATGGCAGCGTGTGATTGTGTGGTGTTGCTGTTGGAAAGTGTGATGCTGTTTAGCGTTTTGTAGAGTTTGTTGATGTTTGTTTTGTGGTTATGTGTTTGGAGGTAATTTTTTCAGTTTAGTGTTTGCTGTTCTGATATTTTATTATTTATTTGAGTGTTGAGTTCTTGTATTTGTTGTACGGTGTCTTGTGTATGGGGTGTTGGGCAGTGTCGCAGTGTGTCCCGTTGTCTGATGAGGCCTTGAATTTCTGGTGTGAAGATGGGGTTGTCTCTTTCTGTTGCCTCTAGGGATGTGTCTTTTGTCTGCATTTTGTATAATTGTATTGATAGTGTGCACAGCGGTGTTGATGTTTGTGATGTGTGTACTGTTTAGTGTTTCGAAATGTTGTTCTGTTTAACCTACAGAGGCCTCCCAGTTGGCTCTCTTATAATTAGTGTATGTATGTTTGTGACCAGCTGGGGTGATTCTGGTTTTGGTAATGATGATGATTGGGAGGTGATCAGAACCTAGGGTTTTGACCACCTTCCATAATGTAATGGGGGCGAGGTTTGGTGAGCAGAAGGTGATGTCTGGAGATGATGGGAGGAAGAGGGCTTGGTATGGGATATGGGTATATTGGTCTAAATTGTTCAGTATGAAAAGATGATCTGTCTGGGATTGTAGTACCAGCTCTCTGTCTGTGTCAGGGTTGTTGACATGCCAGGCCGACGACTTGGCATTGAAATCACCACCCAGGATGATGTTGGGTATGTTAGTGATGTGGTGTATCTGTGGAGAGTAATTGTGTGGTACTGTGGGGGACGATTGGGGGGGAATGTATGTGTTAGCGATTGTTATGTGTGATTTGTTACCAGTGTGTATTTTAACTGATTGTATTTCTGTTGTGGTGTCGTGTGGGTGGAGAAGTGAATTTGTGTGTGCACAAGTATCTGCAAAGTTTATGGATTTGTGTACCAGGGTGATGAGTCCACTGCCACCGCCGTCGGCCTGGTCTTGTCGAATGGTGGTGAAGTTATGAAATGTAGGTGTTTTCTGTGCTCTGTGTAGTTTTGTTTTTTGTAAGATGGCAGTGTGTATGTTCTGTTGTTTGATGAATTTTGTGAGTTCTTGTTTTTTGGTGTTTATGCCATCTATGTTTAACTGATGGATGTTTATGTTGTGTGTGCGATGTGTGTTGGCTGCTGCAGCACGGGGGGGAGGTGGTGTGGATGGAGGGGAAGGGGTAGGAGGAGGTTGTGATGGAGGTAAGGGTTGAGGTGGATTAGGATGGGTTGGAATGGGAGGAGCTGGGGGACTGGATCGTGTGGGAAGGATCACTGGGTTTGGCTGTGGAGGTGTGAAGGAAGTAGGAGTAGGATTGGTAGGGGGGTTAGTGGGTGGGGGGAAGGAGCATAAGGAGCAGGTCCAGGTGTTTGCGTAATGTTTTCTGGATGCAAGTGTTGTGCAGGTGTAATGGGTCCAGTTCTTGCAGGAATTGCACTGAACTGAACCCTTTGTGTGTTGGCTTGACGTGATAGGTTTTGAGCATGTTGGACATATGTATTTGTTGGTGGGTCCTGGATTGCTCTCAATGTCCCCAGCTAGAGGAAGTCATCGAGAAATGACAGCCGGGGAGTCATTTCTCGGTGTAGAAAAAACGGTGTTGTTGTGTGTGTTGTGTTGGGAGATGTGGTACTTGCCTGGGCGACCGAAGCCACTCTCAGGTACTCGAGCCCCGTGAGTGGCCGGGGGGGTTTGCGGTGGTTTGGCCCCCATGCTGTCCTCCTCTTCTCTTCGACAGCCTCTGGGGGGTAGACCCACGACGAAAATGCCACCGCTCAAGGTCCTGTGGAGGAGTGTGAAGGTCTGGTTCCTGGATGAACACTGTATTTGCTGTATTTGCATCTCAATCCAAAGTACCATAGTAGGCTTTACACCACCCCATTATGTAATTATATGGTTACCACTCATCTGTGTACAGTAAATGGTTTCCTGGGTTACAGGAAAGCATAATGTGTTTCATTCAGTGTAGAGCCACCTGAGGTGGAGAGAAGAGTAATTAAAGTAATTAACCCTCTCAGGTTCAGGTGGTTTGAGTCAATAGATTGTTTAACAACATGTAAAGCGCACCATGACATGAATCAGTTAAAATATATATATCCATCCATCCATTGCCAGACGCCATGTATCCTAAACGGGGTGGTCAAGGGCTTAGAGTTAATTGTTTTACAGGGAGGGGCACTAATCCTCCACCAACCCCACTTGACACGTAGGGATGCCAACAGCATCTGGTGTTCCCAGGCGGTCACCCATCCAAGTTATATTTATATACAGTAATCACTCCAATATCCGGATCAATAGAGCCATCGGTAGGTTCGGATATTGGTTTTGTCCGGATATTGGGCCCCAGCTTATGGACTTGTACTTACGGACCCTAACACAGAGAAACACCTATACAACTCCCTCCGGACATGCATAGCACCTATTTAACACCCAAATCACACCAATAAGGCACATAAATGACTGAAATAAATGCAATAGACACATAAAATGTGGGTTTAGAAGTATGTTCATACATTAATAAACATTCTGGTACTTATGGACTCTAACCGAACCTAACCTAACCGAACCTAACCGAACTCTGAAAAACACATTCCTACTGCACATGCATGAGGTAAGTTTAGTATGGAAAGAAGTACAGTATGACACTTTCTGGTAAGTATAGTATGGGAAAAAATACAATATGAAACATTCTGGTAAATATAGTATGGAAAATAGTACAACATGAAACATTTTGGCTACTTACAGCAAGTCCCTGGCCACCTCGATGAATAACCGCCTCCTCTCGGACTCTGACAGTAAGAACGATTTCCTGAAGCACTTGCACTACACTCTTCCTGAAGTCTTGCACTGAACTTAGTCACTAACACACAGAAGTCCGTTCTTTTCACAGTGTTCACTTTAGTCCAAATAATGTTCCATTAAATTTAAGTGTTGCACATTAACTTTTCCCAAGTTTTTTAAGTTTCCAAAGCCAAAACAAAGAAGGTTAGTTACGTTAAATTTCTTTTCTACTTAGTCTTTTCTCCCAGCTTGAAAACCTTAACACAACACACCGTTTTTTCACTGCACAACACTCAAAATTCCTGTGTGGTCTAGTGGAGAAGTTCTTGCTGTTTATTCACTGTCAGAGCCCCGAGAGTATCACTGGCAGGCGTCCAAGGGGTGCATCGGTGGGTGGTGGTGATGGCGTACCGACTACAGAAGACTCTGAAGACAGCCGCAAACTCACGTCGACGGTGACTCCACTGTAGCTGATGTGCTGGGCTGTGGCTCGGAGCATGAGGGCCTGTCTTGGGAGGCAACGGAGTGGAACCAGGGCTTGGCACAGCGGGGTCACGGGCCTGAAAAAACTGTCAATCGTTGACTGGGCAAGGACCGACGATTCTGGCGATTGATGATGCGCGCTGCCGGAAAGCACGCACTTCCTCCACGAGTCCCAAGGGCCCCATCTCCCTGTCGCAGTCCGGGTGTTCCAGGTAGTCTAGGACGAACTCTAGATGTTCCCGGAGTGCGCTCAGCTTGGGGATGGCTGGAGTAGTGTCCTGCTGGGCGGAGTCTGCATCATCATCGCCGTCGTCGGAATCTTCAAGTTCGGGACTGACACCAGCAACCGAAGACGCGATCTCGATATCAGACAACGTCTGATACCCAGGATCGCCTCTGCCGTCGTCCAACCACTCACGAACATCGTCCACATCAACATCGTCGCCGTGCGTACGTAGCCGTGCATGGAAGTCATCCACGTCAAACCCTAGGAAATCGTATCTACATCTGTTCCGAGAAGCAGACGAGACCAACCATTTTCAAGAGTTTTCACAGGGACTTCCTTCCATGCACTAGCCCAGTTGTACAGCGCAGACTTGATGTTGTAGCGGCGAAGGTTTTCCAAAGTCCGCTTGCCTCGAGTGTCACGTCCTTCCCTGCGCTCGTCCTCGTCCTCGAGAACCACCATCACCTCGTCCAGGAACTTCCGACGGTACAGGCGCTTTGTTGCCACGATCACTTCTTGGTCCATTGGTTGAATGAGAGCAGTCGTATTAGGTGGCAGAAACATGCACCTAATACGGCCATTCTCAGCAACCAAGTCCTTGTCGCACGGGTGGGCAGGTGCATTGTCGAGGAGAAGGAGAGCCTTTACCTGGTCGCGAGGAATTCCCAGTGTCTTCGTCTGGTAATGTATGACCTCCTTGACGAAGTGATGGTGAAACCAGTCTTTGAAAATCACAGCTGTGAACCATGCTTTCAAAGAATGGTACCATACGACAGGAAGGACATCCATCACCCCACGAAGGCACCGAGGCTGCTTTGCACGGCCAACAATAACGGGCTTAAGCCGGTGCATGCCGTTAGCATTGGCACAACACAAAGCAGATATCCGTTCCTTAGAAAGCTTGCGGCCAGGTACACGCTTCTCCGTCTCATCGGCGAGAGTGTTCGTTGGCACCGAGCGATAGAATAGGCCAGTTTCGTCAGCGTTATAGACTTGACCGAGAGTGAGGCCCTCCCTGTCGATCAAGCCTTTCACCTTGTGCCGAAACTCGTCCACTCCATCCTCGTTAGCGTCCAATGCTTCGCCATGTGCTTTACGGTTAGTAAGGCCATGTCGCAACTTGAACGGAAGAGCCAACCCTCGGATGCCTTGAAGTCTAGGGCGTCGTGAAGCCTTGCAAACTTCTCAGCAGCAGCCTTCAGCTCCGTTCCACGTACCATCACACCAGCTGCACGTTGCTGTCGATACCAAATCAACGTGGAGCGGTCGATCTCTGCATACTTGGGAGTAAACATAACCTTCCTCTCCACGTTGCGTTTGCTTCTCGACGAGAAGTCAGCCGTGTACTGCATGAGCTTGTCTCGGGAACGCTTGATATCAAACAAAGTCGACCGGGCCAGGTTGAACTCGCGGAGAATGCGAGAGGAAGACCAACCCGCATCAACCTTCTCCAATATCTCCCGTTTCTTCTCCAGAGTCAACACCACTCTCTTCCTTTTCTCAGGAGGCGGGGCCATCATCACACACACTAAGAGTAGGGCAGAGAGCAGCAGGAGGCCTTGCAGCAAGTACGGCACCACCACAAAAGCGAGCACGTGGGCAGCCATTACGAAGAGCGCAGGTCCAGTCGCGGTGAGAGACAGGCGGGAAGTGGGGAGGATGCAGCGGCGCTCTATCGGACGTCGGAGGAATGACGAACCAAAACAATGCTCTCACGCGGCGCGCGCGGCAAGTTCAAATTACGGACGGCAAAAAATCGGTTTTTTTTCCAATTTTTTTGGATTTTCGGACCATTTTGGGAATGTTTGATCCCAGGACGATAAGGTTCGGTTAGTGGGGATGTTCGGTTATTGGGCGTCCGGATATTAGAGTGATTACTGTATATGACACACATCAGCGGGAAACTTGTCCTCCTTTGTTTGACACAGTGTGCATCATGATGCATTGTTCAGGATGGTATTTAAAGACTCGATTGGAGTCCATGCATGAAAGGGTTAAAAGTAACTGGAAGGATGGGAGAAATATGAAGGTAGTAGGTAGACACAGAAAAAGAATGATAAGGGTGAAGGAAAAAGTAGGCAGCGTTACATCAAATCCATGGGTAATGGGTGCTGCCATCAACCACCATTTGAGAAGGGTTTGACTGGGGAATGTATGCTTTTTATTTCCTTTCATTTCTTCAAAATAGTGAAAATTGCAGTTACGAAGCAGGTTCCTTAGGAGCATCTTTTGTGTTCTGTATGTGCATATAAGAACTCACTTATATTTGTTCAGTAACATTATCAGTATTCTTCTGTTGGCATGTTCATCCACCTTTTGTTCTGGTTCTGGTAATACTGTATGCCTTCTTCATCATTGTCCTGTTGAAAGTAGGAGGTATAGAGATAATATCATGCAGTTGTGTTTGGAAATTGTAGCATTAAGAATGGGCCATTATTATACTACTGTATATTGTACAGTACTTATAAATAGTGTATTTTTTCTACAGGTAATGAGGGTATACAACATGTGTGAAGAGGACTTCCCAACAGTGGATGAGTGGAATAACTACCTGGAAGAAATAGAAGAAATTGTTTATAACATTACAAATGATATTAATAAATTGGAAATGGAGAAGAGAATAGAAAATTATGAGAAGTTACACAAGAATGAAATAAGAAGAAATTTTACCAGAAAGTAAGTAACTACATTGATCGTCATATAGTTTTGTATTGTATTGTTTATAAATGCCCCAACCTGTTTGCATGCATCAGCCCTAGTCACCTAATGATGGTTCTCCACACTAATTTATCTCTGGCAGCCACCCTATTCTATCCCCAATCCCTGAGGTCACACTTTACGATCTCATCCTAGGTCTTTCTCGGTCTACCTCTCACAGCCCTACCCATGACATTCACACTTCATACCTTCCACACCCAATTGTCATCCTCCATCCTCTCAACATGCCCAAAACATTTCCTCATCATCACAACAGCAGTACATTCCAGTCCTGTCCTTCCTCTGAGCTCTTCAGTTGCAATCCTGACGCCCCCAGGCCCCACATTCGACACAATACACATCCATCTGTTCATTGTCATTTCTGTACATTTGAGCTGTGGATATCCTCTTGCCTTACTGGTCAGGTCTTACTGCTATACAACATTACACTCCCAACACATGCCACATACAAAGATTCCCTTAGCACAGAGTGAGAGCCCTCTTAATGTTAGGAGAGGAAATAGCTCGACACACTTCATACTGTAGCCTTAGAACTAGCTCCATCCCCACCTCCAGCACACAACATGTCCCCCAAATAAAAAATAATCCATATACACAAGAGACTCTCCAACAGGATCAATCCATTCATTCTTGATAATCTCTACATGCTCCGCCTGCCACATTGCACACGAAATTAGCATTATTTTGCAATTTACCTCTAATACCACTACATTTCTTATGCACCCACTTGTCACAAACGCTGCACAAGATGGAGTTAATTTCCACACCCTTGTGACATACTGCACATGGGCACACTCCCTCTGCTTTGACAGTACCACCACCATCCTTGAATATCATCACTTTTGTTTTTTCCGCATTTACTTTCAAACCGTTCTGCCTCATTACGTTTTTCCATTTCCTGAATCATTCCTCAGCCTCCCTTTCATTCTCTGCAATCGGCACCAAGTCATCAGCATACGACATCTCCCGTGGGAATCCATTTCTGAAGTCGTTTGAGAGCACTTTCTGTACCATGTCAAACAATAAAGGGCTCAAGACTGACACATGATGCACACTAACATTCGTGGAAAACTCATCACTCACATCTCCATTCACTCTCACCTAGGTGCAAACACCTATATACATAGCCATGACCACTCCTACCAGTCACTGTCAATCCCACGCTTTCTCATTGCGCATTTCACCACCTCCCAAAGGACTCTGTCAAAGGCCTCCAAATCAACAAAAACCAAGTACAGCTACCTGTTCTTTCCTGTATAATATTCCTGAATCTGTCAGGCAATGAATATGGCATCACTGGTCACATTACCTGGCATAAACCCAAAATACAACTCGTCAGCATTCATTCTTTTCCCTATCATACCTTCTAGGACTTATTTCTATTGCTTTCATTATCTGGTCCAAAAGTTTTATGCATTTATAATCTCTTTCCAGGGCATGATCCTTCCCCTTAAGCAAGCCACACACGTAGGCGATTGGTGTGATGATTATCGTTTGTGGACTAGCTTCAGTTTTTAGCGTCATAGTCAAAACCATACACACGCTGATGATTGTCGTTAAAGCTTGGAGTGAGGACAGGTATCAAGGCGCCAGTCGTCTGTTTGTGTGGAGGCATGAGAGCAGAGGAGAGTTCTCAGTTCTCCCCTTTGGTTGAAACTGGACACTTGTGCTCGTCATGGCTTTAAGTAAAAGACAGAAGAATGAGGTATTGATAGTACTGTTAAATGATGAAAATGAAGGGGAAAGTTGTAATAAAAAACATCGGATGAGGAAAAAAACTTGGCTAAAAAAGAGAGGTCAGCTATCTCTTATGGTGCTGCTGGATGAACTGAGACAATTCAGTGTTGGCATTTTCATTCACTGTTGTGAACAACTTTACTAGCTGTTCGTAAACACCATGCCTTTTCTGTTTGTTTGAATAATCAGCACTGCACAGTTTCCACAAGCATGGGAAGCTCTTATACATCTCTATAAACTCCTGAATAAAAATAGGAGACATGTATTTCACGTTCTGAGACATAATGTCACAACATAGTGGCTGTCTACCAACAACAGAGTCTATTTATGGGCACGTGTACCTTTATCCAGTGTTTGTTCACGACTTAGCAGAGTGGCACATGCATATAACTGGCGTGGACCATCCCTACATGCAGATGAGTGGCACCAATGATACCAATCCTTCTTCTGGCCCCACATGGAGTTTTAAACAGACGTCATTCCATGAGGTGGAATCATTCTGCCTGACGACTGGACTCAAGGACCCCACACATAGGGAGGATTGGCCTGTTGATGCCAGTCGTCATAAAATTGTCACGCCAATTGCCTGCGTGTGTGGCTAGCATTATACACATTTACGGTCACACTGGTCAGCCAGTTATATTGGACAACACTCATATATAGTGAAATTTATCAGTTCAGTAACTTAACCCACTCCTGTGTCCTGAGACCTTCACCATTTCAGAAGTCAATCCAGACACATTTGCTGGCCTCCTCAGCCGCATCCTGCCTATTGCCCTGCTCACAGAAGCACCAGCAATCAAAGGCCACAGACCAAACACTGGATCTGCAGACTCTGAACATTCCCTGTTCCAGTCAACTTATTCTATCTATCTATCTATCTATTACCAGACACCTCAATCCCGTTTGGGGTGGCCACAAACAAATCGCCTCCACGTCGCCCTGTCCCCCGCCATTTCACTGCCCTGCTCCCAACTCACACCCCCCTCATATACCTCTCCACCCCATCCCTCCATCTCATCCTTGGCCTCCCCTTCCTTCTTCCCCCCTCCACCTCACTCACATACACTCTCTTCGTCAGTCTTTCACCCTCCATCCTCTCCACATGGCCAAACCACCTCAGTGTATTCCTCCTAACGCTTCCTATCACATCCACATCCACACCACAACGCTCCTTTATATTCTCATTTGTCAGCCTGTCTCTCCCTGTGACTCCACAGGCTCCTCTTAAATAACTCATTTCCACTGCTCTCACTCTTGACTTGTGTCCTTCCAGCAATGTCCAAGCTTCACTTCCCTACGTTAGAGTTGGTATCACAATACTGTCATGTAGTAACTTTTTCACTTCCATGCTCACTTCCCTGCTTCTTATCACTGCTTTCAAGGAATCAGCAACCTTTCTTCCCTGCTGCATCCTTTCAAGCAACACACCCTCCAAACCTCCATCCTTACTCATCACACTACCCAAGTACTTAAATGCACTCACATTTTCCAGTTCCTCACCATCCAACCTTGCTGTACATTCACTGACTTCACCTTTCTCAAAGACCATCACTTTACTCTTCCCTACATTCACCTTTAGATTCCGTTTCTTACACACTCTCCCAAACTCATCCACCAAGCCTTGCAGCTCCCCTTCGTCTTCACTCAACAACACAGTATCATCTGCAAACAACAGTACAGGGAGTTTCCAAACACTATCTTCTCTCACCAGGGACACTCCAACATCCACTACCCTACCTTGTACCTCTTTTATTACCCCATCCATGTACAGATTGAACAACCATGGAGACATGACACATCCCTGTTTCAACCCAACTTTCAAAGAGAAAAATTCACTTAGTTCACCATCCACACGCACTGCAGCCTTCGCACCATCGTACATACTCTTCACAGCATTCAACAACTTCCCATCTACTCCATATATTCTTAACACTTTCCACAATCCTTGTCTATCCACCCTGTCATATGCTTTCTCCAAATCCATGAAAGCCGCATACAACTTCTTTCCCTTCTCTAGAAACTTTTCCACTAAAGATCTAAGAATGAATATCTGATCTACTCAACCTCTTCCCTTCCTAAAGCCTCCCTGTTCTTCTCCAACTAATTTCTCTGTTCTTTCTCTAACTCTGTCAATAAGTATCCTACCATACACTTTTTCTATTATACTAAGAAGACAAATGCCCCTATGATTACCACACACTTCTTTTTCCCCTTTTCCTTTGTACAAGGGAATAATTATACCTGACTTCCAATCCTCCGGGACTCTACCTTCCTCCCAGGCCAATCTGCCCATCTTCCACATCCATTCTACTACTGTCTCTCCCCCATGCTTCAGCATTTCGCCACACACTCCATCAATTCCTGGGGCTTTCCCCGATTTAACTTTCTTCATTGCTTCCGCAACTTCTATCCTACTGATTTCTTCCTGTCTTTTCACATCCCTCCTTCTCCCAGCCATTCCCCAGCCACTTATACTCGCATTACTTCCATCCTCTACGTTCAACAATTCCTTAAAGTGTTCTCTCCATCTGCTCACTTTTTCTCCCTTCTCCACTAGTAATCTACCATTTTTATCTTTCACTCCCATGCTAACTTCACTTCCACCCTGTCTTACTCTTTTCACCTCTTTCCAGAATATTTTCTTACAGTCCCTCCACTTTACACTCAAATTCTTTCCAAATTCCTCATCCACTCTCTTCTTACTTTCTCTTACTAATCTTTTCACCTCTCTTTCTTTCTGCATATAACTCTCTCTTCCGCCTCTCAACTTCTTCCACGCCCCTATTTCTCATCCATTCATTGTATGCCTTTTTTCTTTTGTGCCATAGCCTGTCTTACCTCTTCAGTCCACCACGCTGTTCCTTGCACTCCCCTCCGTCTTCTCTTCCTTCCACACACCACATCACATGCTGCACATATTTCTTCTGTAAATATCCTACACACACCTTCCACGTCTCCCATCTGTTTTAGTTCATATTTGCCTAATCGTTCCTCTACTTCTCTCTTATACTCTGCCTTTTTCTCATCCTCTTCTAACCTATTTGTGATCATATTAATGAGTGTGTGAGTGGTGGTCCCGTCGGACAGTAATAAAAAAAAAAAAAACACGATTTCGCACACATAAAGAACAAGATATAATGAAAATAGAAACTCTCAATATGGTTGATTCATTGCGGAAAGGGACGGTGCAGTGGCGAGAAGGAGTTCGAGGGCTTCTGTGAAGAGGATGTGGGAAATGGAAGTATTAAGTTGAACCAAACAAGAATAGCAGGTTAGAGAAAACAGCGGAGAGGAGTGTCCAGGAGATAAACAAGGTATGGGCAGTAATTAAAGAGTTACAGGAAAGGACCATAGAGCAGGAAAACGAGATCAAAAGCTTAAGGAGTAAACTGGAAAAAATTAGTACACGCAGTGATGAACAAGAAAGAGAAGTTACCGAATTAAAAGTTAGCAATGAATCAGCCTTTAATGAAATAAATCAGCTTAAGAGAGAGAATAAGAGGTTAGAAGAAGAAAGGGACAGGATGAAAAACAAACTAGATGAGTATGAATCCAAATCAAGAATACAGGACAAGCACATTAAAGAAATCAAGGAGCAACATAAGGGGTGGAAGAAAATTCAGGAAGAAGGAAATGTAAATTTAAAAAAGAATAGAACAACAAAGCAAGGAAAAAGTGGAGAGAGAAGTGGTTAGGGTACTGAGAAGTAGAGAATCTTTAGTTAGAGATGTAGCATGTAAGAAAAAATGTGTAATAATTTCAGGAGTTAAACAAAAACATATGACAATAAGATCAGAAAGAGAAAGAGAAGAACTGAGGAAGGTTAAAGAAATAATATCACTAGTTATGGAGGAAAACCACGAAGTTCAAGAAGAGATTGAGGAGGTGTTTATGTTAGGAAAGTACGAGGAAGGAGGGGCAAGGCCATTGAAGGTAAATAAGTCCCAAGCAGCAGTTAATGAAATTATCAGTAGAACATGGAAATTATCAGACAAGGAAGGGTTCAAAGATGTTTTGACTAGGAGAGATGCAAATGAGGAGGAAAGAGCTAAGATAAAGGAGTTAGTACAGGAAGCAAAGGCAAAAAACGAACAGAGAACGGAGGAAGAGAAGACAGTGTTTTACTGGAGAGTCATGGATCAGAAACTAAGGAAGTGGTACCGGCGGAAAGAAGGAGAAAAGAGGGTATAAAAAACATCAAAAAGAATTGGAATGTGGCATACTCTAATGTTGATGGTTTAATATCGGCAAGGCTAGAAATCAACGATTTTTTGAGGGTACATGAACCTGATGTTATGTACTTTGTAGAGACCAAATTAAAAGAAGATATTGATGTTCATATGGGAGATGGTATATACAAACTGTGGAGAAGAGACAGAAAAGAAAAAACGGGAGGAGGGGTGATGATAGCAGTGAAGAACAACATAAATGTAGATACCATGGAAATTGGAGAAGGCAGGGCCGAAGCGATAAATATGAAATTAGAAACTGGAGAGAATAGCAAGAGAGATATGGCAGTAGTGTATCTTCCCCCCAAGACAAGAGCATGGAGTGATGATGAATACCAGGAAATGTTGTCAGACATGGCTAGCCATTTACAAAAATGATTGAGACAAGTAACAATATAATTTTAATGGGTGACTTCAATTGTAAAGAGGTGAACTGGGAGGAATGGGACTCAGGAGGCAGCAAAGATTCATGGGGCACTAAATTATTAAATATAACAATGAACAATGTTATGACGCAATGAGTCAAAGAAGAGACACGGTTCCGAGGTGAGGACACACCAGCAAGACTAGACTTACTGTTTACCAGAGAACCCGATGTAGTAGAATCCATGGAATATCTGTGTCCTGTTGGAAAAAGGGATCATGTGGTCATTGAGTTCCAGTTGATAATAGGGAACGTGGAGCCAAGAGATGAGCTTTATAGGCAGGGAAGATACAACTTTGGGAAAGCAAACTTTGCAGGATTGAGAAAATTTTTTGAAAATGCAGATTGGAGAAAATTCAGAGAAACAAGAGAGATACGGAGGAAGTGGGATATTTTTCTAGGCTTCTATAATTCGGGAGTGGAAAAATTTGTGCCAAGAATAAGAGGGAAAGAAAACAGAAAAAAGGAGTGGTTTAATAGAAGGTGTATGATAGCAAAAAAAGAGAGAGATAAGGCGTGGAACAATTGGGGAAAGAGAGGTAACAACAGAACAAAGGAAGAATATAAAAGAACTAGAAATGATTACACAAGAGTACTTAGAGGGGAAGAAAGGAATTTTGAAAAAGGTATAATAGACAAATGTAAGGATGAACCCAAACTATTTTATAGATTTGTCAATGGCAAACTGAAACAAAAGGAAGGAATCACCAAACTGAAAGTAGAAGGAGATGTCTATAAAGATGCGGCAATGCAGGCAGAAATAATGAACAAACGTTTCCAGTCAGTTTTCACTAATGAAAGTGAGTTTGTGGAAGGGGAGGGAGTGACTAGAAATGTAGTGATAATAGATATAAAAGTGGAAGTACAGGAAGTGTATAAATTACTGGAAACTCAAGATGTAAGGAAAGCCCCAGGACCAAATGGAATCTCTAATTGGGTACTGAAGGAATGCAGAAAACAACTGGCGGATAAGATTCACAGTTTAATTGTGTGGTCTCTGGAAGAGGGGAAAGTGCCTCAAGAATGGAAGAGGGCAAATGTGGTACCAATTTATAAGGGAGGAAACTGGGAGGAACCCCTGAATTATAGACCAGTGTCCCTAACCAGCATGGTCACAAAATTGTGTGAAAGAATTCTGAAAGATAGATGGATAAAATATCTGGAAGAGATGAATATTTTGGCCTAGAGTCAGTTTGGATTTAGAAGTGAAAGGTCATGTGTGTCCAACTTGTTGAGTTTTTACTCAAGAGCGATTGACGTGCTACAGGAGAGAGATGGTTGGATGGATTGTGTACATTTAGATTTGAGCCTTCGACAAGGTTCACCATAAGAGACTAATGTGGAAACTAGAGCATATAGGAGGACTGAAGGGGAACCTCCTGGAATGGATGAGAGACTTTTTGAGAGACAGACAAATGAGGATAGTAATAAAGGATAGGATGTCTTGATGGAGGGAAGTAGCAATTGGAGTCCCACAGGGCTCGGTGTTGGCACCAATAATGTTCCTGGTTTATTAAATGATATGGTAGATTTAGTGAACAGTTATGCAAGTCTGTTGGCTGATGATGCAAAGATCATGAGGAAGGTAGAGGTTGAGGAGGATTGTAAAATGCTGCAGGAGGATCTGGATGGGATACACGATTGGAGCCGGATGTGGGAAATGAAATTTAATGCAAAGAAATGTAAAATATTGGAAATGGGTAAAAGTACCAAGAGGCCATCATTGAATTATTTGATGGGTAATGAACCAATCATAAAAGCGAGAGAAGAGAAAGATTTGGGTGTCCTGGTCCAGGATAGTTTGTGACCTGAAAAACACATTAACAAGGCAGTTAGAGAGACGTATAAACCCCTGACTAATATAAGAGTAGCTTTTCATTGTATGGATGAGGAGATGATGAAAAAATTGATAGTGGCCATGATCCGCCCCAGGTTAGAATATGCAGCAGTAGTGTGGTACACATACAAAAAGAAAGATATAAACAAGATTGAAAGAATACGAAGAACAGCAACCAAGATGGTCCCCAGTCTGTCAGATCTGTCGTATAGAGAGAGGTTGGAAAAGCTGGATTTGCCTTCCTTAGAAGAAAGGAGAAAGAGGGGAGGCATGATTGCGGCGTTCAGGACCATGATGGGAGTAGATAAAATAGACAGAGAAGATCTGTTTTTATGGGATTAGAGAGTAACAAGAGGACATGGAATGAAACTGAAGAAACCAAGCTGCATGAAGGATATCAAGAAATATAGCTTTCCTTATAGATGTATAGACCTGTGTAATAGCCTGGACAAAGAGATCGTCCATTCTAAAAACTTAAACGAGTGTAAAGCTAAATATGACTTATTGAGAAACAGAGACGGGACCCCACGAGCGTAGCTCATTTCCTGTACACTCAACCCTCGGCTATCACTCCCAATTGGTCCCGCTGTGGCTGTGCTATACAGTAGCTGAAACCGTGATAGCCGAATTGAAGAACTTATGGTAATAATTCTAATTGGTGCCATGACCTCAATATTTACCCCTAAGATACCCTTTTTGTACCACATATTAATATATCTATCTGTCTATCTATCTATTGCCAGACGCAATTATCCCGTAAGAGGTGGCCATTTGACTTTGAGTTATTGGTTTTATGGGGAGGGGCACTAACCCTCCACCAACCCACTTGTTGACATGTAGGGAGCACTTATGGGTTGGTTATATGGTTACCACCCGGCGTTGTAAATGGTTTCTTGGCTTACAGGAAACCATTTGGCTTGTCACTCAATATAAAGCCACCTGTAAAAGAAAGAAGAGCAGTAAGAAGTGACAGGAAAGATGGGAGATATAGGAAGAGAGGAGGGCAGGCTCAGAAAAAGAATGATAAAGGCTAAGGAAGAAGTAGACAGCACTACATCAAGTGAGTGGATGATGGTCACCACCACCTACCACCATATTATATAATAGTCTAAAAATGAGCATGTTTTATGATGTGATCACGATTCTTATAAATACACCTCACAGTTGATTCATTGATGTTATATTTCTTCCCCACACTTCACTTGGTCTCACCATCCTCTATAAGTTTCACATTTCCAGTTTATCTGCATAACATAGGTTCTTCCTCTTCTTTATTTCTCTGCCAGGTGCTGCAGCATTATGTTGGGTGATAGTAGGGGGACGGGGAGGGGGTACGTTGGCCATGGTCACATCATAAAAAGGGTTATTGTTCTTGCTATTACTATTCACTCTCTGAGGGTGCGCACTTGAATGATTTGGCGGGCAGGAGACTCAGTCAGTCGGTCAATCAGCGTTCGGCTGGCGCTGACGTCAGACGACCAATCACAGAGTGAAGCTTTTGTTGGCTGGGCGGAGCACTGGAGCCTGGGCTTTTTTAAATTTTCAAACATTTGCGGTGCGCGATAGCAGGCATTTAGTGCTTGATAATGGTATTTGGGTAGTTTTTTACATAGGCGTGATAGCGAGATACGCTATAGCGGAACCGGTGATAGCCGAGGGTTGAGTGTATATCACAATTAGGTAAATACACACACACACACACACACACACACACACACACACACACACACACTACATAACTCCTCATCTTCAAGCTACTGCCAGCATCCCAACACCTCTGGAGGAAGTGAGTTATTCGTATTTTGTCGATTCGTATATTGACCTATTTCTATAGTTCAATATTTTTTACACAAATAAGTAATGTTTTTTACATACACACATAGGAGATGAACAGAAGTTCAGCTTCAGTATCAGAACCTAGCAAAATGACTAGTGGTCATGTCAAGTTTCTGAGAGCAATATCAAAAACCTTATGATATTTTACGTGTATACCTTGAGTAAAAACAGAAAATAATAAAACGTAACGAGCGAAAATATGTAGCCGTGGATGAGGCAGGGAAAGAATGTTTTTTATCTTCCATGTGGGTGAGGAGGAGTATTCTACCTTTGTCATCCAATTACTCCAAAACCATTAGACATATCGATTTCCCGTAAGAACCATGTTTTGAGCTGTAAATTCTACGTATGTTCATTTTGCAGCACATAAGCTTTTGGAAGCATTTTTTTGTAAGAAAAGGCGGGGGAACAGACTATGTTTGTTTTTTTTCCTCGCTTGAGGTAAAAGTCAAAAGCGCTCCAAGGAATAATCTCACTTGGTCAGCCAATTACTCGAAAACTATTGGACATATCAATTTCCTGTAAGAACCATGATAAAGAGCAGTAAATTCTATGTATGTACAAGACATAACAATGTAATATCCATGATAAAAATTCATTATGTAGGCGGGAATATTGCGTATGCTGTGCGCTCATCACGAAAGTGACGCACAGATGTGAGTTCCCAGTCGTTTTTGGCAATTTACTTGAAAACTATGAGGCGTATTGAAACCATCTTTGCTCACTAGAAAGCTCGTGAAATTCTGCATAATATAATGCAATAAAAACATAAGGTGTGCAAGAAAAGTTGTGAGTGAGAGCTCATTAAATTTTTTTCAAAAATGGCTTTCAGTTTTTGGCTGTTTTCTTGAAAACTACAAATCCTATCACAACCGGATTTGTCTCTTTAAAAAGCAGATGAAATTCTCTATCAAAACTTCTAATAACATTTTCCTGTATAATGGAAGGCATTCTAATGGTGATGTTGGGAAATGAAATTGACATGGCAAATTGTTTATTCACGGCCGACTAATGTTGTTTTATTCGTGTTTTCCTGTTTTTTTGTGGTGCTTATCAACTAGAACAAATATTGACGAATAAGATGATATAGGTTTCATGGCAGTACAGTAGGTTTGCACAGTGCACGTCATCACAGTGTGCGATTCGCATTGTGCGCAAGTGACCAAAAATCATAACCCAATACCCTTGAATGCACGAGTTTACCGCACAGAACGCGAGGCAGAGGCAAGGAGTGGTTCAAAAATGCCATTTTCTGTTAGTGCGCGACCACCCCTCACACAGCGCGTCACGTGTCGTCATGTTGATGCTCAGAAATTCCCGGGCATTCTGCTGCGCAGCTTGGGGTACAAGGGAGCGGGCACGCCATAACAGTCCTGGCTTGTGCACTGTGCTGATCCGCTCTCTACAGCTAACCTGTCGTGTACAACGTGTGGTGTTTTTTGTGCTGCTCCATCCTTGCCTTCGCCGCATCATGGCTCCAACCCCAAGAGTTAAGAAACTTCTGACGCACACCACCAAGTTAAAGATCATTAATATGAAGGAGGAGGGTCAAGAAAACACTGCCATCGGGAGAGCCCTGGGACTGGCTGAATCTACAGTGAGAACTGTGTGGAAGAACCATGAAGCCATAAAGGCTGTAGTGAAGATGTACGGTGCCTCTGACCTAGACGGCCATTCGCGGGTGGGAAATCGTGCTATGATACTAATGGAGCGCTATCTTACCACCTTCATAGTGAGGAAGGAAAAGGAAGGTGTTCCACTGAATGGAAGATTTATTCGAAACCAAGCCCAGCTCTTTTACAAGGCAGCATCTCGCAGGTTAAAAGTGGAAAAACCTTTCAGGGCATCGGTTGGATGGCTGGACCATTTTCTCAAGCGCAAGGAACTCCGTTATGTGAAAGTGTCTGGTGAACGTGCCTCTGCTGACGAGCTGGCTGCGAGAGACTATCCTGTGATATTTAGCAATTATTGAAGAGGGACAGTACACCAAGGACCAGATCTACAACATCGATGAAACGTCGTTATATTACAAGGCCATGCCCAAATCAACTTACATCGCTAAAAGACAGAAACAAGCCCCTGTTCGCAAGCTCCAGAAGTGTAAGATGACAGTAATGTTCGCTGTAAACCTGTCTGGGAGCCACAAGATGAGGCAAATTGTTGTACACACAGCTTCACACCCGAGGTGCTACAAAAACCTCACGAACATGGATGCAAGTGGCGTGTATTGGTACAAGTCCGCAAATGGTTGGATGACCGGGAACATTATGGTAGACTGATTAACGAGGCGGTGTGTCCATGATGCCAGGGCCAAGTGTCGGGAACTGGGCATTCCATTTACGATGCTTCTTGTGCTTGATAATGCACCAAGTCACCCTCCATACCTTGAAGATCTTCATAAGGATTGTCGTGTTGTGTTTCTGCCGCCCCGCACGATGTCACTAGTGCAGCCACTGGATCAAGAACTAATCGCCACTGTGAAGCACTTCTACCATAAGCAAGTGTACAACTACCTATGCAGGAAGACCGACACACAAGAGGAGCTTCATGCCCTACAAGAAGATCATGACGAAGAGCTTGATGAGGCATCTGCTCCCGTTCCATCTCCACCAGCACCTGTATCCCGACCTGCCACAGATGTCATGACTGTTGAGGCATTTTGGCGTAATTTTATGGTGAAGGACGCTGTTGAATTTCTCCTACAAGCCTGGCACCAGATTACACCTGCAACGGTGAACCATGTGTGGTGAATGCTCGTGCCTCACTTATGCACATCCCAGGAGACGGCCATTCAACCACTGGCCGAGGCTAAGGTAGCAACACTGACAGCAGCACAAGCTGTACCAGGTTTCGTGGATGTTACATTGGCGGACATACAAGAAGTGCACACTGCTACTGAGGAACAGCCTCCCGAGGAAGTGTTGCAACGGATAGACGAGGCTGACGCAGAGCCCGACGCCAGGCAGAGTCAAGTTGAGCAGCCTAGCGTGATGGAAGGCAGGACTGAGCTGTGTCTGTCAAACATTAGCAAGATCCTTGCTGCCGTGGATAAGCTCAAGGAAGAGGTGAAGGAACAGGAAGTGAGCAGCCTAAGAACGGAGTAACTTCTGGTTGGTATCGACAAACTCTTCCGTTTCTACACAGACAGGCACAGGGAAAAAATAAACAGAAGACAGACGCTCATAACAAGCTACACACAGCAGGCTCAAGTTGGTGAAATTGCGGAACCAGCGACATCGTCTGCTCCTGTTCCTGTTGAGGATGAAGAGGATGCAGTGTCAGAAGTGTCAGCATTGGACTTTGAAGGCTTTATGGCCGAAGTGAGTGACTTTGATGCTCCTGGGGAAGGTGCTCAAGAGGAGTCTGTGGAGGGAAGTGTTGATGCGGTGGGAGGTGCGGTGGGGAGTGCTGCGCTGTAAGTGTTGCCGCGCCTCGGAACCCCTGTTATTTAAGGTCATCAGGCCTGTTGTCTACTGTTGTTAAGGTGACTACCCATATTTTTGTTATTGTAGCTATATCTGTAGTACAATGTCTGAAAAATATGACTTTTATTATGTCTCTAAGGGCCAAAAAATGTCCAGGTATGAGGGGGTACTGCCCATATGTAATTATTCCCATAAGATTATGTATTCCCAGTACGCGAATTCCCAGTGCGCGACGTCGTGGACCTCCCAATCTATCGCGCACTGTGCGAGCCCACCATATATTGATGTTTAGGTGGCAAGAATATGTGTTATTTGCCGTGCGCGGGCAGCCAGGCCAGGCGGCCTCACAGAAAAAATCGTGCGCCGGAAAACTTACTGAAACTTATCATGCGTGAGAGGGTTAAGTCCGTGTGCCCTGTACCATCTCTTCACTTCCTAAATCTTTCTTCCACCTCCTTTTCATTCTCTGCATTCAACACCAAATCATCAGCATACAACATCTCCCACTGAAGTCCGTTTCTGAAATCACGTGAGAGAGCTTCAACTACCATGATAAAGAACAAGGGGCTCAAAACTAAGCCTTGGTGCACACCAACATTCTCGGCAAATCAAATCAACATTCACCTTTTCCTGGATGCGAGCACCCAAATACATGACCATAACTAACCTAACCAGCCACTCCTTGATCCCATGCTTTCTCGTTGTCGACTTCACCATCTCTCTTGGGACTCTGTCAAAAGCTTTCTCCAAATCAACAAAATCAAAGTACTTTACTATATAATTTTCCTGAAGCTGTCGAATAAGGAATATATATGGCATCAGTGGCCCCATTGCCTGGCATAAACTCAAACAGCATCTCATCAGTAGTCAATTTTTCTCTAATCATACCTTCTAGAACTCTCTCCATTATCTTCATTATCTGGTCTAAAAGCTTTTTGCCTCTGTGATTTCCTCTTTCCAGGGTATCACCCTTTCCTTTGTACACGTTTACAGTGAGGCTCTTCAGCCAATGATCTTGGACAACACATTTATAATCATATTTATCAGGCCATTGACTAACGTCCATCCATCATCTAATCCTGTATTGCCCCATGAGGAATGTAGGAGCCTGGAGCTAGGCAAGTTGGTCATGACATTTAAGATGAGAGTGACCAGCCTCACCCATCCCTGATTGGCATTACATGAGCAGTAAACCCCAACTACCCATTTGATATAAACTTACGCAGGCTCAGTCCGATTGTAGTGCCTTAATTATCCACTAAACCACCAGGCGCCATATATTCGGCATATGGTTACCACCCAGCATTGTAAATGGTTTCCTGGTGTACAGGAAACCATTTGTCTTGGCACACAGTGTAGAGTCACCCACGGGCAGAAGGAAGAGGAAAGAATGAAGGAAAGAGAGACAGAAGAGGAAGGAAGGAAAGATGAGAGGAAGAGGCAGCCACTCGAGAGCAGCGCTGCATTGAATGAGTGGATGGTGTGCACCCCCACCTACAACCACCTACCTACCAGGAGTGACTAACCTCACTCCTATATCTCCCGAGGCTTTCAACATTTCAGCAGTCATGCCAGACACACCTGCATCCTGTCTGTTGCCTCGCTTATAGTAGCAGCATTAATCAAAGGCCATGGGCCAGACACTGGATCTGCAGGCTCCAAACCTACCCTGTCCCAGTCAAACTTCTCATTAAGCAACCGGGTGGAACGCTCTCTCCATGCGTCTTTCATACCCACACTGTTCACCACTACCCTTCCATCATTCTTCACACACCACTCATCTGTGATATCCCTATTCTTCCTCTTCTTCTCATTTGCCACCTTAAATATCATATTCTTCCTCTCCACATGATTTAGGTTATCAAGTAAATGTCTCTGTGACTCAGACTTAGCTCTGTAAATCTCTTTTGTAGCCCTATGCTTGGCAGCCAAGATTTCCTCTCTGTTACCACCCTTCTTCCATTCCCAGAAAAGTCTTCTTTTCTCCTTAACTGCAGCTTCTACACCCTCATCCCACCACCAGGTTACTTCATAACTTGATGGGCCTTTAGTCCGTCCACATACTGAATCAGTTACTTTCAAGAGGTTTCCCTTGAGGGCTCTGTACTGTTCATTAACACTTCTGTCAACGTCATCCTGTTCAGCCACCAGTCTCCTTATCTCCTTATAGAAGGCATCCCTTACTGCTTCGTTATTCAGTTTCCATATTTTCCTCCTAGGTGCATAGATCCTTGTTTTCATCACCTCCTTAAGCATCATGTCACATATCAATAACTTGTGTTGCAGCATACACTCCTCACTTCGTGTAACTTTAACATCCCTCAGTAACCTCCCATCAACCCTCCTGACCAGGAAATAGTTTATTTGGTTGCTGTTTCCTCCAGACTCATATGTAATCAACCTACTTTCTTTCTTCCTAAAATGTGTGTTGCACACAGTCATCTTCATTTCCTCTCCAAACTCAAGTATTCTTTCCCCTTCCTCATTTCTTGTACCATATGCACCATCCCTGTGTATTCCCTCATATCTCTGAGCTGCTTCACCAACATGATCATTTAAGTCCCCTCCCAAAACAATCTCATCATCCCCCATACCAGTTACTACACAAATTAAGTCATTCAAAATCTATCCTTCTCTCCCTCGTCGAATCCTGCCATACGCCAATATAAATGCAACCATTTTCCCACCAAACAAAATTTTCACTTCTATTATCATATCACTTACATAACATCCATGACATATTCCACCCATTTCTCCCCAACCAGCACACCCACACCACCATATCTGCCTGTCCTACCCTGCCAGAAAAAAATTATAATAACGATCCCTTCCAGCAATCCTTCTGTCTGAGCCATCTCTCTGTCGGACTTCTTGCACCCATCCCACATCCACCCACCTCCTACTCAGTGTCTCAACCTCTTCCCCTGCTGTACCTCTCACACTTCCCACATTCCACAACACCTCACTGATCCCCCTGGGTGATTTAGTGTCCTCCAGCTTGCTTTGAATTTCATTCTTTAACTTGGTCATAATCAGTAAAATTAAGAAAGGGGACATGCCACACGCCCCACCCACTGCATAGTCCCAGGTCCAGGTAATGGATCTAGGACTCCTAGCCCACCAGTCTTAACCAGTAGCTGTGGGAGTGGCCTCAGGGCACCCTGCTAGGACAGCTACAGGGATGCCCTCCAAGTGTGCCCTGGCAGTGTAACTGCTCTGCCATTACACACTATTGATAGGGCAGCCTCCTGGGGCACTGCTCTCAGGTTCTCTGTTGGGTGGCAGCAGCAACCTGGGAACTGTAATGCCCCTGTACCCTCTAGCACAGGTTTGAGCCCCAACTCACCCCGGCCCCACGATCTATGCTGGTGGAGCCCTCGTGACACCTCCCCTCGAAAGGTCTGCCATTGGGTAGCAGGGGCAGAGTTTTCTGGCCGCGTGCCCTTGCTGGCGTAAAACTTTGTGATGTAGTGGGGTATGTTGTGTGATATGTAAGGCATATGTAGTGTAGTGTATGAAATAGGTTGAGGAAGTGTTTGGGAGAGACTCTGCATGTTAGTGTCTCACTGAAAAGGTCAGCAAACGGAGTTGGTTAGGTAGCTAGTGAAACAGGAGCTTCAGTTCTCCCTATAACCAGCATTCCCATTCCCCTCTGGAGTACCACCCTGATTGGCTGGTGCCACAGCCTTGGCCCTTTAAGTATATTAATAAAATTAAACTTATGAACGAAGTGATAGTGGAAACTTTTACAAAACAGTTGACCACATTTTTATTTTTCAAGGTAGGTTATCCGGTGAAGATTGGCAGGTTTTGGGAGTTTGTGAATGCTCCTATTCCTGGGGCTTTCTCCATTTTGACTTTCTTCATTGCTTCCATTACTTCCATCCTACTGATCACTTCCTCCCGTCTCATCACCCTCCTTATTCCAGCCATTCCCCAGCCACTTATACTCATTTTACATTCTTTATGTTTAACAATTCTGTTAAGTGTTCTCTCTACCTTCTCATTTTCTTCCTGCTCCAGCAGCAATCTGCTGTTTTTTCTTTCACTCACCTATAACCTTGTACAGTATATAGCCCTGTCTTATTCCCTTAACCCCTTAACCCCTTCGGTACCGGACCTCCTACTGCACGTGACGTGGTGTATCCCAGCTTTTTCTCATGGTGTACTGGTGCAGTATTATACCAAATAAGTGTCATGTATCTTATGTAACAAGGAACTATTCTAAACCGCTTTGTAGTAGATCTGAATGGAGTAAATTATATATATCAGTAATAATAATAATAATATAATAATAACAATAATATAATAATCCATCCATCCATTGCCAGACGCCATGTATCCCAGACGGGGTGGCCAATGGCTTAGAGTTAATTGTTTTACAGGGAGGGGCACTAATCCTCCACCAACCCCACTTGACACGTAGGGATGCCAACAGCATCTGGTGTTCCCAGGCGGTCACCCATCCAAGAACTAACCAGACCCAACATTAATAATAATAATAATAATAATAATAATTATCATCTACAATACTAAAAGAACAAATTACAAAACTCACAGAGAGGAAATTACCTATCAGTCAAGAAAGTATTTGAAACTATCTCCAGGGGTATTTGCCTTCTTAGTGTGACTGGTAAAATATATGGTAGAATACTCACTGATAGGGTTAGGCATATGACAGAGGAGCTAGTTGGAGAAGAACAAGGGGGATTTAGGAAGGGAAAAGGGTGTGTAGATCAGATATTTATTCTAAGATGTTTAGTGGAGAAGTACCTAGAGAAGGGAAGGAAAGTGTATGCTGCCTTCATGGACTTGGAGAAAGCTTATGACAGAATAGATAGGCAAGGTATGTGGAAGGTATTAAGAATATATGGCGTGGAGGGGAAATTGTTGAGTGCTGTGAAGAGTATGTACGAGGGAGCTAGGGCTATGGTGCGAGTGGATGGTGAGCTGAGTGAGTTCTTTGATCTCAGTGTGGGACTGAAACAGGGTTGTGTGATGTCTCCATGGCTGTTTAATATATATACATGGATGGGGTTGTAAAGGAGGTGCAAGGCAGGGCAGTGGATGTTGGGGTGGCTCTAATGAATGGGGGTGAGATCTGGAAGATTCCGGTGTTGCTGTTTGCTGATGGTACAGTATTGTTGAGTGAAGGTGAATGGGAGTTGCAAGGTTTGGTGAATGAATTTGGGACAGTGTGTAGGAGGAGGAATCTGAAAGTTAATGTAAACAAAAGTAAAGTTATGGCGTTTGAGAGGAATGAAGTCACAGAGTGTGCAGTGAGGTTGGATTGTGAGGATATGGAGAATGTGAGTGCTTTCAAGTACTTGGGTAGTGTGATGAGTAAGGATGGAACTTTGGGGGATGAAGTGCGTGAAAGGGTACAGCAGGGAAGGAAGGTTGTTGGTACACTGAAAGCAGTGATGAGAAATAGGGAGGTGAGTATGGAAGTTAAGAAATCACTGCATGATAGTATTGTGATCCCTACCCTGGCGTATGGAAGCGAGGTGTGGACCTTGGAAGAGGGGAACTAGTCAAGAGTGAGAGCAGTGGAAATGAGTTACTTGAGAGGAGCATGTGGAGTGACATGGAGGGACAGGTTGACGAATGACAAAGTGAAGGAACGTTGTGGGGTGGATGTGGATGTGGTTGAGAAGATTAGGAGAAATACACTGAGGTGATTTGGACATGTGAAGAGAATGGAGAATGAAAGACTGACTAAGAGGGTGTATGTAGGTGAGGTGGAGGGAGGGAGAGGGAGGGGCAGACTGAGGATGAGGTGGAGGGATGGAGTTGAGAGGTATATGAGGGGGGGGGGTGAGTTTGGGGGAGGGTAGTCAAATGGTGGGTGACAGAGCGACTTGGAGGTGTTTTGTCTGCGGCCACCCTTTGTGGAATTAGGGCATCGGGCTATAGATAGATAGATAGATCTCCAGGAATTGTAAGGGGTGAGGGACCGAGCGCAGGATTTGTGCCTGAGAATTGTGCAGTGAAATGTGGTTTTTCTTTCGGCCGCTTATCATTGAATATGTCCGACACCAAGCACCAGCCTCCCTCCACGACACGTTCCTCAATATCACTCGTTTTGTCACTTATTTCACTGCTTGAGAGGTCATCATTCTCAGATCCACTATCACCTGGTATAAATTCATCACCAGAACTGTCACTGAGCTCCTCTGCCATGTTGAGAAAAAAACGGCAGAAAAAACAGCGAAAAAAGCAGCTCAGCACCTCCCTCACTGACCACAGTAGGCAACTGATTGGTTTAGCTGGCTTGCTGATAGATCATAGATGTCACAGAGTCCCTAACCAAGAATTCCCTGTGATTGGACGAGACCGAAAAGGGGAGGAGCTAAAACTGGACTAATAGGTGTGTCCTGCATTCTGTATCAATGCCTGGAAGCCTGGGCCAGCTGCTCTACTTCCCAGACTCATCACAATAATTTGACGTCGGGGAAACATCATTGCCCTGCCGACCGGATGGATCATGACGTTGTATTTACGTCATGGTACTGAAGGGGTTAATGCCTAATTGTATCAACTGATGCAATGAGAGTTTTATGCCAAATTGCCTAATCATATCAATTGAGTGGGGCCTGTAAAAAACTGTGGAGCACGTCCTCCGCCCCTATTGTGACGTACATGGCTTCAGGCCAATGAAAACTCACCCCTGAGGTGGCGGGAGGGGGGATCAGACCAACCTGGGCGGTGGGGGGGCACCCCCCCTTTGAGCCACCTCTGTGCCACCCTCTACCCCACTCCCTCACTCCCTCCTTGTCCCTCATCTCCCTCCCACCCCTCCATGCACCTGCATCTCTTCTCCCACAACCACTTTGTCCCTTCCCACCCACTCTCGCCCCTCATCCTACTCTGCTAGCCTTGTGTCCCCCCCAAATCCCACCCCATTCCTCCCTCGTTGTCCCTCACTACCCTGTCATCCCCTACAGACCCCCGAGAGGTATCAGGCCACCAAGATGTTACAGAACACACTGAAGTTCTTTTTTTTCATACGAAAAGTTGGTTATATACTGTATTTTTCCAACCCCCATACCTGTAGGCCTTCTCCCCCAGCGTACTTTATCTCCCCACACCTACATACACTTTTTTTCATGGTTGGTGTGACAAAACACTTTGAAGTGACTTGTTTCAGTAAGAAAAATAGGTAGTTATCAAAATTTTCACGTTTTAGAGTGTTTTTGAGGGGTAACTGTTATAAACTTTTTTTAACTTTGACACACGATTGTGTGGTAACCATTGGGCCTATGGGGATACAGATTGTGTTGTCAGGTGTGTAAATTCTTCCTCTTTAGCCAGAACACAATCATTTTTCCTTTGGTGAAAGTTGCCACCCCCCCCTCCCCCGAAAATGTGGCTGAGGGGAGGGACCCACCTGAAATAATTGTGGTCTTAAGAGGTTAACCTCCTTCCAGAGCATTTTCTTACATTCCCATCACTTTACACTCAAATTCCTTCCAAACCCCTCACCCACTGTCTTACCCTCTTTTACCACTCCTTTCACCTCTCTCCTTGTCTCTGCATCTCAACTTCCTCCATGCCTCTGATTCCCATCCGCTCAATGTATCCAGTATATTACCACTATGCTGGGAATTGAACCATAGACTATTAGGTGAGAGCCAGGCAGCAATCCACTTTGCCATGACGAAGTAAAAGTTATCTCACATTGTCACAATCTTGCAACCAATCTTCCTCCACCCTCACTAATGGGCCTGATGAGGGTGAGATAACTCCCGGGTTCTCTGGCAAGCAGATGCTTTTAACCTATCCCAAGCACTTGCGGTAATTCAGATTGAATAGAGGAACCTGTACTTTACTTAGGAAAATCATCCAGTATATTACCACTATGCCAGGAATCGAACCCGGGACTCTCAGGTGAGAGCCAGGCAGCAATCGACTACGCCACGATCAGGTAATAGTTATCTCACGTTGTCACAGTCTTGTAACCAATGTTCCTCCGCACGCACTGGGGACTGAAGAGGGTGAGATAATCCCCTGGCACTCCACCAGAGTGTTGAGACAGTTGCTCATTCTGTAAATGATGAAACAAATAATTGAGCTTTGCACAACAGCACTCTGTAGATAAACCTCGCTGATAACTACATCGCCATCAAAAATTGTGATCAGTACAGTTGTTAACATCTGAAACCAATTGCCTAGGAATATGGGAGATTGCAACACAGTAGAAACCATTAAAAGACACTTGGATAAGTCTCCGACTTTGAATCCCGAATTAAACACATTCATGGCTGAATAATTTAAAAATTTTTGCTGATTTCCTCCTCATTCAGATCATGGAAAGTATAGCAGCAGTCCAATATTATTATTAAATGCAGTAATGCTATACAGTAATCCGTGTACTATCTGGACGCCCACTTTCCAGACTCCCCACTTACCGGACGTTGTGGGTCTGGATTTTTGGAACCCAAAAATGACCAAAAAAAGAAAAAAATCCACCCAAGATCTGAATTTTTTCCCACCCATAATGTGAAATTGCCACATGGCGCCACGCAGCGCCAAACAGCTGTTTACACCACGGCTCCTTCACCCCTTCCTTCCTCCCCAGTCAGGTTGCCATTTGGTGTTTTTCATTACCAAATGTGGGCCAATTTGATATTGAAAAGTTCATTTGGTAGTGAATCAGCATGATCCATTATGAAACAGATTTTTCACATGTATGAAGATATAAAGAATGGAGACAGTGGACTGTCTGCTCTCTTTGATTAATCTGCTAGCATACATAGTGCAAAAATAAACATGCTGCTGATTATAAGGAGAGTTATTATTTCCATTTGCACATATAATTAGTGAAGAATAAATGCTTCCTTTAAGAATTTGGTAATGAAAAGTTAAATTTGGTAATGACAATTGAGGAGTTTGGTAATGTAGCTGAGCTCAGATGGCAACCCTGTCCCCAGTTTTTTTTTTTTTTGTGCAAGGAAGAAGGAACCAAAGGCCATGAGCCCGCAATAACAGTTCCCTCCAAGAGAAAAACAAAATACAAGAGAGAGCCAAATTCAAGATCCATTCATTTCGAGATGCCTGGACACACTGCGTTTGCAAGACTGGAGATCATAGGCAACAGGAAATACAGACAGAGGGAGACAGTTCCAGAGTTGACCTGTTGCATAAATGAAGGACTGGAAGTAACGGTTAACTCATGCATTAAAGAGTTGGACAGAAAAGGGATGAGAGTTTGCTGCTAGACAGGTGCTACGTGCCCGTCATAGAGGTGGAGGAATGCATGCAGACAGTTCAGAGGAGCAGTGACCATTAAAGTAGCGATAGAAAAGAGATAAAGATGCAACAGTGCGGCGAAGAGACAGAGGTTGAAGGGAGTCAGTAAGAGGAGGAGAGTTAATGAGACGAAAAGCCTTTGACTCCACCCTATTGAGAAGAGCTGTATGTAGGGAGCCTACCCACACATGAGAGTTGTACTCCACACAGGGGCGGATAAAACCCCTGTATAGAGTCAACAATTGTGCAGGGGTAAAGAAAGAACAGAGTCGTCTTAGCACACCCAATCTCTTGGAAGCAGATTTTACAAGAGATGTAATATGATCTTTCCAAGATAAGTCCCAAGTAAATGAAACCCCAAGCATGTTCAAGTTACTGCCTAACCATCGTCGAGGGTGGATGTTTATCGCAATGGATGCTGCACGTGTTCATTTTTGTGAATAAACTGCAATACCTTGCCACTAGACCACATGGGAATTTACAGTGTTGTGCAGTGTTAAGAAATTAGAATTTAGAGTGCAAAGGATTAAGTGTGGAGTGCAAAGTGGCAGTTGAAATTGAAGGTTGAAACTGCCGTGGTGCAATTAAGAACAGAATGTGCAGTGTTAAACAGTTATAACTCACAGTGGAGAAAGCTTATGACAGAATAGATAGGCAAGGTATGTGAAAGGTATTAAGAATATATGGAGTGGAGGGGAAATTGTTGAGTGCTGTGAAGAGTATGTACGAGGGAGCTGGGGTTACGGTGCGAGTGGATGGTGAGCTGAGTGAGTTCTTTGATCTCAATGTGGGACTGAAACAGGGTTGTGTGATGTCTCCATGGCTGTTTAATATATACATGGATGGGGTTGTAAAGGAGGTGCAGGGTAGGGCAGTGGATGTGGGGGTGGCTCTAATGAATGAGGGTGAGATTTGGAAGCTTCCGGTGTTGTTGTTTGCTGATGATACAGTACTGTTGAGTGAAGATGAATGGGAGTTGCAAGGTTTGGTGAATGAATTTGGGACAGTGTGTAGGAGGAGGAATCTGAAAGTTAATGTAAACAAAAGTAAAGTTATGGTGTTTGAGAGGAATGAAGTCACAGAGTGTGCAGTGAGGTTGGATGGTGAGGATATGGAGAATGTGAGTGCATTCAAGTACTTGGGTAGTGTGATGAGTAAGGATGGAACTTTGGGGGATGAAGTGCGTGAAAGGGTACAGCAGGGAAGGAAGGTTGTTGGTACACTGAAAGCAGTGATGAGAAATAGGGAGGTGAGTATGGAAGTTAAGAAGTCACTGCATGATAGTATTGTGATCCCTACCCTGACATATGGAAGCGAGGCATGGACCTTGGAAGAGGGGAACAAGTCAAGAGTGAGAGCAGTGGAAATGAGTTACTTGAGAGGAGCATGTGGAGTGACGTGGAGGGACAGGTTAACGAATGAAGTGAAGGAACGCTGTGGGGTGGATGTAGATGTGGTTGAGAAGATTAGGAGAAATACACTGAGGTGGTTTGGACATGTGAAGAGAATGGAGAATGAAAGACTGACTAAGAGGGTGTATGTAGGTGAGGTGGAGGGAGGGAGAGGGAGAGGTAGACCGAGGATGAGGTGGAGGGATGGAGTTGAGAGGTATATGAGGGAGGGGGGGGTGAGTTTGGGGGAGGGTAGTCAAATGGTGGGTGATAGAGCGACTTGGAGGCGTTTTGTCTGCGGCCACCCTTTGCGGGATTAGGGCGTCGGGCTATAGATAGATAGACAACAATGGATTACTCTACGTGCTTCAAGAGCATTTTCACAACTACCGGAGCCTAAGAGGAGGCGGCCTTAGACGTGCTGTAAGTACCCTGTATACTTTTAAATATTTTCCATAACCACTTCTAATTCCTCATTTTCTGGTTCCTTTTCATTTATTTTATGTTTTATGTCCATTATTGGTGTGAATAGGGTCTTAAATAGGTTTAAATACGTGCAATGCATGTCCGGTAGGGAATTACTTAGGTGGTTTTCAAAGTTAGGCTGGGTTAGAGTCCTTAAGTACCGGTCCAGCAGGCAGGGACCCCATTATCCAGACGAACCCACTTTCCAGACATGCCTTTGGCTCTGTTACATCGGGTAGTGGAGGGATTACTGTATTTTTTTCTTACAGATTATTATACCTTTTTTTTTTCTTTTCTTTTCTTTTTTTTTTTTTCCAAGAAATTTCCACAGCAATTTTTCTGTGCTGCATGGTGGTCCAGCACACTTTTTCCTGCCAGCTTTAGCTGGAGGGCTTGGTGGGCAGGGGAGAGCCTTCTTGCTGTGCTGTCATTAACTTCACTTTATTGAATTAGATATCATAATTTTACTCTTCTCCGTAACAAACAGCCTCAAAAGGACCATGAAGTCTGTTGCTGTTTGCTGCCCTTTATACCCCTCTGTCCACATTTATGCAAGCATGACATCTATATGATGTCCAAAATTTCTCCCTGTCTAATGTGGCAGAGTCAGTGGTGCACTACTAGTCCCTCTTAGGGCCTGGAGATCTTGAACCATTTGTTCGCTCCTTTCATAGAAAGTTTTCTCTGAGACTGACCTCTTCTTGGCAGGAAAATAATGATTACATCCCTCTATTTGATGAGGAAACAGTAAAGGAAGTTACTGGTATCTCATCAGCAGCTGATGTTTGAAGTCTCATAAAAAATTGTAAGATTCTTTGATGTTTTACAGGTATATCTCATAAAAAATTGCAAGATTCTGTGATATTATACAGGTATACCTCGATATATGATACCCCTAGATGCGATATCCCTGTTTAATGAGGAGGGTAGAAATACCACCATACCCAGCGTAACTATGGCCAAACCCCAGTTTAACATTTTTTTTTTTTTTTCTTTTACCAATTTTGATATTTTAGTGTAAAATTTTGTTTAGGTTGATTTATAAACTGTTTTTAGATTAGATTAATGTGTTTTAGCCATTGGTGGGGTGAACATTGTCATCTTAAGGTACAGTTTACTAAGCTTGATTTTTTCCAGACATATTTGATGATTTTCAGATTTTATTTGTTGGTTTTAGTGAGTTATTTACAGATGTTAGGCTTAGGTTGGCTTCTTTTACAGCTGTTAGGCCATTTAGATTGGCTTTAAACTTGTTTTTAGGCTTATTTAGGTGGGTTTGGGGGGGGAAACCCAAGTCTGAAAAATGTATCCCATTACTTTACATGTTAAATCTACCCCATTATATGATACCTTGCCTAATGATGGGTTTTTACTTAACCAGTTGCATCGTTAAACCGAGGTATACCTGTATTTGTCACGTATTTTCATTTACCGTGAGACTTGAGTTGGCCATGTGGTTCCAATAATATAGGTTTATTCAACCTTTCTTCTCCAACTGCCTGACTCTTTCCTTATTTAATTACTACCTCAGCATCTAGTGATAAATGTAATTGCTGAGGGTAATCGACCACAATGATCATGACTGTGTAAACATCTTATGTTCATTACTTCCTGTCATTTTTCAGGAGTCGAGAACAGGAGGAAATAGAGACTCAGCTTGATGCTGAGTTATTGCGAGGGGCGGAGAGGCAAAGGAAACAACGAGAGGAAGAGGAAGAAAGCAAGATATTAAGGGAACGGAATAAGACTTCTCTGATTCAGGTACAGTATACACCATAAGTTCAGTGTTGTTGTTGTTGTTGTGTTGTTATTGCTGTCCCAGGGTTATCTGGATATGAATCCAGTGGATTGCAAGCTGAAGTTGTCCTTCTCTTGCAGTCCATCATCCTCCATTTTAGAGGATATGGAGGGAGATGAGGGATTTTTGTGTAACTCAGCAGGCTGTCTTGCTTTATTATTGACACTGCATGAAGGCATCCCTCTTTAACCCCAGTTTATTGTTAATAGAGTAGAATAATGAAGGCCTGGGTAGTATACTGCTGTAAATGAAAGCAAGTGATCTGCCTTTTTTTTCTGAAATACAGAAAGGTAAACATTGAGGTGAAACGATGTTAGGAAACCTGAAAAGAAGCATAAAAAATTGGACAGACAGGGGGAGGGAAGCTTGTTGGTGTGGCAAGTTGATCATTGTATTGTTCAGGTAATCCTGATCTTGCGGACTGAAATCAAGTGTATCAAGGTGAATGTTATTCTTGTATTTATTTTATTATTAGTGTCATTACTCATTGTTCCATAAGCCTGCAGGAATGCCATAGACATTTTTTTACATGAACTTCCCCAGTCTCAAGAAATGTTGTTGGGTACAGTGGTGTGTAAAATTATCAAACTGGATAAAAGGAAAACATAGAGATGGTTTTTACTTCTACAAGAAATGCATGTAGATGGGTACCAACGAAAGTCTTTGAAAGTGAGATTAACCCGTGCCGTCCCGGCGATGTGAATTAACGCGGCAACTTTGCAAGGTCCCTAATTTGCACAATTTTCAATTTTCGCGAGTGATTTCGCGAGTGATTTTTGGCATGTATACACGGGACACCTTCCTCTATTCCTCTACAAGATGCCAAGCAGGAACAATGCCTTACACCGCATAATCTCTCTTCCCACCCCCTGCATGCCATTGTCTCAGCAATTCACCTGTTACCAGTGACCTGGTCAATAAAGACATTCAGGGCCAGAGTTATTCCCCAATCGATGACAATGTGCAGGACAAAGTTTACACAGCATTTGAGGAAGAATCAGTCAGAAATGATGATCAGGTAATATGGGGAAAAAAAAGGTTATGAATGGTGATGAGTTAGTGAGTGAAACAATGCTTATAATGCCTATATTACTGTTTGAAAACCAATATACTCTTGTACTACGTATAAATTCGTACCAAGTAAATAAATAAATAAATACTGTTTATGAGTGGATAAAATAGTTACCCTCCCATAGAACTCGTTTTCTTTTGTGCCAGCCTGTTAGAAAACCTAGTCAGGTAAGGAAGTACACGTACCTAAATCGCGTATTTTAAACCTCAGGTGAGTGATTTCTCTATGAATTTTCGATGTTTCTCACAAAAAGCGGATGTTTGGGCCAAAAAAAAAAAAGGCCCAAAAACGTCAGGATGGGGCGGGTTAAGGGTATTGTTGGTAGGGAAAGACCTTTTGTGGCATGGAAGAAGGAAGTAAATCAATATTTTAATTAAAAAGAAGGAAGAGGGGTGGATCAGCCAGAGAGATTGTTGGAAGGACTGTTGCTATAAGCTGTTTTGGCAGGGAGGGAACGACAGATATGGAGGTGTTGGTGTGATGGTTGCGGAGAAATGGGTGGAATATGTTATGAAAGTTTTGAGAGTAAGCGATAGGATATTGGTAGTGAAAATTCTGTTGGGTAGAAATAAAGCTGCGATTATATTGGCATATGCTCCACAGGCAGGATTGGATGAAGCAGAGAAAGATAGATTTTGGGATGATTTAATACGTGTAGTGGGTGGTATGCGGGATGATGAGATAGTGATTTTGGGAGGGGACTTAAATGGTCATGTAGGTGAAGCAGCACATATGGTATAAGGAATGTGCATATGGTATAAGGAATGCAGAAGGGGAAAGGATACTCGAGTTTGGGGAGGCAACGGACATGATTGTGTGCAACACACATTTTAGGAAAAGAGACAGTAGGTTAATTACGTATGAGTCTGGGGGAAATAACAGTCAGATAGATTATTTTCTGGTTAGGAGGGCTCATAGGAGGTTAGTGAGGGATGTTAAAGTTATAGGAAGTGGGGAGTGTGTGCAGCAGCACAAACTATTGATTTGTGATATGGCGCTTAACCCCTACACCGCGGGCATGTTTACCAATGTTTTGCGTGTGCCGCGGGGTTATTCGGGCTCCGACAGACTCTCAAAAAATATTTGCCAAAAATCAGTTATTAGTCCTAGAAAATTAAAATTACATATGCTTATGGCACATACCTTCAGCTTTCTCCTGGAATGTTTGTTGGGCCTTCGTCAGTTACTGTAGGACTTGTGGAGACCTCTGAAGTTGGGTAACGAAGTCTCCACTTTACACTTCCCGACAACCCGTAATATGATTACCACAGCCAGATATTAACACTATAAACACTACTCTATGATTTTCAAGTAGTTTGGGATCCATACTCCAAAATAAAACCCACTGTGAAAGCAATAAAAATTACGAGCGCGTCTGACCGTCGCAATTGCGCTAGTTCGCTCTTGGTACTCTGTCATTTATTATTCATATAACCCGTCACACTTTATATTTCTATTACTATATAACATTTATATATATCTACAGTCTTTATCCATAAGTTTCCTTCAGTAGTATTAGTTTATTGTCACTGTAGGGATTCAATTTCTTTCAGTAAAATACGTAGCATTCACTTTCTTGTCCTGTATACTAGCATGAGAGTGAATGTCACTTTCAATTTCACTCTCATAACTCATAGTATTCAGACATGCTAGAGTGAAACTTTCACTTTCATTACTCCTAGGGTATATACTCGTATTCTTATAATACTACTCATTTACATTTCCATTTACGTTCTTTATTTTATTTACGTTATTTACATTTCTATTTTATTTACACTGTGTTATGCACTGTCACTTGAAGTAACTTATAAAACTATTTTCCACTGTTCATGTATATTTACATTCATTACTTTCACTTGCTGTTTACACATTATTTACACATTATTTACAATTCCTCTTGCACTGTTTTACTCAATAGAAAGATCGTAGTCACTCTTTTATCAATTGTCAGCCCTTTACCTCTTTCCACACGAGGTTTACTAGGGGGTAAAGGTCACAGGGCCCTTTGCATGGGGGTGAAAAGTCCCTGAAGTTAGCAAGAGTGAACAGACGTACCCCCACACTGGAAGATGAGAGTGAACTGATAAGGGTGGGCCGGGGTGGTGGCCTACCTAGGAAAATCATTACTGCCAACGTTTAGTCTCTTGACACAGCTAATTTATAGCAGTGAAATTATTGGCAGGATATCTAGACAATACATTATAAATTAAGTAGTTCCAGGTGAATGTAAATATCGCTTAGGCTTCTCCCTTCCCTCCTTATATGTATATATATTATGAAAATAGATTTTACGGCATATTTCAAGGGGAAATAAACAGCGAATATTAGCGAACGAGTGCACGTGAGCTGTTGTCAGGTGATAATTAGCCAATTCCAGGTGTATGGCACTCTCACTTACCTTATGTCTTTCTTGTATATATTATTTGGTATAAGAATAGGGCATAGGGCTTATTTCAATGGATGAAATCAGTGAAAAATTCCAGGGAAGATTTACTTAGCGTAGCACAGCCAGGCAGGCGAGAGGATAGGGTAATGGAGGGGGCGTAGGGAGGGGAGTCAAGAACGGGGAGAAATGGCTAAATTGTCAACAATGGATGGGAGTACAGATGAGATTAGGAGTGCTGACTAGTGTTGGACATTGGCAGTACTGATAGATGATACAAGCCCCCACTTGGAAGCCTGGGTGAATTCAAAATAACACAGAATCACAAAAGCGACGCCCCGCGGTATGATCCCTTGCTCCCAAGCGTCACAAAAGTGACGCCCCGCGGTTAAGGGGTTAAAGAACAAGTGATGAAAAAGAGGACTTATGTACCTAGGAGGAGAATATGGAAGCTAAAAAACCAAGTAGTAAGGGATGCCTTCTATAGCGAGTTGAGGAGAGTGGTGGCTGAACAGGGAGCTGTAGACAGAGGTGTTAATGAACTAGTCGTTCAAACGCAGTGTGTCCAGGCATCTCAAAATGAATGGATCTTGAATTTGGCTCTCTCTTGTATTTTGTTTTTCTCTTGGAGGGAACTCTTATTGTGGGCTCATGGCCTTTGGTTCCTTCTTCCTCGCATTAAAAAAAAAAAAAAAAAAAAAAAAAAAGTACAGACCCCTCAAGAACAATTTCTTGAGAGTTATTGATGTAACATGCGGTTGGACAAGAGGACCACCAAGACATAAAGTAACTTGGTGGTGGGATGAGGGTGTAGAAGCTGCAATTAAGGAGAAAAGAAGGCTTTTCCAGGAATGGAAGAAGGGTGGTAGCAAAGAGGAATATTTGGCTGCCAAGCGGAGGGCTAGAAGAGAGGTATATAGGGCAAAGTCTGAGCCACAGAGACTTTTACTTGATAACCTAAATCATGGGGAAAGGAAAAATATGATATTTAGGGTGGCAGGTCAGGTAAAGAGGGATAATCAGGATATTATAGGTGCGCAGTGTGTGAAGAATGATGAAGGAAGGGTAGTGGTGAACAGTGAGGATATTAAAGATGTATGGAGAGAGCATTATAACTGGTTGTTGAATGAGGAGTTTGATTGGGACAGGGAATGTTTGGAGCCAGCAGATCCAGTGTCTGGCCCTTGGCCTTTGATTGATGCTGCTACTCTGAGTGAGGCAATAGGCAGGATGAAGGTGGAGAAGACAGCAGGTGTGTCTGGGTTGACTGCCGAAATGTTGAAGGCCTCAGGTGATATAGGGGTGAGGTTAGTCACTGATCTGATAAATAGGATTATTTATGAGTGTGTTGTCCCAGATGATTGGCTGAAGAGTGTAATTGTAAATGTGTATAAGGGGAAGGGTGATGCCCTGGAAAGAGGAAATTATAGAGTTATAAAGCTTTTAGATCAGATAATGAAGGTAATGGAGAGTTTTAGAAGGTATGATTAGAGAAAGAGTGAATATTGATGAGATGCAGTTTTGGTTTATGCCAGGTAGGGGGACCACTGATGCTATATTCATTGTTCGACAGCTTCAGGAAAAATATATTGGTAGGAGAAGAGATCTTTATTTTGTTTTTGTTGATTTGGAAAAGGCCTTTGACAGAGTCCCTAGAGAGGTGGTGAAGTGGGCAATGAGAAAGCTTGGCTTGGAGGTGTGGCTGGTTAGGGTGTTCACACCCAGGTAAGAGTGAATGGAGATTTGAGTGATGAGTTTTCCGTGAATGTTGGTGTGCATCAGGGGTCAGTCTTGAGTCCCATGTTGTTTATCATAGTACTTGAAGCCCTTTCACGTGACTTTAGAAACGGACTCCCGTGGGAGTTGTTGTATGCTGATGATTTGCTGTTGATTGCAGAGAACGAAAGGGAGGCAGAGGAAAGGTTTAGGAAGTGGAGAGATGGTATGGGGCACAAGGGCTTAAGGGTAAATGCAGATAAAAGAAAAGTGATGATATCTAGGGTTGGTGGTGGGACTGTCAAAGATGAGGGAGAGTGGCCATGTGCAGTTTGCCACAAGGGCGTGGGAAGTAATTCCATATTGTGCGGTGTTTGTGATAAATGGGTGCATAAGAGATGTAGTGGAATCAGAGGTAGACTGCGAGATAACGCTGATTTTATGTGTGCGGCGTGTCGGGGTGAGCAGGTGGAGCTTATCAGATGTGAAAGGATTGAACTTGCTGGTGAATCTCTTGAGTATGTGGAAGAGTTTTGTTATTTGGGAGACTTGTTGTGTGCTGGAGGTTGGGCTGGAGCTAGCTCTGTGGCTAGGGTGAGAAGTGGTTGGAAGAAGTTCAGGGAGCTCTTGCCTCTCCTAACATTGAGAGGACTCTACCTACATGCTAAGGGGTCTTTGTATGCAGCATGTGTTAGGAATGTAATGCTGTATGGTAGTGAGACCTGGGCAGTGAAGGAGGAAGATATTCGCCGGCTCAGACATACAGAAATGACAATGATTAGGTGGATGTGCAGTGCATCTCTGCGTCCAAGGCCTGGAGGGACTGGGTTTACGATGGAAGAGTTGAGAGGTAGGATGGGACTGGAGTGTATTGGTGTTGTGATGAGGAGAGGTAGATTCAGATGGTTTGGACATGTGGAGAGGATGGGGGATGATAATTGGGTGAGGAAAGTGAGAAGTGTTAATACTGGGGGGTGGGGTTGAGGGGTAGACCGAGAAAGACATGGGACGAGGTAATTAAGTGTGACCTCAGGGTTAAGGGACTGAACAGGGAGGCTGCAATGGATCATGCAGCGTGGAGAGCCGCCATTAGGTGACCAAGGCCGACACATGCAAGCATGTTGGAGCCTTTAAAAATGAAAAACGAAAACGAAAAATGAAGAGGAAGTTGTGTTTGAGAAAGTGAGTGAGAGCAGAAAGTAACCTGGAGGTGATTCTGTTACAGCCATCCCATGTTAGGGGGGGTTCCTTAGAGGGAGCAAGGCACCAGAAATGATGATGATGATGAGACAGTACCTTAGAGAAGGAATTTAAGGACATAACTTAGACCTCACAGAGTGATAATCAGATAAATATGAAGTGCTGTTTATGAAAATTTTACATAAACAGTAATACCTCGATATGCGATACCCCTAGATGTGATGCGGGTAGAAATACCACCATACCCCACCTAACAATGGCCAAACCCCAATTTAATGATGGGACTTGATTTTTTTTACTGATTTTGATGATATTTCAGACTAAAAGTGTGTGTTTATGTTGATTTATAAACTGTTTTTAGGCTTAGATTAAAGTGTTTTAGCCATAGGTGGGGTGAACATTGTTATTTTGGGGTACAGTTTACTAAGCTTGATTAACTTGTTTGGGGGCTCTTGGGTGGGTTTTGGGCTGGTTTTGGGGGAAACCCAAGGCTGGTAAGTGCTCCACATTGCTTTGCATGTTAAAAGTACCCCGATATATGATACCCTGCCTGACGATGGGCTTTTACCTAATCAGTTACATTGTTAAACCAGGGTATGCCTGTACAGTAAACACTCTTGTATCCATTGCCACATCATCCAGGATGATTCATTATTCATCTTTGCAAATGGGGCAAGTTTTCAAAAAATCGTGGAAAGTCCAAAATGTAAAATCTGCAGCATTTGGTGGGAGATCCATTACCCAAATGCTGCTGTGAGCCTCGCCACCAAAATACTGTTTCTAACTTTGCCAAATTTTGCATTTTTGTTTCTAGTTTGTTACTTTATGTCCCAGTCTTGAGGTTTCTTCTCATGTTCAGTATTAATTTTGGATATCCCCATTTATGTGTATGTATGAGATAGCCTCGCACTTAATGTCCAACTTTATGTTTGACTTCTGAATCTTTAAATAAAAAAGGTATTATGGATTAAGTGTTGTTAATCACAGGCTTAAAATTCCATGATAATGTTGATCTAAAAAAAGAATAAAAATATATAAAAATAAAAATAAAGGCATTTAAAATTTTGTTCATAACATCAGTAGAAAGAAAAATATACAATAGACTTCACATCTGAAAGGACTTGAGTTTGTACAAGAAAAAAAGGAGGATGTATTTAACCCTTAACCGCGGGGCGTCACTTTCGTGACACTTGGGAGCAAGGGATCATACCGCGGGGCATCACTTTTGTGATTCTGTGTTATTTTGAATTCACCCGGGCTTTCAAGTGGTGACTTGTATCATCTATCAGTACTGCCAATGTCCAACACTAGTCAGCACTCCTAATCTCATCTGTACTCCCATCCATTGTTGACAATTTAGCCATTTCTCCCCGTTCTTGACTCCCCTCCCTACCCCCCCTTCCATTACCCTATCCTCTCGCCTGCCCGGCTGTGCTACGCTAAGTAAATCTTCCCTGGAATTTTTCACTGATTTCATCCATTGAAATAAGCCCTATGCCCAATTCTTATACCAAATAATATATACAAAAAAGAAATAAGGTAAGTGATAGTGCCATACACCTGGAATTGGCTAATTATCACCTGACGACACCTCACGTGCACTCGTTCGCTAATTTTCGCTGTATATTTCCCCTTGAAATATGCCGTATAATCTATTTTCGTAATAAATATACATATAAGGAGGGAAGGGAGAAGCCTAAGTGATATTTACATTCACCTGGAACTACCTAATTTATAATGTATTGTCTAGATTTCCTGCCAATCTTTTCACTGCTATATATTAGCTGCTGTCAAGAGGCTAACGTTGGCAGTAATGCATTTCCCAAGGTAGGCCACCACCCCGGCCCACCCTTATCAGTTCACTCTCATCTTCCAATATGAAGGTACGTCTGTTTGCTCCCGCTAACTTCAGGCACTTTTCACCCACATGCAAAGGGTCCTGTGACCTTTTACCCCCTACTAATCCTTGTGTGGAAAGAGGTAAAGGGCTGACAATTGATAAAAGAATGACTATGATCTTTCTATTGAGTAAAACAGTGCAAGTGGAATTGTAAATAATGTGTAAACAGCAAGTGAAAGTAATGAATGTAAATATACGTGAACAGTGGAAAATAGTTTTATAAGTTACTTCAAGTGACAGTGCATTACACAGTGTAAATAAAATAGAAATGTTAATAACGTAAATAAAATAGAGAACGTAAATAGAATTGTAAATGAGTAGTATTATAAGAATACGAGTATATACCCTAGGAGTAATGAAAGTGAAAGTTTCACTCTAGCATGTATGAATACTATGAGTTATGAGAGTGAAGGTGAAAATGACATTCACTCTCAATGCTAGTATAGTATACAGGACGAGAAAGTGAATGCTACATATTTTACTGAAAGAAATTGAATCCCTACAGTGACAATAAACTAATACTACTGAAGGAAACTTATGGATAAAGACTGTAGATATATATAAGTGTTATATAGTAATAGAAATATAAAGTGTGAGGGGTTTTATGAATAATAAATGACAGAATACCAACAGCGAACCAGCGCAAGTGGTAAAGTCATACGTGCTCGTAATTTTCATTGCTTTCACAGTGGTTTTTATTTGGAGTATGGATCCCAAACTACTTGATAATCATAGAGTAGTGTTTATAGTGTTAATATCTGGCTGTGGTAATCTATTACGGGTTGTCGGGAAGTGTAAAGTGGAGACTTCGTTACCCAACTTCAGAGGTCTCCACAAGTCCTACAGTAATCGACGAAGGCTCAACAAACATCCCAGGAGAAAGCTGAAGGTATGTGCCATATGCATATATATTTTTAATATTCTAGGACTAATAACTGATTTTTGGCAAATATTTTTTGAGAGTCTGTCAGAGCCCGAATAACTCCGCGGGACACGCAAAACATTGGGAAACATGCCCGCGGTGTAAGGGTTAAACGTTCCAGTTTAAAAGTAAGTCAGCCAAGCAGCATGTATCTGTTAACAATCCTGTTTGTAATGAAACTGAAATAAAACTTTCATGAGCCTGCATTTTAAATATTTGTCCTCTGTTGAACAAATGAGTTCGCATATGCAGTAAACTTTCAGTTATACATTGTTGCGACATCTGGCCTAACACAACATCCAGCGCTGATGGCTCGACTCTTTTAAAGCAATATCTGGCATCTGGCATAATTATGCAACATCTGATGCCAAAACGAGAAGTAACTGGCAGTTCTATACAGTATCGGGATGCGAGGTATATCAACCAGCATGTACGCAGTAGCCAACTGGTGCCCGGGAAAACCTGCAATGCAGCATCCAGTGAGAACAGCCGCAACATGCCAGCCAGTCAGAATTCATAGCAGGAGCAGCCCCCGGCGCCGTCACTCTCAGTCTCTTGTGGATCTCATTCATTGAAGACATATCCACGTCCTCTGTTCTTGTGATCATGCAGTGACAGAACCCTAGTGCTAAGTTTTATTCTGTGGCCTCCCATGCCTGTTGTTGTTGCAGAGCTTGTGGCCTCTCTGTGCTTCGTGTCTTAGTGCTCTTTTGTGATTCTGAAATTACTGTATGTGTAATTATAGTAAGACCTCACCATAAGGGACTAATTGCGCCCCAAGCCATTCCAAAAAATGCAGAATTCCGATAAAAGTGACATCCGGTCTTCCTTCTCCTAACACGGACTTTTTCCAATATATCAGACATTAGTCTAGATTGCACGAATGGTTTTTAAACTGTTTTGACTACCATTGCAGTACTGTACTATTTTATAACTACAATACATTAATTTTTTTTTTTTTTTTTTTTTTTTTTTTTTTTTTATGTGAGGAAGAAGCAACCAAAGGCCACGAGCCCTTAATTATTGTTCCTTCTAAGAGAGAAACAAAATATAAGAGAGAGCCAAATTCATGATCTGATATTTTTGGGATGCCTGGATACACTGCATTTGAAAGACTGGAGATCATAGGAACCAGGAAATACAGACAGAGGGAGACAGTTCCAGAGTTGACCTGTTGCATACATGAAAGGACTGTGAGTAACGGTTAACTCTTGCATTAGAGAGTTGGACAGAAAAGGGATGAGAGTTTGCTGCTAGACGGGTGCTACGCGCCCATCGTAGAGGAGGAGGAATGCAGGCAGACAGTTCAGAGGAGCAGTGGCCATTGAAGTAGCGATAGAAAAGAGATAAAGTTGCAACAGTGCGACAGAGACAAAGGTTGATGGGAGTCAGTAAGAGGAGGAGAGATAATGAAACAAAAAGCCTTTAACTCCACCCTGTTGAGAAGAGCTGTATGTGGGGAGCTTCCCCACACATGAGAGTTGTACTTCACACAGGGGCGGATAAAACCCCTGTATATAACAATTGTGCAGGGGTAAAGAAGGAACAGAGTCTGCTTAGCACACCTAATCTCTTGGAAGCAGATTTTACAAGAGATGTAATATGATCTTTCCAAGATAAGTCCCGAGTATATGAAACCCCAAGCATGTTCAAGGATGATGCAGGATTAAGCTGAATATTATTAAACATTAGTGGGTATACCTGTGGAAGACTTTGTCGGGTTTGTAGGTGTAAAAACTGAATCTTTGATGCATTATAAAAAACCAGATTATTCTTACCCCAGGCAGAGATACGAGCCAAGTCAGACATTAGTTGTGCTATAGCCTCATCTCTTGTTTGTTGAAGTAACTGCTGAGATGGACATTGCAGGAACCGAATGGAAATGTGAAGGGAGAGTCATCAGCGTATGAGTGGATAGGGTTAGATGTACAGCTTAGAAGGTTCATTCATTCATTCATTGCCAGACGCCATGTATCCCAAACGGGGTGGCCAAGGGCTTAGAGTTAATTGTTTTACAGGGAGAGGCACTAATCCTCCACCAACCCCACTTGACACGTGGGGAGAACGTTATGCCAACAGCATCTGGTGTTCCCAGGCGGTCACCCATCCAAGTACTAACCAGACCCAACGTTGCTTTCATTGATGAATAAAAGGAAGAGAGTTGGTGATAGGACAGAGCCCTGAGGAACACCACTGTTGATGGATTTAGGAGAAGAACGATGGCCGTCTACAACAGCAGCTATAGAACGACCAGAAAGGAAGCTATAGATGAAGGCGCAGAAACAAGGATGGAAACCACAAGAGGGCAGTTTGGAAATTAAATATTTATGCCAGACTCGATCGAAAGCCTTTGAAATGCCAAGTGCAATGGCAAAACTTTCTCCAAAGTCCCAAAAGGAGGATGACCAGGAGTCTGAAAGGTAGGTGAGAAGATTGCCAGTGGAACGTCCCTGACAGAACCCATACTGATGATCAGAAAGAAGGTTGTGATAGGAAGGATGCTTTAAAATTTTTCTACTAAGAATTGACTCGAAAACTTTTGAGATACAGGATGTTAAAGCAATTGGATGATAGTTAGAGGGTTGGGAATGGTCACCCTTCTTTGGGACTGGCTGAATGAGAGCAAACTTCCAGCAAAAAGGAAAGGTACAAGTTGATAGACAAAGGCCGATTACCCCTAGGCAGGGTGTAAGCACAGAAGCACAGTTCTTGAGAACAACAGGAGGGTCTTCATCAGGCTCATATGCCTTATTAGTATTAAGGCATGTGATGGCAGAAAATAGATCAGCTGAAGAAATTTTAATGTCAGCCATGAGGAAGTCCGGGACAGGAAGTGATGGAGGAACAGCACTGGAATCGTCTAAGGTGGAATTGGAGGAGAAAGTCTGAGCAAAGAGATCTGCTTTATCAGTAGAAGAAATAGCTACAGTGCCATCCGAGTAGAAAAGAGGAGGGAAGGATGATGAGGTAAAGTTGTTAGAAGGGTTTTTGGCAAGGTGCCAGAATGAGCGGGAAGAATTTGAGTTGGAGAGTTGAGAGCATTTAGTACGGATAAAGTTATTTTTAGCAGAGCGAAGAACAGACTTAGCACAATTCTGGGCAGAAACATAAAAAAGATGTGATTCAGGGGTGGGTAGTAGTGGTAGTAGAAGTTGTTCCCTAGGCATTGTGGCCGAACAGCCCAGAGTCCCATAGGAAGGCCATGGCCGAGACCGGGCTTTCCCACAGAGCTCTCAAACAGTGTATGTTGTGTTGTTGGCGTAGGTGATTGTGTGCAGTGCAGTCTTCCATAATGTGCTTAATAGTATGGGGTGCTGTGTTGCATCCTCGACAGGCATCAGTGACGGAGTCATCCAGCCTCTTCTGGTAGCTTAAGAAGGCTGGATGGTGCCCACATCTCAGCCTGGCCAGGTGGACCCTGTCCTCACAAGGAACATAGGATTCAGAAGGGTGGATGTCAGGAGGCCGTGCATGCAGCTGTGTGTTGTCTTTAAGTGACTGAATGGAGCGGCGAGTGGTCTGAGTGTGGATATGCTTTTGGAAGCTGGTCTGAGGTGGGTGAGGGGGGAGAGATGACTATTTGTGTATGGTATCATGTGCTGGGTGTTGTTTTGATGTTCCTTGGTGTGGGTGGATGTGCTGCCATGTACTGTAGTGGATGTTGTGGGTTTGTGGAGGCTGCAGCAAGAAACTGGGTGCCTCTCATGTCTAGGTGATCCTTGACTTTGAGGACTTTGGTTTCTTAATGTAGTAGGTGTGCAGCCTGATTATTTTTAGGGCCTTGTTCTGTACGGTCTGTAGATTGTTGTAGTGTGTTTTGGTGAGGTTAGAAGCCCAGGCAGGGCTTGCATAATTCATCGCTGAACGTATGTATTGTTTGTATACTGTGGTGGTGGTTTCTTTTTTGTGTCCGAATGTTGTATGGGCAAGTGACATCAAAGCATTGAGTCTTGGTGTTATTTTATTTTTAATGTTTGTGATGTGTTGTTTAAATGACATTGATGTATTTTATGTTACACCAAGGATTTTGTGTGTGTGTGTGTGTGTGTGTGGTAGGGGAGTGTTGTTTATGGTGAGATGTGGGATGTGACAGTGTTCTGCTGTCCAGTTTGTGAGAAGAGTCACTGTAGATTTGGCTGGGGCTATTTTGAGCCTGTTTGTGGTGAACCATTTGTGTAGTGTGTTGAGGTAAGGTTGAATGATGTGTGCAGCTGTGCTTGCATTTTGGTGCATACATGTAAGTGTTATATCACCTGCATAGGAAGCTATGTGTATCTGTGGTGTGTGGGGTGTGGGTACATCATGCATGTATAGGTTAAAGAGTGTAGGGGACAAAACAGATCCTTGGGGGACGCCGTTTGTGAAGTTTCTGATGTTAGAAGATTGACTGGCATATGTTACGTGTGCACATCTGCCTGCTAAGTAGTTTACCAGCCATCTTTTTGTGTTATTGTGCATGTTTGTGTCGAGTATTTTGTTTGTGAGGTTGTGGCGGGGGATGGCGTCAAAAGCTTTGCTAATGTCTAGTGTGATTAGGAGTGTTGTATGCTGTGGCCTAGCTGAATTCATGCCATCGAAAACTCTCTGTGTAAGGTCTGTAAGAAGGGTGTATATGGAGTGTAGTGGCCTAAAGCCATGTTGTGACTGGGCTAGGGGAATGTGAGGTGTGACTTGTCGTAGTATCAGTCATTCAGTGACTTTAGAGGGGGTGCAGAGGAGTGTGATGGGGCGATGTGAGGAGGGTAACGTGGGGTCTTTGTTGGGTTTAGGGATAGTGATGATATTGCCATGCTTCCAGATGTTGGGTATTATGTTGTGTGAGTAGCTGTAGTTTGATATGTTGGTGAGTGCTTGTATGCCTTGTGGTCCTAGGTGTTTAAGGTGAATGTTGCTTATGTTGTCTGGTCCACAGGCAGATGAGTGCTTGAGGTTGTTAATGATGTGCTTCGTCTGGTTGTAAGTGAAAGGTGCATAATCTGGGTCTGTGGGGAACTGTCTCTTACGTCGGATGATATGTCGGTCTTCGGGATGGGGATTTAGATGGCTGACTTGTGAAAAGTGATTGATGAGAGTGTTTGCTTGTTGTTTGTTTTAGGATATGGTGTCTGTTGTTGTGATGGCAGCATGTGATAGTATGGTGTTGCTGTTGGAAAGTGTGATGCTGTTTAGTGTTTTGTAGAGTTTCCTGATGTTTGTTTTGTGGTCAAGTGTTTGGAGGTAATTTTTCCAGTTTAATGTTTGCTGTTCTGATATTTTATTGTTTATTTGACTGTTGAGTTCTTGTATTTGTTGTATGATGTCTTGTGTATGGGGTGTTGGGGAGTGTCGCAGTGTGTCCTGTTGTCTGATGAGGCCTTGAATTTCTGGTGTGAAGTTGGGGTTGTGTCTCTTTCTGTTGCCTCTAGGGATGTGTCTTTTGTCTGCATTTTGTATAACTGTATTGAAAGTGTGCACAGCAGTGTTGATGTTTGTGATGGGTTTACTGTTTAGTGTTTCGAAATGTTGTTCTGTTTCAGTTACAAAGGCCTCCCAGTTGGCTCTTATAATTAGTGTATGTGTGTTTGTGGTCAGCTTGGGTGATTCTGGGTGTTGTGTTGGTGATGATGATTGGGAGGTGATCAGAATCTAGGGTTTTGACCATTCTCCAGGATGTATTGGGGGCAAGGTTTGGGGAGCAAAAGGTGATGTCTGGGGATGATGGGAGGAAGAGGGCTTGGTGTGGGAAATGGGTATGTTGGTCTAGATTGTTCAGTATGAAAAGATGATCTGTCTGGGATTGTAGTACCAGCCCTCTGTCTGTGTCAGGGTTGTTGACATGCCAGGCCAATGACTTGGCATTGAAATCACCACCCAGGATGATGTTGGGTATGTTAGTGATGTGGTGTATCTGTGGAGAGTAATTGTGTGGTACTGTGGGGGATGATTGGTGGGGAATGTATGTGTTAGCAGTTGTTATGTATCATTCATTACCAGTGAGTATTTTAATTGATTGTGTTCTGTTGTGGTGTTGTGTGACTTTGTGTGTCCACTGGTATCTGCAAAGTTGATGGATTTGTGTACGAGGGTGATGAGTCCACCGCCGTCGGCCTGGTCTTGTCGAATAGTGGTGAAGTATGAAATACAGTATTGGTGTTTTCTGTGCTCTGTATAGTTTTGTTTCTTGTAAGATGGCAATGTGTATGTTCTGTTGTTTGATGAATTGTGTGAGTTTTTGTTTTTTGGTGTTTATGCCATCTATGTTTAACTGATGCATGTTTATGTCGTGTGTGCAATGTGTGTTGGCTGCTGCAGCACGGGGGGGAGGTGGTGTGGATGGAGGGGAAGGGGTAGGAGGAGGTTCTGATGAAGGTAAGGGTTGAGGTGGATTAGGATGGGTTGGAATAGGAGGAGTTGTGGGATTTGATGGTGTGGGAAGAATCGGTGGGTTTGGCTGTGGAGGTGCGAAGGAAGTAGGAGTAGGGTTGGTGGGGGGGTTAGTGGGTGGGGGGAAGGAGCATAAGGAACAGGTCCAGGTGTTTGTGTTATGTTTTCTGGATGCTGCACAGGTGTAGTGGGTCCAGTTCTTGCAGGAATTGCACTGGCTCGATATGATAGGCTTTGAGCATGTTGGACATATGTATTTGTTGGTGGGCCCTGGATTGCTCTCAATATCCCTGGCTAGAAGAAGACACCAAGAAATGACTGCTGGGGAGCCATTTCTCAGTGTAGAAAAAACGGTGTTGTTGTGTGTGTTGTGTTGGGAGATGTGGTACTTGCCCAGGTGACCGAAACCACTCCCAGGTACTCGGGCCCTGTGAGGGGCCAGGGGGCTTTGCGGTGGTTTGATCCCCATGCTGTCCTCCTCTTCTCTTCGACAGCCTCTGGGAGGTAGACCCACGATGAAGATGCCACCGATCCAGGTCCATAAAAATAGTGATCAACCAAAGCTATTTTACAGCTACATCCGAAGCAAAACCCAAGTAAAAGATAAAATACAATCCATTACAGATAAGGGGATCATCTGTTCACAAGAGAAAGATATTTGTGAAGCGCTAAATAAGAATTTCCAATCAGTTTTTACGGAAGAAAATAATTTTGAGAGGGATGATATGGAACGTGCATGCCCACACATGTTACCGGATATACAAATATCAGAAAAAGAAATACATGAGGACTTAAGTAAATCAGACAAAGGAAAGCAAATGGTCCTGATGAAATTTTATGTTGGGTACTACGTGAATGTGCAAAGGAGTTAAGTAGATCATTATCTTTAATATTCAAGGAATCCTTGGGTCAAGGTAAACTACCTGATATTTGGAAGACAGCAAAAATTGTTCCCTTATTCAGGAAAGGGAATAGACAAAATCCACTGAACTACTGACCTGTATCACTAACCAGTGTTGTAAGCAAGATATTAGAAAAGATGATAAGAAAAGTTTGGGTACATCATCTAGAACACATGATAACAGAAAGACAGTTTGGTTTTAGAAAGGGAAAATCATGTGTTACTAACCTGTTGAGCTACTATGATAAAGTAGCAGAAACATTACAGAAAAGAGAAGGATGGGTGGACAGTATCTATCTAGATTTCAAGAAAGCATTTGACAGAGTACTGCACCAAAGACTTCTATGGAAACTGTTCCATCAAGGAGGAATCCGAGGCAAACTGTACTGTTGGAGGCAAGATTTTTTCAGAAAAAGGGAGATGAAAACAGTACTAAGGGGAAACTACTCATCATGGAGGGAAGTGACTAGCGGAGTTCCACAGGGCTCATTGCTGGCACCAATTATGTTTTTAGCGTATATAAACGACACAGACAGCAACACTGGAAATGAAAGGTATCGAAATGTGTTTGCTGATGATACAAAAATACAAAGGAGCTTTACTGACACAGGCACTAGTAAAGAGCTACAAGAAGAATTAGATATACTTCATGAATGGAGCAGTGCATGGCAAATGGATTTCAGTGTGGATAAGTGTCATGTAATCAGGTTTGGTCTGTCTATCTATCTATTGCCAGATGCCTCAATCCCGTTTGGAGTGGCCACAAACAAATCGCATCCAAGTCATCCTGTCCCCCGCCATTTCACTTCCCTGCTCCCAACTCACACCCCCCTCTCTCATATACCTCTCCACCCCATCCCTCCATCTCATCCTCGGCCTCCCCCTCCCTCTTACCCCCTCCACCTCACTCACATACACTCTGTTTGTCAGTCTTTCACCCTCCATCCTCTCCACATGGCCTAACCATCTCAGTGTGCTCCTCATAACACTTCCTATCACATCCACATCAACACCACAACGCTCCTTTATATCCTCATTCGTCAACCTGTCTCTCCATGTGACTCCACATGCTCCTCTTAAATAACTCATTTCCACTGCTCTCACTCTTGACTTGTGTCCTTCCAACAACGTCTAAGCTTCACTTCCATACGTTAGAGTTGGTATCACAATACTGTCATGTAGTAACTTTTTCACTTCCATGTTCACTTCCCTGTTTCTTATCATTGCTTTCAAAGAACCAGCAACCTTTCTTCCCTGTTGTACCCTTTCAAGCACTTCACCCTCCAAACCTCCATCCTTACTCATCACACTACCCAAGTACTTAAACGTACTCACATTTTCGAATTCCTCACCATCCAACCTCGCTGTCCATTCACTGACTTTACCTCTCTCAAAGACCATCACTTTACTCTTCCCTACATTCACCTTTAGATTCCGTTTCTTACACACTCTCTCAAACTCATCCACCAAGCCTTGCAGCTCCCCTTTGTCTTCACTCAACAACACAGTATCATCTGCAAACAACAGTACAGGGAGTTTCCAAACACTATCCTGTCTCACCAGGGCCACTCCGACATCCACTACCCTACCTTGTACCTCTTTTATTACCCCATCCATGTACAGATTGAACAACCATGGAGACATGACACATCCCTGTTCGAAACCAACTTTCAAAGAGAAAAATTCACTTAGTTCACCATCCACACGCACTGCAGTCTTCGCACCATCATACATACTCTTTGCAGCATTCAACAACTTCCCATCTACTCCATATATTCTTAACACTTTCCACAATCCTTGTCCATCCACCCTGTCATATGCTTTCTCCAAATCCATGAAAGCCGCATACAACTTCTTTCCCTTCTCTAGAAACTTTTCCACTAAAGATCTAAGAATGAATATCTGATCTACACAACCTCTTCCCTTCCTAAAGCCTCCCTGTTCTTCTCCAACTAATTTCTCTGTTCTTTCTCTAACTCTGCCAATAAGTATCCTACCATACACTTTTTCTATTATACTAAGAAGACAAATGCCCCTATGATTACCACACACTTCTTTTTCCCCTTTTCCTTTGTACAAGGGAATAATTATACCTGACTTCCAATCCTCCGGGACTCTACCTTCCTCCCAGGCCAATCTGCACATCTTCCACATCCATTCTACTACTATCTCTCCCCCATGCTTCAGCATTTCACCACACACTCCATCAATTCCTGGGGCTTTCCCTGATTTTTAACTTTCTTCATTGCTTCCACAACTTCTATCCTACTGATTTCTTCCTGTCTTCTCACCTCCCTCCTTCTCCCAGCCATTCCCCAGCCACTTATACTCGCATTGCTTCCATCCTCTACATTCAACAATTCCTTAAAGTGTTCTCTCCATCTGCTCACTTTTTCTCCCTTCTCCACTAGTAATCTACCATTTTTATCTTTCACTCCCCTGCTAACTTCACTTCCACCCTGTCTTACTCTTTTCACCTCTCTCCAGAACATTTTCTTACAGTCCCTCCACTTTACACTCAAAAAAAGTGGAAAAAGATCTGGTTGGGATTATAAGTTAGGAATGAAAATCTACACATGTCAGAAAGAGAGCAGGATCTAGGTGTGATTATCAATAACAGACACTCTGCGGCTGACCACATCAGTGAGAAGGTACAGAACATGTATACACTGCTTGCAAATATGAGAATAGCATTCACATACATAAATGAAAACATGCTGAGAAAGATAATAACATCATAACACCAACCCTGGAGTATGCATCAGTAGTCTTGAATCTTCCTCTCAAAAAACACCGAGATAAGATTGAAAAAGTTCAAAGGGCCGCTACAAGATGGGTATTAAGCTTAAGTGATCTAAGCTACGAAGAAAGACTAGAAAAACTGAATCTACCAACACTACAGGAGAGAAGGAAAAGAGGAGACACGATTATGCTATATAAATGCATATCAGGGAAGGAAAAAATAGACATATATGAATATATAACCTATGGGAAAGCATCAGCAAGAGGACACTGCAAAAAACTGCGCTGAAAGAGAGGCGATAAAGACGTAAGGAAATTTAGTTTCCCAAATAGGGCAGTTGATCACTGGAATGCACTCCCGAATGAAATAGTGTGTGCCAGAACAGTTCATAAATTTAAGGATATGTACGAGCAAAGTGACTTAATACATGGGACAGTATGAGCTTCAATCACTCCTGTTAAGATACGGTTAGGTAAGAACATTTAGGTAAGGTATGAACACACACGCACGCGCGCGTGCGCGCACGCACACACACACACACACACACACACACACACACACACACACACACACACACACACACACACACACACACACACACACACACACACACACATGCGGCACAGAAATAATGAACAAACGTTTCCAGTCACTTTTCACTAATGAAAAGGAGATTGTGGAAGGGGAGGGAGTGACTAGAAATGTAGTGATAAAAGATATAAAAGTGGAAGTACAGGAAGTGTATAAATTACTAGAAACTCAAGATGTAAGGAAAGCCCCAGGACCAGATGGAATCTCTAATTGGTTACTGAAGGAATGCAGAGAACAACTGGCGGATAAGATTCACAGTTTAATTGTGTGTTCTCTGGAAGAGGGGAAAGTACCTCAAGAGTGGAAGAGGGCAAATGTGGTACCAATTTATAAGGGAGGAAACAAGGAAGAACCCCTGAATTATAGACCAGTGTCCCTAACAAGCATGGTCGCAAAATTGTGCGAAAGAATTCTGAAAGATAGATGGATAAAATATCTGGAAGAGATGAATATTTTGGCTGAATGTCAGTTTGGATTTAGAAGTGAAAGGCCATGTGTTCCCAACTTGTTGAGTTTTTACTCAAGAGCAATTGATGTGCTACAGGAAAGAGATGGTTTGGTGGATTGTGTGTATTTAGATTTGGAGAAGGCTTTTGACAAGGTACCCCATAAGAAACTAATGTGGAAACTAGAGCATATAGGAGGACTGAAGGGGAACCTCCTGAAATGGATGAGAGACTTTTTGAGAGACAGACAAATGAGGACAGTAATAAAGGATTAGATGTCTTGATGGAGGGAAGTAACAAGTGGAGTCCCACAAGGCTCGATGTTGGCACCAGTAATGTTCCTGATTTACGTAAATGATATGGAAATGCTGAAGCATTGGGGAGAGATAGTAGTAGAATGGATGTGGAAGATGTGCAGATTGGCCTGGGAGGAAGGTAGAGTCCCGGAGGATTGGAAGTCAGGTATAATTATTCCCTTGTACAAAGGAAAAGGGGAAAAAGAAGTGTGTGGTAATCATAGGGGCATTTGTCTTCTTAGGATAATAGGAAAAGTGTATGGTAGGATACTTACTGACAGAGTTAGTGAAAGAACAGAGAAATTAGTTGGAGAAGAACAGGGAGGCTTTAGGAAGGGAAGAGGTTGTGTAGATCAGATATTCATTCTTAGATCTTTAGTGGAAAAGTTTCTAGAGAAGGGAAAGAAGTTGTATGCGGCTTTCATGGATTTGGAGAAAGCATATGACAGGGTGGATAGACAAGGATTGTGGAAAGTGTTAAGAATATATGGAGTAGATGGGAAGTTGTTGAATGCTGTGAAGAGTATGTATGATGGTGCGAAGGCTGCAGTGCGTGTGGATGGTGAACTAAGTGAATTTTTCTCTTTGAAAGTTGGGTTGAAATAGGGATGTGTCCTGTCTCCATGGTTGTTCAATCTGTACATGGATGGGGTAATAAAAGAGGTACAAGGTAGGGTAGTGGCTGTTGGAGTGGCCCTGGTGAGAGAGGATAGTGTTTGGAAACTCCCTGTACTGTTGTTTGCAGATGATACTGTGTTGTTGAGTGAAGATGAAAGAGCTGCAAGGCTTGGTGGATGAGTTTGGGAGAGTGTGTAAGAAACGGAATCTAAAGGTGAATGTAGGGAAGAGTAAAGTGATGGTCTTCGAGAGAGCTGAAGTCAGTGAATGTAGAGCGAGGTTGGATGGTGAGGAATTGGAAGATGTGAGTACGTTTAAGTACTTGGGTAGTGTGATGAGTAAGGATGGAGGTTTGGAGGGTGAAGTGCTTGAAAGGGTTCAGCAGGGAAGAAAGGTTGCTGGTTCTTTGAAATCAGTGATAAGAAACAGGGAAGTGAGCATGGAAGTGAAAAAGTTACTACATGACAGTATTGTGATACCAACTTTAACATACGGAAGTGAAGCTTGGACGTTGTTGGAAGGACACAAGTCAAGAGTGAGAGCAGTGGAAATGAGTTATTCAAGAGGACCTTGTGGAGTCACATGGAGAGACAGGCTCACAAATGAGGATATAAAGGAGCGTTGTGGTGTGGATGTGGATGTGATAGGAAGCGTTATGAGGAACACACTGAGGTGGTTTGGCCATGTGGAGAGGATGGAGGGTGAAAGACTGACGAAGAGAGTGTATGTGAGTGAGGTGGAGGGGGGAAGAGGGAGGGGGAGGCCGAGGATGAGATGGAGGGATGGGATGAAGAGGTATATGAGAGAGGGGGGTGTGAGCTGGGAGCAGGGCAGTGAAATGGCGGGGGACAGGGCGACTTGGAGGCAATTTGTTTGTGGCCACCCCAAACGGGATTGAGGCGTCTGGCAATAGATAGATAGATAGATATAGTATGTGGAGTGAACAGTTATGCAAGTCTGCTTGCTGATGATGCAAATATCTTGAGGTAGGTAGAGGTTGAGGAGGATTGTAAAATGCTGCAGGAAGATCTGGATAGGATACACGAATGGAGCCGGATGTGGGAAATGAAATTCAATGCAAAGAAATGTAAAATATTGGAAATGGGTAAAAGTGCCAAGAGGCCACCATTGAATTATTGATGGGTAATGAACCAATCACAAAAGTGAGAGAAGAGAAAGATTTGGGTGTGCTGGTCCAGGATAGTTTGTCACCTGAAAAACACATTAACAAGACAGTTAGAGAGACGTATAAACTCCTGACTAATATAAGAATAGCTTTTCATTATATGGATGAGGAGATGATGAAAAAATTGATAGTGGCCATGATTCACCTCAGGTTAGAATATGCAGCAGTAGTGTGGTCCCCACACAAAAAGAAAGATATAAACAAGATTGAGAGAATACAGAGAACAGCAGCCAAAATGATCCCTAGTCTGTCAGATCTGTCGTACAGAGAGAGGCTGGAAAAGCTGGAGTTGCCTTCCTTAGAAGAAAGAAGAAAGAGAGGCGACATGATTGCAGTATTCAGGACCATGATGGGAGTAGATAAAATTGACAAAGAAGATCTGTTTTTATGGGATAAGAGAGTAACAAGAGGACACCGGATGAAACTAAAGAAGCCAAGCTGCTTGAAGGATATCAAGAAATATAGTTTTCCTTATAGGTGTATAGACCTGTGGAATAGCCTGGACAAAGAGATCGTCCAGTCTAAAAACTTAAACGAGTTAAAAGCTAAATTTGACTTATTGAGAAACGGAGACGGGACCCCACGAGCGTAGCTCATTTCCTGTACATCACAATTAGGTAAATACAATTAGGCAATTAGGTAAATACACACACACACTTGGGAGACAGGCTGGGACGGGGGAGTCTGGGGGGATGGGGAGTTTGACAACTGGGGTTAGGGGAGGGCGGTGGGATGGAGAGACATGCCTGGCAGTGCTGAGCATGGTGTGGGATGGAGGAGGGATAAGGGGTGAAAAGAGGGGATGGAGGGAGGACAGCACGAGTTGTGTGCACCATCACTTCCCTTTCAGACATACTCTTTTGAAACCTATGAAGGGATGGAGTGTTTATACAAGCGAATCGAAGGCTATTCGGATTGTGGGAATGTTCCCCCATTTCTTTTGTTTGGTCTAGCGAATTGTTGGTTATCACTGCATCAGAAATCAGGGTATGGGTGTACAGTAATCTCCCGATTTTCCAGCGTAGCAGAGCCAAAGGCATATCCGGGTAATGGCTCCATCCAGATAATGGAGTTCTCTCCTGGCCCCTATTCATACATAACCTAACTTTGGAAGCCAGTGTAAAAAGCCACTACAGTACATCATATAACAGTTGTTCCTGTTGTTTAACATTATCGGTTCAAGCGGACCTATAATCCACAGCTAAGAAATTACCATTGGCAAGCAGACCCATCAACCACAGACAAGCAATCACCACTGCAGGGCCATACCCTTCAGTGACATGAAAACATGAAAAAAGAACTGCTGCACAAGAAAAATGAAGTGGGGACACAAAACATAGTGGTACAGTGGAATAAAATCATGGTGCAGTACAGTA